>NC_035434.2:162352211-162667981 GCF_002127325.2 Helianthus annuus | reverse complement strand
TGTTAATTGAGTTCCTGGAGTCATGGGAGTCTTCGTATCATTGCAGGATAACATATCGGCGTCTTTGAGTATTTTGTTGATATATCCTGTCTGCTTGATGCCTATCTCACCCCCTGTTTGAATTACTTCTATTCCCAGATAGTATGCTAGCAATCCTAGATCGCTCATATCAAATTTGTTCTTCATCTGAGATTTGAAGATGTCTATCTCCTTCTTTGATGTTCCAGTTACTATCAAGTCATCAACGTAGACTCCAACTATTAGAGTAGAAGCTTCACTTGTTCTTGTATAGATTGCGTTCTCTAAAGTGCACTTCTTGAAGTTAAGTGACTTTAGGGTTTGATCTAACTTCGTATTCCAAGCTCTTGGTGCTTGTCTCAATCCATACAGTGCTTTTGATAGTCTGTAAACCTTTCCTTCATTTCCTGGCTTTATAAATCCTTCTGGTTGTGATACATAGACTTCCTCCTTGAGGTCTCCGTGTAGAAATGCAGATTTCACATCTAAGTGATGTACCTCCCAACCTTGATATGCTGCTAAAGCCAACATTAGTCGTACTGTTTCCATACGTGCTACTGGTGCAAAGACTTCATCAAAGTCTATTCCGTGTTGCTGAACATATCCTTTTGCAACTAGCCTTGCTTTGTGTCTGACAATGTTTCCGCTTGCATCTTTCTTAGTCTTGAATACCCATTTTAAACCTATTGCCTTGTGACCACTTGGTAATTCTGTCAATTTCCAAGTGTTATTCTTGTTTATTGAGTCTAACTCAGCCTTCATTGCTTCAATCCACTTTCTGTCACTAGATGTTTCCTTGTAATTCCTTGGTTCTTCTTCAGCGAGTAATAATTCATGTGGATCTATTTGAATTTCTTCTGTCTCTTCATACAGGTCTTCGAGACTTCTTAGTCTTAGTGGAGTGTCGCTAATACTTTCTGTTGTACTTTCAGATGTAGATGGACCTCCACTTGATAAACTGCTTGAACTTCCTGCTGAGTTCTGATTGTACGAATGTGCTGGCGGGGTTACATAGGAGTCTTGTTCTTCCGTCTGATCTACTCCTGAATCGTCATGATGTGGCCCACCACTGTCAGGACTACTTGGTTCATTTTCTTCTAATTCTGGTGGTTTGTCATCTTCTTGAATGACAAAGTTTGTCCATTCGGGATTCCCTGAATTTACCGTTTCCATATAACTATTCCAATTCCATGGTTGACCTTCCATGAACTTTACATCTCTACTGACACATATCTTGTTCTTTGCTGGATCATATAATCTGTATGCTTTTGATCCTTCTTCTATTCCAAGGTAAACCATAGGTGCACTTCTATCATCTAATTTCTTTTGTTGTAGTGGTAGTACCTTAGCGTAAGCCGTGCAGCCAAAAACCTTTAAATGTTCCAGATTTGGCTTTCTTCCTTTCAATGCTTCATATGGTGTCTTGTTCACCAGGGCTTTTGTTGGAACCCTGTTTAGTACGTATATCGCGTGTCGTATTGCTTCACCCCAAAAGTTCTGTGGCATGTTCATTGCCTTCAGCATACTACGAGTAGTGGATAACATCGTCCTGTTTCGCCTTTCTACTACTCCATTTTGCTGTGGGGAATATGGTGCTGTAAGCTGTCTTGCTATGCCGTTAGTTTTGCAATACTTGTTGAATTCAGCTGATGTGAATTCACCTCCTCTATCCGTCCTTAGCATCTTTAACTTGGTCTGCGTTTCCTTTTCCACCTTTTCTTTGAACTCCTTGAATGTTTCGAATGCTTGATCCTTGGAAGTTAGTAAATAAGCCCACATGTAGCGAGTACAATCGTCTACAAGTAAGAATATATACTTCTTCCCAGCATGTGTTGGTGGAGTTATAGGACCACACAAATCTCCATAGACAAAGTCCAGAGGTTTTAAAGATCTGAACTTTGCCTGATTTGGAAATGGTGCCCTACTATGTTTTCCTAATAAGCATGCGTCACAGACTTGACTAGCATGACTTATTTGGGGAACTCCATTTACCAAGTTCTTACGAGTCATTTCTTTAATAGCATCAAAGTGTAAATGGCCTAACCTCGCGTGCCATAACCATGCTATGTCTTCGGTTTTTGATAGTAGGCAGATTGGTTTCCTGTCTTCAGTTTGACTTTGTACAGCCTGTTCTTTAATCTCTTGACTCGCATTAGTAGCTTTCTATTTCGATCTCGGATAGTAAGTAGATCTCCGTCCATATATAACCACTTTGCAACCGATTTCTGTAAGTTGTCCGAGGCTCAATATATTGCTCTTTAGACTTGGAATGTAGTATACTTGTGAAACAATCTTTTGCTCTTGGTTCAGACATTCCAGTAGTATTGAACCTTTGCCTTTAATTTCTACGTGTGACCCATCACCGAACCGTACTTGCCCTGTCATCGTTTCATCTAATTCCTTGAAGTGACTTCGCACTCCCGTCATGTGGTTGCTAGCCCCGTTGTCTAAGTACCATAAATTTTCATTCTCTGAGGCGTAACTTAATGGTTTTATACGTTCCTCGTTTAGCAGAGCCCTTTCTTGAACATTTTCTTCTTGTATTGCCATTAGCAATACGGGTGCTTCGTCTTCCTTGACGAGGTTTGAATGTTCTTGTACTTCGTCTTTCTCAGAACAGTCCTTCTTGAAGTGTCCAAACTTCTGACACTTAAAACATTGGATCTTACTTAGGTCGGTTCTTGCAAACTTCCTCCAATTTCTAGAATTTCCATTTCTAGATCTAGATGTAGATCCTTCGTTTCTGGGACTTTGCCTATTTCCGTTGTTTCGCCAATTTCCACGCGTTTGGTTAAATCTACCACGACCGCGGTTTCCAGATTGCCTTCCTCTGGTGTTATCATTATGTGTGAACATAAGCCTATATTGGCTTTCTCCTTGATTTCCTTTCTTTAACTTGAGTCGTTCTTCATACGTCTTTAGTCTTCCGACCGCTTCTTCTAGCGTCATAGTTTCTAGATCGGAGTATTGTTCCATGGAGGCAACAATTTGAGTAAACTTATCAGGTACGCCATTTAGGAGTTTGCGTACTAGAGTCGGCTGACTCAATGTCGTTCCTACTTCAGTTGCTCGGGTAACGATACTATTAATCTTTGCGGTAAATGAATCAATAGTGTCGTCATCCTTCATTTGCAACAATTCAAATTTTGATAATAGCGTGTGCATGCGCGCCTTTTGTACCCGATCAACACCAACGTGTCTAACCTTTAGATTATCCCAAATTTCTTTTGCAGTTTTACAACTTGCAACTTGCAATACAACGTCTTCTGGTATTGCTTGAAACAGATATGCAATTGCAGACTTATCTTTCTTGGTGTCTACCGTTGCATTTTCTGCCGGTTCAATCGTTTCCCACAAACCATTCGCTTCAAGAATCGTCTTGAGACGAATAGCCCAAACTGTATAGTTTGTTGGTTTCAGAATCGGACACTGAAACTGGGAAAGAGAATTTCCATCTTTCTGTATTATTATCGGACTTTGTCCGGGTGATCCTGCCATATCTTCCTGCCGAATAATCTTCACTTCTAATAAACTTTCTTTCGGTTTCAATAGATCTCAATAAACCCCACCCCCACGATTACCCGAATCGTGTAACAATCAAACAACCAAATAATCTAATTCGCACTAAACCCCGGAATCAAAACAAAACCCTAGATTCCTAACCCTTCGGTTCAACCGATTATACTAGAACCGAAAATAAAAATTCTGAAATGAATTTTTTTGCGAATTAAAAACGAAATGAAACCTGATCGCGAATTCCCTGCGATGCCTTGGGATTCCCACGCTTAGAGCCTGATGCTCTGATACCAATTTGTTGGCCCGAACTGGATCTTGATCTCTAAATGAGCGTGATAAACTTGAATAACAATAACTTGTAATAACTGAATGAATGTATATACAAATCGAATGAGTAAGTAAGTGATTACAAATGAAACTACATGTTCCTATTTATAGTTTTCTACGGGTACGAATGAAAGGTTGCGTCTCTTCGTGAAAGGACACGTCTCTTGGATGTGTGGTTGTGATTAAACCTTGAAGAGGTATGTCGAATCTTGTCCATATGATCAACAGTCGCGTCTCCTCCTTGTGTTGCCTTGTACCGATTCGGAAGTGGTGTGAGGGAGGAACACACCCTTTCGGTTTAATGATGGTAGTTACCATCTTTCATGTTGTCAACTTTGGTCCTCATACTTCATAACCGCTAAGTAATATGTATTTTCTAACTATTTAACTATGTACGGGATGTTAAGAGATTAACCGGTTTCAACTACCAACCAAGCAAATACAGAAGATACTACCAACAAAGTTGACGATCTCGCAGTGGTGAAGCCAGAATTTGTTTCCACTGGGATCACTTTTTCTGGTAGGTTCTGGTTTTTGTCACTAAAGTTGCAATCAAGAACAACTAAAATCATTAAAGTTTCACAACTAATTTCAATCAAGAATTAAGATTTACATCTTATTTCAACATTACTTAAGTTTGAGTAACCCGAACACCCAGAAAGAATAGGATTGCATTTGGTGATCTTCGGTCCCATGTTTCACTCAGGCGTTTTATCAGTTGGAGTGCATTAATGAATCAATCAAAAACAATACATTTGGTTGGTTAATTCAGCCCCAAACTGACAAGTTATTCATTCACCATGGTAAAATTATCTGATACTAGCCTAACTATGTCACAATCTTTTATAAGTGTAAATACTTTTTAAACACGTTGCAATTCATAATGCCAGATCAGACTAACAGAAGCAAAAAAGAGGTCAATCCCTTTACTACTCTTGTTATCTTAAAGATTTGTGTACAATGTTTCTGTATAAAATTTGTTAAGATAGTTGCTACGATTATGACTTTACGTCCATTTTATTTGCAGTTTACACAGTGGCCAATTTAGCCACATTTTGTGGGTTCCTAGGAACCCAATTATTTTAGAAATAAATAGTGAGAATTAGTGAAAACCTTGTATGATTTAGAAAAAATAGTGATAATCTATTAAAATGAACCCATTAGAAAAAAAAAATTCTAGATCCGCCACTCTCATCAGAAGCCTGATTATGACTTTGGCCATCTGAGCGGTTCAGGGATTTCGAGAATCAGCTCCTGTCATTGTGAAGCTAACCCAGGGCTGGCCCGAAGGGTGTGCGGGATGGGCAACGGCTGGCTCAGGGTCCAAACCCGCTGAGTGCCCAATTTTTTTTTTTTTTTTGTATTAGTTTTACACTGTAAATTAGAACATATACGTAATGAATTGGAAAAAGGTCATTCTAAAGCACTTGGTTTTGTGGTTTGAAAGTCACTTTAATAATAATAAGACACAGGTTCTAATCCCGGTGTCTAAGGCTGTGTCTTAACAGGTTTAACAGGTTTCTGACGGCGCGCACAACATAAGTTTCAAACATGATTACGACTCGTTTAACTACTTTCTACCCCATGTTTATAAAACATTTTTATGTTTTATGTACAAAGATGAATAAATGATAGATCCTAACATTGTAATTTTAATTATTTTAAAAATTAAAAAAGTCAAAGGGTGTATTTTTCAGTCAAACAGGTCTAAACGTGTCTTAACAGGTACCCAATTGCCAGCCCTCGGTGTCTTTAGTTTTGTTTTTCTTTTTGTTTCTTATGTATTTATTAAATGCAATTGACAATAATTCCCTAATTTTGTCAAGTTACATTAAATGATTATTGTTGATTCAAATGGCATTCATTTAATTTTATATATTTAATTTTTTTATATATATTCTTTTTAAAAATTTATATTTAAGGTTCCGTATTTTCTATTCGCACAGGGCTTAAAGATTTTCGAACATTTTCGGAGACGGCCCTGAGCTAACCCACCCGAATTTGGTCCGTTTTCCTGGGGGCAATGAGCTGCCTGTTATCTATGACTATGTTCCTTATGCCAGTTTAGCTAATGCACGAGTTTTCTGTTTTTTCTCTTGACTTTTAGATCAATGTTAAAAAATATCAATCTTTTATCCTGTTTTATTATTATATTTCTGATAAAAGAAATCACAAAGTATAGTGTTAATACAAAAGTATTTTAATATAAGTGATAACAAATTATAAATAAAAATACTTATATGTTAAGGGTGTTAGGAATGGGAGTCGGCAAACCCACTTTGCCACTTCGGTAAAGTGTGGCAAACCATTGCTTTACCGCCACCGTGTTTGACGAAATGGGGGGAGAATCGGTGGGTGCATGCCGACGCGGGGAAGGGAGGAAGGAGAGAGAGAAGGGGGGGGGGGGGGGTCCATTCCAATCTCAACCAATCACATTTTTTTCTTTTTTTTTTATTTAAAAAGTTTACCACTTCACCAAATGTCTAAACCATTGCCAACACTTTTCACCATAGTTTAAACACTTTTCACTGATTGACGTTGCGCACTCTGATTTGTCGATTTTTTAGTTTGTCACTCTCAAGTGTTTAACCACTCCTAACACCCTAAGTACTAAACTGTATAGGTGATACTTTTCCCTTGTCATTCTGAATTTTTTAGTATCAAAATTTGATGGATAAAAAATTACATGATCTAAAGCAGGGCCGTTCCTATGTTTTTGGAGACCCTAAGCGAACTATGAAGTAGAGGCCCTAATTTCGCCGATAAACTCTCCTCAAATCTCAACGCAATGGGTGACTGCCCTTACTTTTTTCGTCTAGTGATAGCCACTAGCCTAAAAATTGAAATCAGGTTGCGATGGGAAGTGGGAACGATGATTGCGGCTGTATTTAGCGGCTTTAGGCAGCTAAATATTGATAATTAGGTCGATGGTTGTTGTGTTGTAATAGTTGGAAATCAAGGCGAAATGGGTTTTGAAACTTGACCTTTGTTTGCTAAACAAAATTTTTTTTGGACTCCTTGAATGAAAAATCAGTTTAGTTGTGAAATAAACGTATTTATTTGGGCCTAATACATACATATAGTATATATAAAAATTTTTAAAAACATGGAGGCCATTATTTTTTGGTTGCCCTAGGCCTGTGCCTAAGTTGCCAAGCCTATAGAGCCGGCCCTGATCTAAAGTTATACAAACTCAAAAGCATATTACGTAGTTAGATCGTGTGAAAGAGTAATGTGTCAAAATGGATTATTTTAGTGAAAATGCTTATTATTATTTTTTTTGGGTGGAATTCGAAGGTAGAAAGTGTTATAAACTAATCAGAAACTTCATATTACAAAATATAAAACAAGGAGTAGGGTTCCTGCGGAAAGTGTGTTTTTCCTAGAAAGTCTAGGAAGCAATAAGAACGCGACATGTGGCATTGAAAGATTTTAACTAAAAGGGCAATTGTGTAATTTGAATATTGTTTTAATTATGAATTATTTTATTAGGATAACTAACTAACTAGATAATTATGGAAACTAAATATTCCATTTAATTCAATTTAAATCATACAATCCATACACCATATTCACATGAATTCGTAAAAAAGATTTTACAACATTGCTGGGGGATTCTTGACGTTGTGTTTTAACAGCAAGCAGATTTCTTGACGCTGTGTTTTAACAGCAAGCAGATTTCTTGACGATGTGTTTTAACAGCAAGCAGATTTCGATTTCTTGACAATGTGTTTTAACAGCAAGCAGATTGCTGGAGGATTCTTGACACTGTGTTTTAACAGCAAGCATATTTCTTGTCCTTGTGTTTTAACAGCAAGCAGATTTCTTGACGCTGTGTTCTAACAGCAAGCAGATTGCTGGAGGATTCTTGACATTGTGTTTTAACAGCAAGCAGATTTCTTGACATTGTGTTTTAACAGCAAGAAGATTTCCTTGACGTTGTGTTTTAACAACAAGCAGATTGATGGACATTGTGTTTTAACAGCAAGCAGATTTCTTGACATTGTGTTTTAACAGCAAGCATATTGCTTGCTGGACACACTGTCAGTGTCTTCGTCTTCAAACACAACCCAGTGTCTTCGTCTTCAACACACTGTCATCATCAACATTAAAATGGTAAAACACATAAACCTTAAAACACACTGCCATCATCAACATATTCAGATGTCATTTTAAAACACACTTTCATCATCAACATTAAATTGGTAAACACGGAAACCTTAAAACACACTGCCATCATCAACATTAAATTGGTAAACACGGAAACCTTAAAACACAATGCCATCATCAACATTAAATTGGTAAACATGGAAACCTTAAAACACACTGCCATCATCAACATTAAAATGGTAAAACACATAAACCTTAAAACACACTGCCAACATCAACATATTCAGATGTCATTTTAAAACACACTTTCATCATCAACATTAAATTGGTAAACACATATACCTTAAAACACACTGCCATCATCAACATATTCAGATGTCAAAAAAAAAAAAAACCCCGATTCAATGATAGATAAAAAAAATTGAAACACGTATGAAAAACAACAACCGATATGGAAACATCACCGACCGACCAACGATTAAAATCATCATCTTCCTTATAATATAATATAAAAGAAGAATGACAAAATTAATAACTTACAATCTTCCTTATTCACGTGATGATGATCAATACTTGATATGATGTTGCCGCTAATATGAATGATGATGTTTTTCTTCTCAAAAAATCGTGCCCTCCAAAACCTGTTGTCGATGTTGATGTATGATGTTGTCACAACATCTGGCTGCCGTCAAAACAAGTGTTGATGATGATTTTGTGATTGTTCCTAGAAATCCTGGCATTTGCGCAACACACATCGCCATTGAGAGAGAGATAGAAAGAAAGAGAAGAAATCCCATGATTTTAGGGATTGGTTATTGATATGCCAGTTTCTTGATTTAAAACACTTCCAATTACCAAAATACCCTCACTATAATAAAAGTCACTAATTATATAACTAAGATATTACGAAAATGCCATCCATATGATCTAAGCCATTAAAAACACCAAACGAAGGGCCCAGATCGCTTCCTAGACTTTCTAGGAAAAATGCACTTTCCGCAGAACTCCTACTCATAAAACAAGCCCCCAGGTGAACAATTGTTATCAAATTTCTACCTATAGAATTTATGTATCAATAATGTCGTCTACCACCTCTTTTATATATATATATATATATATATATATATATATATATATATATATATATATATATATATATATATATATATATATATATATATATATATATATATATATATATATATATATATATATATAGGGGATGGATCATGAGAAAACTAGTTTAAATGAGAAAACCAAAAAACTAACTAAACAAACCTAAAAAAAATACCAATTTTTTTTTTATTTTTTACAGTTTTTTAAAGAAAAATCGCTACTATTTATGTATGGAAAAAAATTTTCAAAAAAAAAAATAATTTTGTTGTACTGCACATGTGCACTAATACGGAAAGCCTAAACCACTTAACCCACCCCCCCCCCACCGACACCCCCCAAAAACCTAATCCCCCCCCCACCCCCCAAAAACCTAAATTCACCCTCCCACCAAAAGCCTAACCCCCCCCCCACCCCCAAAAACCTAACCCCCCCCTAAAACTAAACCCTAAACATAAACCCGAAAAAAACCTAACCCCCCCTCCCCAAACCTAAACCCCCCTCCCCCCACACCCAAAAACCTAATCCTAAACCTCCAAAAAAACTAACCCTAAAAGCTAAACTAGACTCAAAAAACTAATTTTAAGAATGTAATGCAATTGTAGTACATGTTATATTGCACATGTGCACTACTATAATAATAGTGTTGAAAACAAGACGACACCATAAATCTTTTTTTATGTCATAAAAAATATGCTCGAATATAGTTGAATGAAAGATAAGAAAATTTGTGATCTTATGGTGCCATTTTTGTTTTAAAATGATAACGTATGGAGAAATGGGAAATGTTTGAAAAGTTATGTATTTTTTTTCCAATTTTACCCTCCTTCATTAAAACTCTCCCCTCCTTATTAAAAGTCTCCCTCCCCCTCATTTTTAGTGGATTTTAGTTAGTTTTCTAGTTTTCTCATTTATATCTAGTTTTCTCATGATCCTCTCCATATATATATATATATATATATATATATATATATATATATATATATATATATATATATATATATATATATATATATATATATATATATATATATATATAGGATTAGGATCAAGAGTGAACAACTTCTTGAGAGTGAACTGAACTGAGTGAACTAATCTTGGCCCTTGATCATCTTTTTAGATTAAAAGGGTAAGATTGACATTACCCAAATATATTTAATTAAAATCCCTTAATTTTCTCATCTCTTAACTCTCTTTCTCTCTCTCTCTCTCTCATATTTAATTAATTCTTCATTATTTCTTTATCCATACATTTTGTTTTAATTTTAACTTGAATATTGTTTTTCTTTTATTATTCGTATATATAGATATTATAATACATTGTTTTTAACTTTTTATAATTTTCAATAAACATTAAAGAATTTCTCTGAGATTGAAATTGTAATTATTTTTGGGCATTAATTTTTTTTAATATGTGTTGAAGTTATTTATTTTTGCATACATGTGATATATTTCATTTTCATTAATTTCATAATTTTTATATAAATCTACTCGTGTGCATGCCTAATATACCATATGTTGTTAATATAAACATATGTAACCATTTCTGAATATAATACACAGATGTATAAAAGACTGTACACATATGTATAAACTAACAGTTGTGTATCTTGTATAAACTAATACTAACCAGACTGTACACATGTGTATAAATTAACAACTATGTATATTGTATAAACTAATACTAGCAAGACTGTACACATGTGTATACACTAACAACTATGTATCTTGTATATACGGAAACTAGCGAGATTTTAGGGATTTTGATTATATTGTTTAATAAATGCAATTTACAAAAGACACAAATACCCTTCTGTCATTTATTTTAAAGGAGAGTTACAACATTATAATTACAATCTTGCCATTGTTTAAAAATCCCTAGATGATGTAATCCAATGGCCCAGATTAGTTCACACAATTCACTCTCAACCTAGTGTTCACTCTAGAACCCTGCCATATATATATATATATATTTTTACTTTTCAAAAAAAAAATATTGTTGTTTTTTATGTTGATTCTTTGCTTTATACTCAATTGCACTTTGTGAATTGATATATTTGTTGTTGTAGCAAATTGGTATTAAAAATAAATTGGTCAAGCCCACCACGCAACATGCGCCAAAAACATAAATATTCGTGGCAATGCACGGGCATTTCCACTAGTTGATTCGTAAAATAAACTTGGCTAAACATTATTCATCTCTTTCTTATCTCTTTCTTTTCCATCTTCCAATGCAAATGACATCTTTTCTCAAAGGCTAAACATTATTCATCTCTTTCTTATCTCTTTCTTTTCCATCTTTTCGTAAAATAAACTTGGCTAAACATTATTCTGTTTCACTTTACGACTAGATCTATTAGATTAGAAGGAAGGTGTATCATGCACGTATGTATGAGTAATTTATGCTTTAGTTAAACAACATTCTTTCCCCTAGTTGCAAGTAACTTTAGTTAAAGAAGCATAATTAAAGCTTGATTGCTCACTTACTATTTAACTATAATATTTTTACTTTTGTTCTCTGGTGTATGAGTTAAAAAAAGAATAAGCAAATGTACAAATAACAAAAGTAGATTCACTCGATTTCATGGATTTCCAAGAATAATATCATATACGTGCTTTTTCTTTTTCCTTGCTATAAATAAGTAACATAGGAGTGTAGCATTGTATCTTAATCTTAACAAGATTAATAAAAAAAAAAAAAATATGATGAAGGTAATTGAGCACGGGCATCCACTGATGCTCATTGACTTGCAGGTGAAAGTTGAAGATGTAGACGAATCTGATGATGAAGAGGAGAAGGAAGAGGATCTGGTTCCACAGGTTGAGTTTTCGTGTACTTGTAAGCGGTGTGAAGATGATATCAACGAGTATTACAGGTACTACTATAAATGTATAGATGATTCATGTGATTTCGCTCTTCATAAATTCTGTGCAGAGCTCCCAGAAACATTAAACCACCCATCACACCCACATCCTTTTACCCTTAGTAAGACTAGCTACAATTGGACATGCTATAGTTGTCATAGACATCACAAGGCAGGTGCATTACGCTATGTCTGCATTGATCATTGGTACCGGGTGTTTGATGTAAATTGTGCTGCGGAAGCAGACAAAAGGAGGATCTACCACCCTAGCCATCCACACCCACTAGTGTCTCTACGCTCCAAACCCATTTTATGTCAGTGTAATGCTTGCGGGAAGGAACATAAAGGCGTCTTCTTTCAATGTACCACATGTACTAACTTCGCCATACACAACGATTGTGCTTTCCTGCCAAAACGTTTGTTAATCCAACATGCTACAAACGCCGTTTTCAGCCATACCCATCCACTAACCCTTTCTTATTCTTTTCCAAGAGAGGAGTTTAGAGCTAAACATTATCCTAGATGCAGAGTATGTAATGAATATTGTTATGTCAATGGGGATCTTTGGATATACAAATGCGAGAAATGTATATACTATGCCCATCTAGATTGTGCAACATCAAGAAGAGAGTCATTCATGTCCATCTTGTCTATTGGTAATTACTACTATTTCTTTTTATATATATAAGATTCATTCCATTTGATTAGTTATTAATTTCTTATTCTTATTTATGCCTCTGTTATTATCCATTTGCTAAATAATAACCAAGTTATTTTATTTCCAATCTCTTAGGTGGAGGTCCAACCGTTAAAAACTTTAAAGATGTTGACTATCCTAATCTTCTCCGTTTACCATTTCCTGATGAAACCTGTAGCATACCCAAACATTTATTTTCGAAAGAACTTGGGCCGACCGATTATGGTAATCATGAGGTAAGCCTACGACATATGAATCATGAACATGAGTTAATTTTAGTTGACACAGCAGGAAGCACTGGGTCAACCTCCTCAAAGATCAATGATATGATCATGTGTCATAACCCAATGAAAAAGATAGAATTATTATGCAACGGATGTGTGAGACCAATCACGGAGATGCCGTTCTACAAGTGTCGGGCCAAACAAGATGAGAGCTGCAACTTTGCTCTTCATGAATGGTGTACTCGCCTTCCAACAAAAGTAGACAACCACCCAGCTCACCCACAACATCCCCTCCTTCTAATGACAAACATCCCCAATATGTTTAACTTATTTCGTTGCGATGTTTGCTGGTTATATTGCAATGGTTATGCTTATGGTTGTGTCGAATGTGAATTTTATGTTGATGTTACCTGTGGGTTTATGCCTGAAAGAATCACACATGAATCTCACCCAAATCATCTTCTTTCAATTACGGAGGATCTGCCCAATGGAAGATGTCTTATGTGTCACTTAGATGTTTCACCATATATACTGAATTTCAGTTGCAGCTTTTGTGATGTGTATATACATCCGTGGTGTGCTTTGTTATTGCCTAAGACAATTAGGCACCCTTATGACAAACATCCAATGCACATCAGTTACCTCCCAATTGAGAATCACAAGAGTGAATATTTTTGTGAAATTTGTGAGGAAGAATTGGATCCTCATCGTTGTTTCTATCATTGTGATCTGTGTAGCCAATCAGTGCATTCTGATTGTGCTCCTTTAATACTTCAGTCTGAAGCAGAAACCCATTCCCCATATGGACAAGAAAGTGTCTATTTGTTTTTAAATATGAAGTTTGGGAGCATACATAAGAAGACTAATGGTCACCCACATCCTCTAACATTTTCCCAAGGGATTGAGAGTGATGGTGGATGCAGTGTGTGTGCTGGGAGATTGCGGTACCAGATGATACTTAGGTGTTCCAAGTGTGAGTTTGCAGTTCATCACGATTGTTTGGAAGACTTGAACAAGTCATGAAGGTGTGTATGTTTCATCTTCCATGTGCTTTGAAGGCAGACAGACAACCTATCTACTTAATTCACACTATCAAAGTTAATATCTTGTACAATAAGTATTGTCGCTACTTTTTCTTGTATATCTTTTATGTGTGCAATAAAAAAACACATGGCATTTGTGTGTTCATTGTTATTCTTATGATACTTTTATTCTTTGATTGTGGCTTTAATCTAATAAAAGAATAAATATAAAATATAAAAGAAAGAATAAGAACATGGTAAAAGCACAAATTACAACATTTTTAGTTTTATTAACTTCTTTTATTTTACCCATTAACCCGTTAAGAATAAAGATACAACAAAATTCGCTCTATTCTACAGGTTAAGCAATGTTTTACTAACTTCTGACCAACTTACATAGCGATCATTCAGCAAAATCATGAAACCCTAAAACAATAATTGTAGAAACATCACAACAATTTTTTAATGAAACTTGACCTTTTATCATAGTTATCACTATTTACTGAACGCAACCCTATTATTCACTAAATCGACTGCATCACAAAACAGTCAAGGCCCAAAGTGGTTCGCCTCTACTCAGTGGCCCAATCCGATTTATATACATACATACATACATACATACATACATACATACATACATACATACATACATACATACATACATACATACATACATACATACATACATACATACATACATACATACATACATACATACATACATACATACATACATACATACATACATACATACATACATACATACATACATACATACATACATACATACATACATACATACATACATACATACATACATACATACATACATACATACATACATACATACATACATACATACATACATACATACATACATACATACATACATACATACATACATACATACATACATACATACATACATACATACATACATACATACATACATACATACATACATACATACATACATACATACATACATACATACATACATACATACATACATACATACATACATACATACATACATACATACATACATACATACATACATACATACATACATACATACATACATACATACATACATACATACATACATACATACATACATACATACATACATACATACATACATACATACATACATACATACATACATACATACATACATACATACATACATACATACATACATACATACATACATACATACATACATACATACATACATACATACATACATACATACATACATACATACATACATACATACATACATACATACATACATACATACATACATACATACATACATACATACATACATACATACATACATACATACATACATACATACATACATACATACATACATACATACATACATACATACATACATACATACATACATACATACATACATACATACATACATACATACATACATACATACATACATACATACATACATACATACATACATACATACATACATACATACATACATACATACATACATACATACATACATACATACATACATACATACATACATACATACATACATACATACATACATACATACATACATACATACATACATACATACATACATACATACATACATACATACATACATACATACATACATACATACATACATACATACATACATACATACATACATACATACATACATTTTAAAATTTATATATACGCAAACTGGTTTTCAAACCGAAACTGAACTGAACCAAACCAGTCTCATAGGTTTGTGTTTCAAACACCCCAAAACCAGTTCAGAACCAACCCGGTTCCTCCACCGAACCGGCTTCATCACAAACTGGTCAAATCCCAAACTGGTTCAGTTCAACTTGACGGCTCAATACGATCAGCGCACTTCTATCCAGAGGGGAGTATAAATCGATTTCAAACAATCATCGATGAAGTTAAAATAGAGAGTTAAAACTTGAAAGTAAACACTTAAATCACAACCAACTCATTTCTAGCATTTTGACTTTGCTTTAGCGTCAATCATTAATTGATGCCACATATTCGAAGTTGGAGAAGGGTAGTCGATCATTGTGGTCGTGTAGAAACAATAACCAACACATGTAAATTTATTAAAAAAAAAACAAAAATAAATCTAGCCGCAAAACATTAAAACACGTAAATTTGTTAAAAAAAGGCACCTGTTTGAAGAACCCTTGCCAGCATTGATAAGCTTATCAGCTAGACGCACAGCAACAGTCTTCACATTCCTAAACGCACACTCGCATGCACCAGTGGTAAGCAGATAGATAGCCTGGTTAACATGCCTTAACGGAGAAATATCAACGACCTGACGCCTAACAACACAAGCAGAACCAATTCTAGTAGCATCTTCTCTTGGTCCACTGCATGTAATAAATATCACATTATTAAATAACATCATCTATAATACATACAACTTTAGTCATCCAAAAAAAAACACAAAACTCTTGTTTTACCAGCAAATATATTATACGTCTTTCAAATTACATTTGCAAGCAAAATATGTTTCGCAGGTAACAAGTTCGATCAAAATAATATTGATTATATATTTAATTTCTGAAAAGATACTAATAATAAACATGATAACCCTCCTAATCATAATGGACTGACCAGTAAATAAACTTCTTAAAAATTAAAAGAACTAGATTGGTGCCGTATGCCGCGTGTTGCGGCGACAACGCCTTAGTTGTTTATAGCTTGCCACACGTTATGTGTTGTGTTAATCATATGAAAATGTGTGTTTTGACGTATCTGATCTAAAGCATTGCGGTTACAAAAGAAATGGAATCAAACCCGAGTTGGTTAGTTTAGTAAGCATTCCACCTAACCACTACACCACTCTTACCTTTGCATCAAGACTTAGCGGCGTCAAAACATACAATAACTCGAATTTATACCATCAAATGAAAACATATTATATTTGACCTGAATCAATTCCGAACACAGTTTACGTCAAATCGTAAAGCATGAAATCGTGCTATATTTGACCCGACTCGTTTCTGAAAAAATCTTATGTCAAAACGTGAATTTATATTGTTTACGTTGAAACGTGAATTTATAACGACACACATACTAAAATGTCAAAACGCATTATATTTAACCCTGTTCGTTTTCGAAAAAACTTGAAGGGCCGTTTGTATTTTGGTCCCACCGACCTTTTGTTTTAAGTATGTTTGAACTAAGTGGTACCAGACAGAACCCGTTTTGTCACAAACCCATTTGGTCTGTTAATAAAAACTCTTGTTTAACATGGCAAACTACAAACGTGTTGTAACAGAAACATGAGTAAAGATGTAATACTGTACCTGTTAGAAGATGAATGATCTCCATAGCATGCTTGACTATGTGAACAGCCATCAACTTTTTACTAGCTGTGTGAGGCATGCAGATTGGGTGTTTTGAAGCAGTGGCGGTGATGTAATCCGCCATAGAAAGATCAGAAACCTGCGCATGAATAAATATATATTACATGTTTACAAATAAAAAAAAAACATATCCACCTACCTGGCTACATTGTTCTATCTTAAGCAAAAAAAAATATATATATAAAAATCTAGAGACTCGAGTCCATTGTAAGATTTAGTACAAATGTATCCACGTAACCATCATCATGAAAACTTGAACCTAATGAAATATCAGATTAACAATTAAAAATGTGTTCCCCATCCTCTGTTTTCACTTATACATACTTGTCAATAGACCATAAAACCAATCAAGTAATTTATAACATATATTGAGCCAAAGCAAACTATTACCTGTTTGCCATAACTAAAAGATTACATATATACTAAATAGAAAAAGAATCATAAACTGACAGACTTCTATAGTTACAACATACTTACCATACATTGAGCCAATATAAAAATGTGTTCCCCATCCTCTGTTATCACTTATGCATACTTGTCAATAAAGAATAAAGCCAATCAAGTAATTTACAACATATTTCTGTTATTTCATACGTATTTAACTGAACAAACTAAGCTTCATCCACTGTAGAGACTATACAAGTAACAAGTGAGCAAACATGCTATTTTGAAAAGGTGAGGACTAAAGGTGAAAAACTTGTAAACCACAGGAACTATCCGGGCAATTAACTCTAAATAGAAAGAAAAAGAACCAAAATATGAGACTTTACTTTAATGCGATCTGGCTAAACCCTACGATAAAAGATTGGTTTCCTGAATATATCTTGACAAGGCAGGCGAAGAAGATATACATCAGAACAACATTTACATATTGCAACAAATGATCACATTTTCGAGCTGACAGGCTTCTATAACTATTTCAAGTATGTTCCAACATAATAATAAAATATTGATAAAAGTTAAGAAACCATCTCCTATTCGATGACACAACCACTGGATAACATACAAACCTGCAATGTCATTGTCAAACTGAATTTAACCTTGATTTAATAAAGCACACCTAGGCGCAAGGTGATCTCAGACACAAAAGGCTGCACGTCAGTTGACATAAGGCGAGTGTGGCGCAAGTG
This sequence comes from Helianthus annuus, assembly GCF_002127325.2. Classification (NCBI taxonomy): domain Eukaryota; kingdom Viridiplantae; phylum Streptophyta; class Magnoliopsida; order Asterales; family Asteraceae; genus Helianthus; species Helianthus annuus. The sequence continues at coordinate 162,649,556 of NC_035434.2, read as the reverse complement.
AGACGCGATTTTTTGGCATGAGAGGCAGGTGACACGCGTGTATCATGCACATGACCTTTTCTGTGCTGCAGAATGTTGTACCGCAGGCTTTGTAGGTTGGACATGGATGCAGTTTATATGTTAAAACACATATAAAGCTTATTTATAGCTAAATTTTGAGTAGGGAATGCTAAAAGCCCATTGAATATATATAAAATAATCACTTTTCAACCCGCATACAATATGAAGCAGGTAATGGACTTTAGCATTTGTAATAGTTCATCAATATACTTTTTCAAGCCTACACTCACTCGTCATAAAAAATGCAACATTTAGTCATTATCTATGTAGACACCTATGCCTTGCATTAACTACACGTTGAAGGTTTTGCATCTTCTCAAACAGGGGATTCGTCCTCTTTGGGAGGTACAAACATATCTGAACACTTGTTGCTTTCATCAGTTAATCATTGTTTTCGATTCTCCCCCTTTAGTCTAGTTTGAATTGAAGTAGAATGATTGGTTTTCTAGGATTCTGCTAATTGCAATGGTGGTAGGTGGATTATATGTGTGTGTATTAATTATCGTCGGTTAATTTTTTTGTTATTGGAGCCAGGTTTTAGCATTGGTAGGTGATCAAACTTGATTACAGTGATAATATATGTGGGGGTCGTGTTGAGCATTCGCTTCAATGAGGATATATTGAGCGTTTGGAACCGCAATGCATCTGATAATCAGGTAAAGGTTACCATATCATCTGCATTATTTTAATCTAGTTACTTATGAATGGGTCACCTTGGGACGCTTTTGTGCTCCAATAAGTCTAAAGATTAAAGATATTATTGTAATAATGTTGTTTTTATTTGAACACATTCGGTCAAAACCGAATCTCCTACCAAAGAAGTTTCAAATTCAAATTAATTCTATTGTTGTAACTTACCAATTAATTGGTCAAGATCCTAGCTTTAATTCTATTATTGTAACTTACCAATTAATTGGTCAAGATCCTAGCTTGTTTAGTTCCCTAATTTTAGCTCATTAGTTCCTAGTCTATAGCTACAATCTTGTATATATATGTAATCCTTTTAGTCATTGAAAAATAACAAGTGTTGATACTTTCATATGGTATCAGCCAGGTTTTGCAAAACCTAAACACAACCTCTCTTCTATGGCCGATAATGTTGTTACCACCTTCCCTTCATCTCTAAAACTCACTTCTACCAACACCCCTGGCCTCCTTCCCACACCCACTTCCGCCCCTACCCAACGACCCTTCCTTGATAAATGCCAATGGTGTTTTACCAAAGGGCATTCATTAACCTCATGCCCATTATTTAAGAAAGCTCATCCCTCAATCACACCTCCAACCTACAACCGATCCAATAACCAACCAAAACCCCAACCACACATGATGCAACACACCCCACCGTGGACTCTGATTTATCTTGGTTGAAAGATATTGGTGCTTCTCATCACATTACCAATGATCTTAGTGCACTCTCTATGCATAGCCCATACCATGGTACCGAGGAACTTATCATCGGTGATGGTTCGTCTCTTAAAATTACTCACATTGGCACCATGACTCTTTATTTTTCTAATGTTCCTATTGTTCTTAAAAATGTTCTTTGTGTTCCTTCTATCTCCCGTAACATCATATCTATCTCTTGCTTATGCCTTGATAACAACATACTAATCTTATTTTTCTCTTCTTATTTTGTCATCAAAGACTTTCCCACTCGTTGAACCATTCTTCGGGGAATCACTAGTCATGGTCTCTACGAGCTCTCATCAACCAAGTCACCTCAAGCTTTTCACTTGCAAACCACCAAGAAGTCTTCATGGCATCACCGCCTAGGACATCCACATTTGGGTGTTTTACAACATTTAGCTTCCTTTGTTCCCTTTATTTCTAGCAAGCATGAATCATGCAATTCTTGTTGCATTAATAAAAGTCACAAACTCCCCTTTTATTCATCTTCTTTAACTTCTAATACACCTTTAGAATTAATATTTTCCGATGTTTGGTCATCTCCAATTACATCTTTTGATGGCTACAAATATTACATAATTTTTGTCGACCATTTCACAAAATTGTCACACCCCGACCACGTTAAAACAACAAACCGTGGCGGAAACGTCGGGGAGTGTTGCAACAGAATTATTGTTTCACAACCATGGTAACCAAATGTTTTGTTTTATTGAATTATTTCGTAATGTACATTGTCTTTAAATCAAAACAAACTAACTACATATTGTTATGACTGTTTTTAAGTCACTAAGGCCTCGTCCAGGTCCTATGTGACACAAACTTCCTAGCAAGCATCATCAAGCAATATCACCTGAAACATATGTAAAAAGTAAAGTCAGCAAAGAAATTGCTGAGCGAGTACATAGGTTTTGTGGGAGTATCGGGTTCATGGCTTGTTTATTTGTTGCAATACCTCGTTAGACTACAAGAGTCAAAATACAAACCTCGTTTTGAAAAGTGTATTGCAACATAGTTTAACCAACTCAAATCAAGATGGTTATAATTTATAAAATCTCGTAGCCATGACTCCTAACCCAAAAACATTTGTTTTAGTAAAATAATTTGGAAACATCTCGTAAAAGCTCGTTTAATGAAACTCGTATGGTTTACATCGTTTTGAAAACCTCGTTGTGTGATATCGTTTCAAATCGTTTTCCCAAGTGAACTAAATAATGACACGCAATGTAATATGATAGAATCACTTATATATAAGAAGTACCAGCGGCGTATCTACCATGATTCTATCATACTACACCCGTCCCATTATTTAATCACTACCCAAAACCAATCGTTTAATTCGTTTATCTCGTTTCAAATCGTGTATCTCGTTTCAAATCGTGTATCTCGTTTCAAATCGTTATCTCGTTTCAAATCGTGTATCTCGTTTCAAATCGTTATCTCGTTTTAATAGTGAAAAAGATACTTTTGGTCGTCTCGTTAACAACATTCAAACCTTCGTGACTCGTTTAACTCGTTTCTCGTTTCGTATTAACAAACCACCAAAGGGTAAGTTAACAATCATCAGGTTCGGTCGTTACCTACATAAACCCCACACATAACCATGGGTGTAGTCTGATAACGGGATTTGTCAGATCCTATGGTACCATAACCTAATACTGGTCGGCTTGATCAGAGCTAATGAATGTCATTTGTTATGTAATAACAACCAACAAGTCTTGTTCACCTTATTGAAATCGTTATTAGTTTTGTATAAACCATCTTAATCGTTTTTGAAATCATCGTTTAAACCTTGAAAATCGTTTTGCACATATGTTTCACCCCAAAACAATTGAAAACAATAAAATAGGGGAACTATGTACTCACTTGAGATTGTAGGGTATCCTTGATTTTGTGAACTATCGATGCACGGGCAATCAAGGAATCAAGTGGTACCTAGTATCGGATTGCTAGATAAATAAATCGACACCTAAATCGGGAGATAGGATAGAATGAGGTTCTATAAATCAAATGAGTAATTAAACTCATGTGGTATGATTTAATAGTCCCATCATTCTGATTGGAAGTCTACCTAAGTGCTTTTGACCCGTTTCGACACATTATGGTAACATAAGCTACCATAAGGCGTCGTTAGCGTATAACTATGTTCGGATGGTAATCTATGTGCTATGCCAAGTCTTACATGCCCAATTATCCCTAAACATGTTACTAAATCAGATTACAAGTCAAAAATATGTTCACATAGTCAAATTACGGATTTTAGCTTCAAAAGGGCATTTTGGTCATTTCCTATGGGCATACAAGCTAACTAGCAAATGACTAACCGATCCTACGTGATCATAAGGTATAACCTCAGTGGTTATTCCCTATGCAACTATGATCACTAACTAAGCTTGGTCGGATCCAAAGATCGACCAAACGGGTCGGGTTCGAAAGGCTAAGCGGTTGTTTAGACCGCTTACCTTACGACCCTAAACAAGCACTAAACTAATAGTGTCGAGTTAGACATGTCAAAACATGTCTAACCTACTGATTTGGTATCAAAACAAAGTGTTTTGATACCCTAAAGTAGTTCCGTTGCAAAATGCGTGCTAAAACGCATTTTGACCGAAACTTTGACTCGACACTACAACTAGATAACGTGGTAACCAGCGGTTATAATCTCGAAGGATTATAACTATCGTGATTACAATCACGTGTCAAAGTTCAATTGAACTTTGACTTGACCAATTGATGGTCAAAACCGAAAGTCAAACACTGTTTGACTTTCTGCACTACATAAGGAAAAAGCAACTAAAAGAATGAAAGAAGGCTCACCCAAGTCCTTGCTATCTTTTCTACAAAGAAGACAAGTCCCAAATGCTTGAGAGAGAGCTCCAAAGCAGATTGAAGAGAAGAGAAATGAGAATGAGCAATGAAATGAGAAGTTTGGATGGCTATTTATACTTGTGGTGAGTTAATAGGATCATCACAAGTGTTTTGCTTGGTCATTAAGCATTAATACTAGCCATACATGTGTTACAAGCTGATTAGAAGCCTTGGTGAACACACAAACTTGCCCACCACACAAAGAAATTGCACAAACAGCCCCTGAATTTGCAAACTGTTGCTGAAAATGAACATTCTGTCCAGATGAGGCACTCGCGTAGCGCTAGGGCATAGGCCTTAGGGCTCGCGCTACGCTAGCATGTATCAGGTTCAGCAAAGTTTCAAAATTGACAGAAATGGTCCCTGCACGTGTTTAAAGCCTTTTTCGATGCGTTTAAACCCCGTTAACCTCATTTCAAGGCTCTAAAATGATGTTAAAGCATAGGGGACCTGAAATATGCTCGAAAACATCTCGGATGTCAGTTCGTTTGGTCGTACGATCGCGTTGTTCGGTTAATTACGACGGAAGTCGTAACGAACGCAAAAATCGACCCAAATTAAGCGACGAATGGAATTTTTGCATGGCGATCACTAAAATAAAAATATTTTAGTGCGTACAAAAATTTTGGATGTCCAGATGTGTCCAGAACGTAAGATATGCGCGAAAATGCAAACTTACGCCGTTTTTGACACTTTTAGTCCCTGTAAGATCATATAAGCATGTTTTCGCACACCGAACCTATCAAAGCTTATTACTAAGCCATTTTTAGGTTATATATGGTATGTTTAACTTATGATCAAGTTCTGGACTGTTCGACACCATACGAATCGGTATAGTTTCGCAGTTTGACGCAAATAGTCCCTGCGATCGAATAAACTTGATTTCGGCATACCAAACCATCCACAACTTATTTCTAAGTTATGTAAAGGTTATTTAAGGTATGTTAAGCCTATTTCACTATTCCGGAGTGTTTATCGCATTAAACTGATTGCGTTTACACACCAGTTTGCGTATAACTTTCCACAAAGCGATTTAGAGCTTGAAATCGAACGAGAATTGATATGTGCAAACGATACACATATTTATAAAATTTCCAAGTATGAAATACAATATTTCATTGTTTTGGTATTTGTTCGATGGTCTTGGAGGCACAGATGTCACAGTCTCCCCTACTTCAGGAAATTTCGTCCCGAAATTTAATCAGAGGAAACTTGTGAGAGCTCGAAACATGAGGTCGGAAAGATAAGACAATACTGGTTGGGTTCTTGAACTTCTAGTAACTTTAATAACATTATGCTTGCAATGTAAGAGGGACACTTATATACAAGTATATGAAGTGTCATTTGTGCGTCCACCGTACCTCATTACATCGTTCACATTCCGTCATTGTTGCCACTATCAGTTCTTACACATGATAAATCTTACTGTGGTTTCTGTGCACTGAATTTCATAATTATGTACGCGTCCATAATTACGTAATTCCTTGCATAGTCCCCGTAGTGTATTTGATAATGTGTAGGGAAGAACCAAATGAATGAACCTGTGATGAGCGTGACTAGACCATCATTGAGTCCTGTAGATCAATAAATGATCTTTTAAAACAGACTACCTAGAAGTCTTTCTAGCTATATCACATTTCATTCCTGACCAGATGTTGAATCAATCTTTAACTAGACCACTCAAGGGGTCTTTTTCGAAATATGAAATGGCACTTATATAATCCAAGGGTCTTAACTACCACGTAGAAGCCCGTTAAGGATTTAAAGTAGTACCTTTGAATATCCTACTATGAATCCCTCATATGAAGATATGGGAGATTCTATGAGGATTTCGAAAACAAATCAGATAGCACAAAACACAAAGGAGAACACATAAGCACATAATCACAAAATCGCATAATTGATTAATTCGACCTTTAATTTGTTATCTTTGGACCAGGGTATTTAAAGTACGCCAGGAATCCAATCCGTGGATTTCATTTGGCACTTTAAATATTTCCAAAAGTTTAACCATGAAGATAGGAAGATCTTAATAGGAATTCGGTTCTTGATGGTAAGCTTATCAAGCTTACGATAATAGATACACATACAAAAAGATCCATCTTTACTTTTCACAAAGAGGGCAGGAGCTCCCCAAGGTGAAAAAGCTCGGACAGATGACTCCTTTTCTCGAATAACAATGGGTTTTTTTTTAAAAGAAATGAGCGTTTAAGGTTCTAGGGGAGATCACAAGTGATCATGGGATTGACAGAACCACACGAGCAGTTTGTCTTTGTGTTGACATTACAATGTTGCTTCAAACATTCATGCAATTGCAGTAGTTTAAAATAAAACCACAAATTTTATTTATATAACAACCGCATTGTCTGTTAAATGTTTAAAAGATAACAACCAGAAGAAATACAAAATACTAATTGTTTAAAGCTGCATCATCGATCGCCTCGTTGATGTTAAACACTCGTCCACGAGCGGGATTCACATTCACGTTCGCGTTCGGATTTGGGTTAACATTCGCATTCGCATTCGCATTTACCAATCTCGGGCAATTGTTGCGGAAATGACCCATTTCTCCGCAATTGAAACACGAACCAGGTGGAAATCTCGCAGCATTCCCTTGAGCTTGTGCTGGAACCTGGGCAGCCTGATTTTGACCAAAACGACAAGTATTGGCCAAATGCCCAAGCCTACCACACGTAGCACACTGTTTACAGGCCTGTTGGGTAACATGGTGACCATTACATCGAGTGCAGTGAGGTGCGGTACCAGCATATGCTTTCTTTGCAGGAGGTTGAGTCGGTGGGTTCTGAGGGTTCTGTGCAGTCTGATTGGTGACAGCGAAGTTTTGGGAAGCATTGCGCTTCCTTGATTTCTTCGATGCCTCATCCTGCTTCTCACCCTTACCCTTTTCAGAATCGGTTGACTTCTTTTTATCACCCTTGCGGGTGAGTTTACCCTTCCTGACTTGAGATTCAGTCAGGGTAGCAGACAACTCGATCGCTTGACGAACGGTAGTAGGATTAACGCCAGTCAGGATGTCCTGAATGGAGTCGGGTAAACCATCGATATACCTCTCGATTGCCTTATCCAACGGGGTAACCATCGTGGGACACAACAAACTAAGCTCCTCAAATCGATCCGTATAAGCACGGTGTTCTCCCCCGACTTGTTTCAAATCGTCAAATTCTCGTTCCAACACTCGAATCTCGTGTCGGGGACAGAACTCTCTCATCATGAGAGCTCGGAGCTCATCCCAAGTTTGTGCTAGTGCCACTTCGGCACCCCTATCACGCATCACTCCGTTCCACCATGTAAGAGCTCGCTTTTCAAATACGCTTGAAGCAAACTCAACTTTGCGCGCATTCGGACACTGCACATGTCTGAATGTTCTCTCGATACTCTCAAACCATTGCAGGAGTGCGGTTGCTCCTTGTGACCCAGAAAACTTAAGCGGCTTCGCAGAATTGAAATTCTTGAAATTACACGGTGCATTGTTGTTGTTATTATTGTTATTGTATAGCTCGTGGATTTGGGTCACAATGCCTGGAAGCACAGCAGCCATTTGTTGAGAGACAAGGGCTGCGAGTTCCTCAGCAGTATAAGTTCGAGCATCGGGTTGAGTATTGCGTCGTGGAGGCATTGTCTAAAAAGGAAACATGGGAAACGTGTGAGGTTGACAATTGGAGGAACAAAAGAGGTATTGAAAATATCGACACCACACAAGGAAAGCGATCATTTGTTCGTTAACTTGAACAAACAAACGACACGCAGTGACAAATCAAAGTAAATAGGTCAAAATAATGTATCGCGAAGACATGCTCGCCTATAAGTGAATACTCACCCCAAGAGTTCCCAGGTAAGAGTGACTGGTCCGATAATGCGGATTTGTACGAACACTCTAGCCTTAGACAGAAAACTCAGGGTACAGGCATTCACTCTTCCAGTTTGCACGTGTTCACATTATTTAAACCCAAACTTTGACGAGATTTTGAAAACTCGAAAGGCACAAAGCCAAAGATGAATCAGACTGGAAGGGTTCAAAACCTTATAATAGAAGGTTCAAAACCTAGTAATCAATCATCTAAGGATAGATGATTAATTTTCGAAGCGGATTCGTTATTGTGTTCTTGTTGTGGTTATCACCTAAGGATAGGTGACGGTATTGTTTTAAAATTTCTAAACACAAGTAAACTTATGTTAGGGTCCTAAAGTTATAGTCTAGGTCAAAGTAATGCTAATAACCTAATTCCCTATAACCATTGGCTCTGATACCAACTCTTCTGTCACACCCCGACCACGTTAAAACAACAAACCGTGGCGGAAACGTCGGGGAGTGTTGCAACAGAATTATTGTTTCACAACCATGGTAACCAAATGTTTTGTTTTATTGAATTATTTCGTAATGTACATTGTCTTTAAATCAAAACAAACTAACTACATATTGTTATGACTGTTTTTAAGTCACTAAGGCCTCGTCCAGGTCCTATGTGACACAAACTTCCTAGCAAGCATCATCAAGCAATATCACCTGAAACATATGTAAAAAGTAAAGTCAGCAAAGAAATTGCTGAGCGAGTACATAGGTTTTGTGGGAGTATCGGGTTCATGGCTTGTTTATTTGTTGCAATACCTCGTTAGACTACAAGAGTCAAAATACAAACCTCGTTTTGAAAAGTGTATTGCAACATAGTTTAACCAACTCAAATCAAGATGGTTATAATTTATAAAATCTCGTAGCCATGACTCCTAACCCAAAAACATTTGTTTTAGTAAAATAATTTGGAAACATCTCGTAAAAGCTCGTTTAATGAAACTCGTATGGTTTACATCGTTTTGAAAACCTCGTTGTGTGATATCGTTTCAAATCGTTTTCCCAAGTGAACTAAATAATGACACGCAATGTAATATGATAGAATCACTTATATATAAGAAGTACCAGCGGCGTATCTACCATGATTCTATCATACTACACCCGTCCCATTATTTAATCACTACCCAAAACCAATCGTTTAATTCGTTTATCTCGTTTCAAATCGTGTATCTCGTTTCAAATCGTGTATCTCGTTTCAAATCGTTATCTCGTTTCAAATCGTGTATCTCGTTTCAAATCGTTATCTCGTTTTAATAGTGAAAAAGATACTTTTGGTCGTCTCGTTAACAACATTCAAACCTTCGTGACTCGTTTAACTCGTTTCTCGTTTCGTATTAACAAACCACCAAAGGGTAAGTTAACAATCATCAGGTTCGGTCGTTACCTACATAAACCCCACACATAACCATGGGTGTAGTCTGATAACGGGATTTGTCAGATCCTATGGTACCATAACCTAATACTGGTCGGCTTGATCAGAGCTAATGAATGTCATTTGTTATGTAATAACAACCAACAAGTCTTGTTCACCTTATTGAAATCGTTATTAGTTTTGTATAAACCATCTTAATCGTTTTTGAAATCATCGTTTAAACCTTGAAAATCGTTTTGCACATATGTTTCACCCCAAAACAATTGAAAACAATAAAATAGGGGAACTATGTACTCACTTGAGATTGTAGGGTATCCTTGATTTTGTGAACTATCGATGCACGGGCAATCAAGGAATCAAGTGGTACCTAGTATCGGATTGCTAGATAAATAAATCGACACCTAAATCGGGAGATAGGATAGAATGAGGTTCTATAAATCAAATGAGTAATTAAAATCATGTGGTATGATTTAATAGTCCCATCATTCTGATTGGAAGTCTACCTAAGTGCTTTTGACCCGTTTCGACACATTATGGTAACATAAGCTACCATAAGGCGTCGTTAGCGTATAACTATGTTCGGATGGTAATCTATGTGCTATGCCAAGTCTTACATGCCCAATTATCCCTAAACATGTTACTAAATCAGATTACAAGTCAAAAATATGTTCACATAGTCAAATTACGGATTTTAGCTTCAAAAGGGCATTTTGGTCATTTCCTATGGGCATACAAGCTAACTAGCAAATGACTAACCGATCCTACGTGATCAGAAGGTATAACCTCAGTGGTTATTCCCTATGCAACTATGATCACTAACTAAGCTTGGTCGGATCCAAAGATCGACCAAACGGGTCGGGTTCGAAAGGCTAAGCGGTTGTTTAGACCGCTTACCTTACGACCCTAAACAAGCACTAAACTAATAGTGTCGAGTTAGACATGTCAAAACATGTCTAACCTACTGATTTGGTATCAAAACAAAGTGTTTTGATACCCTAAAGTAGTTCCGTTGCAAAATGCGTGCTAAAACGCATTTTGACCGAAACTTTGACTCGACACTACAACTAGATAACGTGGTAACCAGCGGTTATAATCTCGAAGGATTATAACTATCGTGATTACAATCACGTGTCAAAGTTCAATTGAACTTTGACTTGACCAATTGATGGTCAAAACCGAAAGTCAAACACTGTTTGACTTTCTGCACTACATAAGGAAAAAGCAACTAAAAGAATGAAAGAAGGCTCACCCAAGTCCTTGCTATCTTTTCTACAAAGAAGACAAGTCCCAAATGCTTGAGAGAGAGCTCCAAAGCAGATTGAAGAGAAGAGAAATGAGAATGAGCAATGAAATGAGAAGTTTGGATGGCTATTTATACTTGTGGTGAGTTAATAGGATCATCACAAGTGTTTTGCTTGGTCATTAAGCATTAATCCTAGCCATACATGTGTTACAAGCTGATTAGAAGCCTTGGTGAACACACAAACTTGCCCACCACACAAAGAAATTGCACAAACAGCCCCTGAATTTGCAAACTGTTGCTGAAAATGAACATTCTGTCCAGATGAGGCACTCGCGTAGCGCTAGGGCATAGGCCTTAGGGCTCGCGCTACGCTAGCATGTATCAGGTTCAGCAAAGTTTCAAAATTGACAGAAATGGTCCCTGCACGTGTTTAAAGCCTTTTTCGATGCGTTTAAACCCCGTTAACCTCATTTCAAGGCTCTAAAATGATGTTAAAGCATAGGGGACCTGAAATATGCTCGAAAACATCTCGGATGTCAGTTCGTTTGGTCGTACGATCGCGTTGTTCGGTTAATTACGACGGAAGTCGTAACGAACGCAAAAATCGACCCAAATTAAGCGACGAATGGAATTTTTGCATGGCGATCACTAAAATAAAAATATTTTAGTGCGTACAAAAATTTTGGATGTCCAGATGTGTCCAGAACGTAAGATATGCGCGAAAATGCAAACTTACGCCGTTTTTGACACTTTTAGTCCCTGTAAGATCATATAAGCATGTTTTCGCACACCGAACCTATCAAAGCTTATTTCTAAGCCATTTTTAGGTTATATATGGTATGTTTAACTTATGATCAAGTTCTGGACTGTTCGACACCATACGAATCGGTATAGTTTCGCAGTTTGACGCAAATAGTCCCTGCGATCGAATAAACTTGATTTCGGCATACCAAACCATCCACAACTTATTTCTAAGTTATGTAAAGGTTATTTAAGGTATGTTAAGCCTATTTCACTATTCCGGAGTGTTTGTCGCATTAAACTGACTGCGTTTACACACCAGTTTGCGTATAACTTTCCAGAAAGCGATTTAGAGCTTGAAATCGAACGAGAATTGATATGTGCAAACGATACACATATTTATAAAATTTCCAAGTATGAAATACAATATTTCATTGTTTTGGTATTTGTTCGATGGTCTTGGAGGCACAGATGTCACAAAAATACGCTTGGATTTATCCTTTAAAACATAAATCGGACTCTCTTAATACTTTCATTCGATTTCAAAAACTTGTTGAGAACTTTTTCAAAACCAAAATTAAGCAATTATTTTCAGACAATGGTGGAGAATACATCAAACTATCCTCTCACCTAGCCTCTTGTGGCATTTCTCATCTCACCTCTCCTCCTCACACACCCGAACACAATGGCTATGCTGAACGTCGTCATCGCCACATTGTCGAAACCGGCCTATCACTATTTTCTCATGCTAAAATGCCTCTCAAATTTTGGCCTTTTGCTTTCACCACCGCCACTTATCTCATAAATAGATTACCCACCCCTATCTTGCATAATGATTCTCCTTATTTTCGCCTTTTCCACATCTATCCAAACTATGAAAAACTTCATAGTTTCGGTTGCTTATCATACCCTTGGTTGCGACCCTACTCAAAACATAAACTCGAGTCTCGGTCAAAACCGTGCATCTTCATCGGCTACTCATCCTCTCAAAGTGCTTTCCATCTCCTTGATCCCCTCACTCATCGAATCTACACTTCCCGACATGTCCATTTTGTTGACAACATCTTTCCCTATGAATCCCTTTCTCAAACCTCTACCCCCGTCTCACCCTCACACGATACTTGGTTACCCCTCACTACACAATCAATTTCCCTTTCTACACCTTCTTCCACTCCTCCTCAAAATCCGACTACCACTGCTTCTACATCATCTACTTCAAATCCACCCATCATCAACTATCAAAGGCGTCCACCTCCCAACCAAACCCACACCACCGAACCCCCTCAACCACCCACCGACCCTCTCACCAATACCAACCCGACGCCTCCATCCCCTACACACATTCCCTCGGACTTGTCCTCCTCTTCACAACCCACTGAACCCATTCCCTCCCCTACACCCGAATCCGCTACTTCTTATCGAACCCGACCCACCCGTAAACCGAACCCAAAGTATCACAACTCCGATTTCGTCTTATACCACTCTACCACTCATACCCTTCCCGAACCCACTACCATTACCCAAGCCCTCAAACAACCACTATGGCGAGAAGCCATACAATCTGAGTTTGACGCTCTCACACGTAATCAAACTTGGACACTCATTCCACCCGGTAATGCTCCTAACCTTGTTGGATGCAAATGGGTCTACCGCACTAAATTCAAACCCGATGGTTCGGTGGACCGCCTAAAAGCACGACTTGTTGCTAAAGGCTTTCATCAACGTCCGGTTTAGATTATGTTGAAACCTTTAGTCCCGTGGTTAAACCCGCCACCTTACGCCTCATCCTTGCCATAGCCACTTCTTTCAATTGGCCTCTACGCCAACTTGACATTAACAACGCCTTCTTACAAGGCACTCTAACCGAATCGGTTTACATGTCTCAACCACTCGGGTTCCTGGATCCTTCCTACCCTACACATGTTTGCAAACTTAACAAGGCTATCTATGGTCTTCGTCAAGCCTCCCGTGCTTGGTATAACGAACTCAAACGCTATCTTTTGTCGGTTCACTTTAAACCCTCTATCTCCGATCCCTCTCTCTTCATCAACAAAGTCACATCTTCTCCTATCTTCATTCTAGTTTACGTTGATGATATAATCATCACCGGCGCAAATCCATCTCTCATTAACTCTTTCATCCAAACACTTGTCACTAGATTTTCTCTAAAAGATCTTGGCGACCTCTCCTACTTCCTTGGTATCGAGGTCATTCCTCACAACCATGGTATATTCCTATCTCAATCCAAATACATACTTGACATTCTCACAAAAGCCAACATGAGTAATTGCAAACCGTCGCTTATGTGCGTGAAGTGTGTTATATTTTAGGTGTATATTTTAAGCCTTTTTACACTTTTTAGCCAAGTTTTAAATTTATAAAACACGATATTTACTAACACTAAACACACATATGGGCAAGTGCACCCATCGTGGACGTAGTATAGTGTTGGTAAGATACCGAGGTCGTCCAAGGACACAAGAGCTTTTAGTACCGGTTTATCCTCAACGTCTAATCAAATCAAAATGTTAGAAAAAGGTTTTTAAACTAAAAAAAAATAAAACTAACTAAAATGCTGAAAAATAAAATAAAAATAAAAACAGACAGACAATATGAATCACTTGGATCCGACTCGTGTGTAGTGTAACCTTTGATTATTTTCGCACTTTTGCACTTGTTTAAGAGATTATCTTAGTTATTTAGTAGGCCCCTCTTTTGAAGGCGACGTTACCCTCAACCCAGTAGTTTGAGTCAGCAAGGATACAATCCTAAAGGGTCGGATTACTGAAAGATAATTAATTAAGTTATTAATGCATAATGTGGTAGGCCCCTCTTTTGAAGGCGACGTTACCCTCAGCTAAGTAGTCTGAGTCAGCAGGGATACAATCCTAAGTAGCTGGGTTAAAGTTTTAATAGTAGTTTAACTTATGAGGGAATCAAAGAGTTTGGACCCCCGCCATCCAATACCTTTGGGTATTGAAGGAGGTCCTACTAAATTTGACCCAGGTCCTTTGCAGGATCTATACACTAAACAATGGCAAGACTCTTACCAAACCGTTCCCTTAACCCCCGACCAGGTAGCCAACATACCTCCATATAGACCGTGGAGATATGAATGGTGAAAATCTTTTATTTTATATAGACAGTAAAATAATGCCAAGACACCACGGACAAACGATAAGGAAGAATCACCTTCAACATAAGAAACTAGTAATTAAAGTCATTAATACAAAACCAATTAAAAAGTGCAAAAGATTAAAAATAAAAAAGATTACACTAAACACTTGTCTATACCAAGTGATGTAAGAGACTTAGGCAAACATCGCCTTTGATTGTCAAGAACTCTTACGATCAATCTTGGATCCCGAGACGACTCACACACTCTATGATGGACAATGGATGATGGTGGTGGATGATGGTGTTGTGATGGTGGTGGGTGAAGTGTGAGAGAGGTGGTGTGCCAAGGGATGAGTTGCAAGAGCTCCAAACACTCCTATTTATAGGCTGAACAGAAGCTCGGGCACGGCCCCGTGGTGAGCAGTAGAAGCTTCTATGAGTTTTTCTTTTCTGCTGCTACTTGGACACGGCCCCGTGCTCACTGAGCACGGGGCGTGTTCAGTCTTCTGTCTTCTTTGTTTTGCTTGGGAAGATGTTGTCGGCGGGTCGGGAATGCCACTTTTGTTCCTTTTCTTGTATTTATGTTAGATTTAGCTGTCTTTTTGCTTCTTTTGTTCATCTGAGCTCGTTTAATCCTGAAAATACAAAAGGAAGACAAAACGCACTTTTTCCAACATTAGTACTAAAAAGGGTTAGTTTTAAGCCACAATTGATGTAATTTATATGTTGCATTTTGTGCAAATCAAATACCCCCACACTTGAATCTTTGCTTGTCCACAAGCAAAACTCTTTATAATGTGGCTTTATTCACTCCCAAATGGAATGGGTAGAAGAGAAGGTTTTTGGGCTTGTCATAGAGTGTCGGGATTTCCAAGATAATTTAGGTTTTATTTTTATTTATTTACAATCGTATTCGTCATGATTTCTTAAAAACGTTTCTTAAGATAAATTACTTATTAGGGCATAAGATACCTCTTTAAAATTCCATTTATATACAAGTTCACATACCTCTCGGGGAATCACTGAACACTCGGCCGAAGGTGTATTTTTAGTGAATCACTCGAGAGCGGCATGGAACTTACTTCTACCATAAGCTTGCCAAGCAATCAATCCTCCTCCTTTTTAACTATATACCTTTGTAAATATCAAGAGGACTTTTTGGGTGAAGGGTTAGGCTTGGGCTAAAGGTGGGTGGTTGGGTTAGTGGTTAGTAAAAGGGCGAAATGCGTAACAAACATCGGTTTTTGAAAGACTTTTTTTATTTTTCACATTTTTATTTTATTTTAATGAACCATTTGTTTCAAACAAAGTTATTTTTAATGAACTTGTTTGTTTGTTTGGTTTCATCAATATATATATATATATATATATATATATATATATATATATATATATATATATATTAAGTCATAAGAAAACCGAACGTTGTTACTAAAAGAAAAGGGTTAAAATAAAAAGGTTAAGGTGGGTAAAAAGGGTGATTGTTTTGGGTTAAGAAATGAAAAGGTTTAGGCTCAAAGGGGTTAACTAGGGGGATTTTGGATAGGTGGTAAAAAAAATGAAAAATAATGGTGTAGAAAGAAAAAGGGTTAGTCCTAATGCCTCCATCATTTACTTACTCGGGTTTAAGTTGGTAAGGACCGGGAATGTATTGTTGTGGCAAGTTCTAGAGTCGTACGAACCAAGCGGCTATTCACACAAGAAACGAAAAATGAGCATTTAGTGTAAGGATATGTATTTTGTATGCTCGATAATGGCTCAAAACTCACTTTTGTGGGAAAGGGTTTTTATGTGATCAAGTATATATAATCAAATTTTAACTAAGTTTGTCATGCCTTTTCATAATTTTCTTATGTTGGTTCTTTTTATCACGACGCTATCGGTTGTAAACTTGTAAAAATATAACCTTGTTAGAACTTGAATTCCCAACTTAAACTTAGACAAGTAAAAAAAAATGAAATTTTTTGAAAAAAATTTGGGGTGATTAGCGGTTCCAATAGAGTTTTGTGTAAGGCTTGTTATTAGAACTTGCAAGATTCAAGGTTTTAGCACCCCTACACTTAAATTACACATTGTCCTCAATGTGTCCCAAAAATAAGTTTTTAGGTTGATTGAATGTGTAAAATGGTGTTAAAAGCAAAATTTTATGTTACTGGCATCCTGGACACGGCCCCGTGGTGACCGGGCATGGCCCCGTGTTTAGGTGCCAGTGACAAAAATTAAGGAAAAGAAACAGAAGCCTGGACACGGGGGCGTGTTCAGCGAACACGGCGAACACGCCCCCGTGTCCAGTTACCTGAACTGGGCAATTTTCTGCAGAGTGTGCAGCACGGGGCCGTGTTGGGCGGACACGGCCCGTGCTAAGCTTACTGTAATGAAGAAATTGTTGTCGGATGTCCCTGTTTTCATGCATGGGAGATGTTTCTCGTTTCCCTTGTTATCCTTCACCATCCTGAGTGTGTTTTATTCCTGCAAATTAAAATTAAACTAAAAGATTAAACTAAACTAAGGATAGTTCCGCGGAATGCTTCCGTGGTGCGCCACGTTTATAAGGGTCTTTGGCTAGACCCAATGTGAGGTTATATGTTTTCCGAGCGGGATGTTTTACATCCCATGTTGCACCGTTGGAGAGCATCATCCAAACTCGAATCAATAACCTTCATGTAATTGACCGGGTCATCGTCCTCTACTTTCTTCCCAACCCCAAACTTCACTTCTTTATCCCCATACTTCAAAGTGAGTGTTCTGTCATTCATGTCTACCACTGCTTGTGTGGTGGCTAGAAATGGCCTCCCTAGTATGAGGGGGACTTCGGTGTCTTCTTCCATATCTAATATGACAAAGTCGGCCGGGTAGACGAACTTGTCGACTTTGACCAATAGATTTTCAGCGACACCTTGCGGGTATTTGACGGATCTATCGACAAGTTGTATACTCATCTTGGTAGGGCTCGTTTTTCCTAGGCCGAGTCCTTTGAACATTGATGAGTGCATGAGGTTAATGCTAGCCCCAAGGTCGGCTAGTGCATTACGAATGGTGGATTCCCCGATCGAGCAAGGAATTGTGAAGCTTCCGGGATCAATCTTCTTTTGGGGAAGTTTGTTGAGTACGAGGGTGGAGCATTCTTCGCCTAGGTTAACTAATTGCAATGATACAATTTTCCTTTTATGAGTGAGGAAGTCCCTCATGAATTTTGAGTATTTAGGCATTTGAGTTAGGACTTCGATGAAAGGAATATTAACATGCAATTATTTTAGTAAACTTTCGAAATTTGCGAATTGCTCATTAGTCTTTTGACGAATTAACCTACTGGGGTACGGAACCGGAGGAGCCTTGGTGGGCTCTTGAAGTAGAGGAGAAGCCTTCTCTTGTTGGGGCGGTGGTGTGCTTTCCTCAGTTGGTGGTGGCGGAGCTTCCGCGGGACCCACGGTACGGTTTCTTAATGTTATGAGATGAACTTGTGCTTTTGGGTTTGTTTCGGTATTACTTGGTAACGCGCCTTGTGGTCTCTCGGAGAAATTTTGAGCTAGTTGATTTATTTGTTTTTCAATGTTTTGTATACTAGCTTGCTGATTTCTAAAATTTGATTCCAATTGTTGAAACCGATCCGAGTTTTTCTTTTCAGTGTCGGAGATGAGGCGAGATATAGTATCTTCAAGTCTTTCTCATCCACCATGTTGTTGAGGGAAATTTTGTGACTCATTTCTTGGTTGTTGAAAGTTTGTTCGTTGATTTAGACTTTGTTGGTTACTACTATTGCCGGGTTCTCTCCAACCAAGGTTAGGGTGGTTACGCCATCCTTGGTTGTAGGTACTCGTTGGAGGACCCGACGGCCTAGGTCTATTATCAATGTAGTTTACCGACTCGGGTTGATCATCTGTTTCTTTCATACAACTCCAATTTTCGTGCAGCCCACCACACCCTTCACAAGCCATAACCGAGACTGTTTTTGTCATTTCTAACTTTTTAATTTTTGAAGAAAGGGCCTCGATTTGGGCTTGTAAAGAAGTGCTTTCATCAACCTTATGGGCGCCCGGGGCAATAGACTTATTGCCTCGGGGAGTGTGCCACTGAAAATTGATTTGAGCAATTTCCTCGATTTGATTGTATATTTCATGTGGGCGGCGATTACCTAAACGTCCCCCGGAGCTAGAGTCAAGTGTTTGTCTCGTGTGTGGCAACAACCCATTATAGAAGGTGGATACTTGTTGCCATACCGTAAGACCGTGATGGGGACACTTTCGCAATAGCTCCTTGAACCTTTCCCAAGTTTCATATAAGGATTCCCTATCCTCTTGTGAATATGTATTAATTTCAGTCATTAATTTAGCCGTTTTAGCGGGAGGGAAATACTTATATAGAAATTTTTGGGCTAGTTCATCCCAGGTGTTTACCGAACCAACTGGGAGGGCGTTGAGCCAAGCTTTTGCTCGGTCTTTTAGTGAAAATGGAAACATTCGAAGGCGGATGGCGTCATTTGATGCTCCATTGATCCGAAAGGTATCACATATTTCTAAGAAATTAGTAATATGTAGATGGAGATCCTAGTCCACAAGCCCATGAAAAGGTTGCGGAGTTTTGAAGCATTTGTATCAAATGTGGCCGAAGTTCGAAGTTGTTGGCTTCAACATTCGGTGCATTGATAGCGGCGCCAAGATTACCTACGGTGGGTCGTAGGTAATCCATGAGGGTACGTTGGTCCGCCATTGGAAGTGGGTCCCCCGAAACCTTCTCTTGGTTTTTAGCTTTAAGTCTTTTTATCAGAAAACGTTCGGGTTCTTCTAGAGGTTTTTTTATGTCTTTATTAGAACTGGAGCTCATACACTACGTAGAAGGTTCAGATGTGGCGTCTGGTTCCAAATCCTGCAATAAAAACAGAAAAGAATGTTGGTCAGAAAGTTCACCACGGCCCCGTGCTCACTGAACATGGCCCGTGGTCGGAGATACAGCGATTGTTTTCCGGATCCCTGTTACTGGAAAATTGGAGACGGCCCCGTGTTGCACTGATACGACCCCGTGCTCAGCCCTCAGTAACTCGGAAAATAAAAACTGCCAGTGACACTGCTGGGCACGGCCCGTGTCTGACCAGGCACGACCCGTGCTGAGCTCTGCAGAAGCTGGAAAATTAAGAAAATCCAAAAAAATAGGGTGAATTACACTTTTCGTCCTTTATGTTTGTGTCGGATTGCAACGGATACCCTTTAACTTCAATAATTACAATCACCGTCCTTTATTTGTAAAACCCATTACACCTTACGTCCTTTGACCATAACCAGGTTAAAATTTCCGGTTAAGAAAGGCATGTGCCTTGCACAAGAGGGTAGATTTGTAATTTTGTTCTATTTATTTATCTAAAAACACTCTACCCACACTACTCTTTCTTCTAAAGACAGTCCCTCTCAATATCCCGGCAACCACCCACCACGTTCCACTGCCATAAGCACCACTCACCACCATCACTCTCAAAATCACTCACTATTCGAGCGATTCACTGATGTATATCAAAACCCCAATTCAATTTGAGGACTACCGAACCCAAACATCACCTTAATAACAAAAAAAAGTAAAGCCACTGATGTAAATCAAAACCCCAATTCAAAGCTTTAACTTCCACAAAAGAAGAATCATGATGTTAGAAAAAATTACAGTCTTTAAGAATATTCTACATCAGAATCCTACTTTGAAGCTTTGTGGGTATTCTTCTTTTTGTGTTGGCGACCAAAACATTCATTGATGTGCGTGAAGTGTGTTATATTTTAGGTATATATTTTAAGCCCTTGTTTGTTTGTTTGGTTTCATCAATATATATATATATATATATATATATATATATATATATATATATATATATATATATATATATATATATATATATATTTTAAGTCGTAAGAAAACCGAACGTTGTTAATAAAAGAAAAGGGTTAAAAATAAAAAGGTTTAGGTGGGTAAAAAGGGTGATTATTTTGGGTTAAGAAATGAAAAGGTTTAGGCTCAAAGGGGTTAACTAGGGGGAGTTTGTGTGACAACCCGGATAAGTAAGGTTAACATTGCTTGAAATCCCACAACTTTTAGTGTGTATCTCTATGTTGATTGCGTGTGTTTAACGGATTAGCTATATATGAAGTTGTTAAACGCTTTTGTGTGTCGTTCAACTAACTTAGAGAGCCAAATTGTTTGGGCCGCAAAACTCACTTAACACACACACACTTCATTCTTTTATCATTCCAATTATCAATTCGGCCAACTATGTTCCAGTATAAATTGTTTGTACTTGGCCCATTAGCCTAGGAGTCCAATCGAGAATTGAACAAAACACATTACAAGTGGGTTCGGCCCACTATGTTCGATTACGTATGGGATTGGTTTCACACACTTGTTAAATATCAATATTAGCTAAACAAATATATAAACCCAAACAGGTTTAGGTGGGGGGGGTCGGTTACTTGGGTGGTGGGCCGAAAAGGATTAGTTGTGGGCCAGCTTGTGTGAGGCTAATTAATACACACGCACACATAAAGAAATTGTATGTGGAATGGTATGTTAACAAATTATATAGTCTCAAACCCTAGTTACCCTCCCTGGAAGTCGACGATCAGCCTTTTTCCCCTCCTCTTCGAAGTCCCTTCTCCTTTGGGAACTTATCTTTTGTGCCTAGCTTTATACATCGCCCGGTTAGTACAAAAAAAAAAAACATCTCGGTTTTACTTATGAATTTATATATGTTGATTATTTGTGCTGAGTATTTATACATATTGGGTAATAATAATAATACCCATTTAGAATAAAGAGTTTGGGTAAATTGACCCATGTGGTGTCTTGATTTTTAGTGAACATTATTTGAATAACAAAATAAATAAGTTAGTCTCCTGTTGATGATATATTGCCAATTTATGATACTAGTATACGTAGGTTAAAGAGAATATGTTAATAGGATGTGATGGCGCATGGTTGTTTGGTCCAATGGTATATTGAATTTGATGTGATGATAATAATTATGTAGGATGTTGGGGGATTCTAGGATTCATGTTGGCAGTGATATATATGTATATAAGTGGACCGAATTTAGGTTGTGAATAACCATGTGTATGCTTGATGTTGACAAGTGCATGTGACAACACATGAGTAATTAATATATGTTGACTAAATAAGGGGTTGTGATAACTTTGTAAATAAGAGCATGGTGAATCTCAATAAATTGTCAGTACCTAGAAATGGGTGAGTTCTACATGTGAGGATAATTGAAAGATGTGCATGTTACTATATGTATGTTTTGTCTGTTATGATAGGGTAGTAGCCAAGGATTGATATTACACAGTTAGTTAATATATAAATTAGAGGCCATGATATTGGGCCGCACAGTTTAGTTAATATATAATAAAACGAGGTATAACGGGGCTGGAGTGAATTGAGCAACTAAAACCGGACTGGGCCAGCAATAGTGGGCCGAGCAAACTGCCATATCAGTGGCCGCATGTGATGTGAATTTGCTGGATAATAGGTGCTTTAGAATTGTCAGAAGATATGTTTATACGTGCCTTATCCTGGAACCGTATATGTGTGATAGGGAGATTTATTATTGTATTTTGATGTTAAAGGATTGTGGGCGGTGGGTTGGATGCTTTGAAGCGGACCGCATTCTTAAACCTAATAAACAGTTGATAAAATTTATGAACCAGGTAAATAAATTAACTAGGCCGGGTGATGAGTTGATAATGGGAACTAAATGTTAGTACATGCAACAAGATGTAAGGATGCTACAGTTAAATGTGTTTCATGAATGCCTATTGCTTGTTGTGTGACGATATGCGTACATACCTCGTGTGAACAATTTGTGATGAAATACGTGTAGACGTAAATACTGAACTGTCTGTTACTGGTAAATCATGATAGGACGTACTTAATCAACCGTTAAACAAGAACATAATCTACCGAGCAATCAAAGGTGAGTTCATCTCTCTTGAGCATGCGTCCCGGTGGTTGGGACAGTCAGTGGGTATCCTGGGAGGGATAAGTCTTTTGGGTAAAAACGGGAATGTTGGATAATATACTCTTCCTATCACCTTTAAAGTCCCTCCGTGTTGTTTGGTTACCGGGAAGGTAACATGGTATTAGTTAGTAGCGCTACTTAGGTTTGGCAACCTCACCCCGTACCTGGGAGGACGGGTGTTGAACTAATGACCTAGTCATGACCAATGCTTTGATAGGAGCATTGGAGAAAGGGCAAAATATCCAGAAGCCGTCTTGTATTGGGGTATTATCAGCATTGTCTTCAACATTACTTTCGGAACTAAATTCAATGGATTAACTAAACACTTGGTGACCAACGTTTTTGTAAAACTATGAACTCACCAGCGTTGTCTGATACACTTGTTGCATGCTCGCAGGTCGTTAGGTATCTTGGACTTGGGGAACTTGCTGTCTGGAGTAGCTGGAGTGGTCATGGGTCGACTGGGAGGATTTATGCGATTGATTTCATGAAACTATACTTGGGTTTTGAAACAGTTTAACTTCGTTTACTATTTGCTTCCGCTGAACTTATTGATTTTCGTTTAAACTTGTTGAGGATGTTTTTATTAATAATGGGGATTTTATTTATAACTTGTATTGGTTCAATGTAATTGGTGGCTCGTTATTGGTTTGTCACACGCCTAACAGGGACACTCCCTATGTGGTAATTTGGGGGTGTGACAGTTTGGGTAGGTGGTAAAAAAAATGAAAAATAATGGTGTAGAATGAAAAAGGGGTTAGTCCTAATGCCTCCATCATTTACTTACTCGGGTTTAAGTTGGTAAGGACCGGGAATGTATTGTTGTGGCAAGTTCTAGAGTCGTACGAACCAAGCGGCTATTCACACAAGAAACGAAAAATGAGCATTTAGTGTAAAGATATGTATTTGTATGCTCGTTAAAGGCTCAAGACTCACTTTTGTGGTAAAGGGTTTTTTATGTGATCAAGTATATATAATCAAATTATAAATAAGTTTGTCATGCCTTTTCGTAATTTTCTTATGTTGGTTTTTTTTATCACGACGCTATCGGTTGTAAACTTGTAAAAATATAACCTTGTTAGAACTTGAATTCCCAACTTAAACTTAGACAAGTAAAAAAAAAATGAAAATTTTTGAAAAAATTTGGGGTGATTAGCGGTTCCAATAGAGTTTTGTGTAAGGCTTGTTATTAGGACTTGCAAAATTCAAGGTTTTAGCATCCCCCCACACTTAAATTACACATTGTCCTCAATGTGTCCCAAAAATAAGTTTTTAGGTTGATTGAATGTGTAAAATGGTGTTAAAAGCAGAATTTTATGTTACTGGCATCCTGAACACGGCCCCGTGTTCAACTGCCAGTAACGAAAACTTATAGAAGATGGACACGGGGGCGTGTTGGCTGGGCACGGCCCCGTGTCTGTCAAAAATCTGCAGAAATTAAACAAACAGCATATCTGGGAGGTGGGCACGGGGGCGTGTCGGCCGGGCACGACCCCGTGTGAACAGTCTGCAAGGCTGAAAAACAAGTTTCTTTCTCCGGTTTTCCTGTCCTGGCTTTAGTAGTACTAATGTTTAGCACTCTAAGCCTCGTTTGTACCTGTTTTATCAGTAAATACCACACCAAGCAATACCAAACGTCCTAAATTACCAAGTTAAACATCCAAACCATCAAGTTAAAGATAAAAACAAAAACAGAAAATAAAAATAAGTTAGGGAAAGTGAATTGTTCAACAATTCGGCACGCAGGCCACAAATTGTTCGATAGAAAGGGATTTTAACCTGTGGGATCACCAACCAGCCGCTCCTACTCCTACTCCACCCGCCTAGTCCATGTCTTCATCACTGTCGTCACCTCCTCCCCCATGCCCCGCCATATACTCCCGAATTCTTCCGATGTCATCTTGGATATCGGTGATGTTTCTTTCAATGGCTCCGACCCGGTGGTATGTGTTGTTGGCGAGGTTGTAGGTGTTCCTAGTGCACATAAGGTTTTCCTACAAAAGATCATGTAAACTCTGAAAGTTAGGAAAACCACCTCCTTGTGAGGAGGACTGGCCCGGTTCACCGTGGGGTTGGTACTGGTATTGGGGAGGTTACCGATCCTCGTGCGGGTTCCATGCATGGCCTTGCATCCTCTGAAAGCTTACCGATCCGTCTTCCGCTTCATAGATTAGGCTCATGGCACGACAAATGTGCATATCGACCCGTCCTGACCATGGGCTCCTTTCAAAAGACCTAGGTATCTGCGTGAAGTGCTTGAAGAGCCGGTACACCCATCCCCCGAAGAAAATAGGGGTTGGTGCATGAGCAAGCCGGTTCAGATGCATGTTCCGGAGTAGGAGGAATGGAACATCGAGGGGTCTTCGGTTGTGAATGCAGTGAAGGACTACCAAATCTCTTAACCCAACAACGCTGCTGCTGTCATGTACTTGACTAAGAGAGTAAGTGAGGAGCCAATGAATGTAGCGATAAAGCAGATCCCTCAGCTTAGTACTCTTAGTGCTGCTCGGATTGTAGAATCCTTCCCCAATCTGAGCCCATGCGGCTTGGCGTTTATTCTCATCCAACTCTCGCATTCCTCCGGTGTTTTCTTCACTTCCCGAATCCTCCTCCGTATACAGCCCCACTATTATAATATACATATCTAGAATACATCCATTTATAATAGAAAAAAAAAGAAAAAGAAAAAGGTCCTTATGTTATACCACGTTAAGGAAAAAAAAGGATAGTATATACTATTGGTAATGCATGCATAAAGCAATTGTCAAAACCCTTGTTTCGAAGTCGGTTTTTGCGGCAAATCGTGCTTATCTCTGGCCATGTTCTTCATAATTATATCATGCTATCATCACTCAAACCAAACTGGCCGAAAATCTTGGATCACAACTGCTCATTTAAACCTTGCAACCTATCTTTTGCTTTTAATATTCATCGCCCTTTCAAGCTATTCCGTTTCGCCGTCATCTGGTCATCTTTGTTCCGCCCGAACCACAAGTGCACCACCGTCATAATACCTCCGAGCAGCCACCACAACTCCTCGTTGCTGCGATCGGACCTTCGACTCACGATTCAGGTACCGAATTTACTCGTTCCTTTATATTAGATTCGGTTTCGGTTTCGACCTTCTCAATCTAAGTATATATGTCTGAACCAGTCTCCGTAGGTAGGTATAACGTAAAACCACCATAGCCACGCACCTTAGCGCAGTTGTGTGACCACCCGAAGAGCGAATCGCGTGCCTCCGGTTAGCTCCGTTCGACTATCGAGGTAATCATTAGTCGACTCTTGCTCCTTTTGTTTTGAACTCTGTTTCTTATGTGGTTGTTTGATTCCGGCCAGCCGCTAATCCGAACTGTTATACCGTCGCTGTCGCACCCTACCGTAAATCTTTGTTCGTCGGCGTGTTCTGTCTCGCCGCACATAGCCGTCGTTGTTTGATTTATAAGACTTCTGATTGCTGAGCTAGTTGTAAGTAAACCGAACCATTTTTCCGATAAGTAAATTGTGGTTTCGTTTTGATGACTCCGGTGACTATGAACCTGTTATGATGAATGAGTTTTTGATTTAAAGTCCATGCATGTCACTGTTATTTTCGATTGGAATACAAATTACAAAAGCTATTTAATTTTTATGGAATTAATACTCCCAGGCTACCTCTAATCTTTTTAGTCTATAATTTAGTCCTGGAAACTGATTTACGTTAAGTATTATTGGCTACATAAAAATCACCAATCAAAATTAAAAATATGATTTTGGAAACATCACAAAATGAGGTAACAATATACCCATTAAAACTGGCAATATTAAATCTTATCAAAAAGCACCCATTTTCAATGCACATATACAATGCTATTCAAAGTATTTATATATATATATATATATATATATATATATATATATATATATATATATATATTTACAAAGTTTATTAAATGAAAACGGTGTAAAATGTTTGTTCTTTTTGTCATTGTACCGGATATATAAGCATTTAACTTTGATAGTAGTTTTATGAGATAGATAATTATTTTAGTGAATTTTCATAAGTTATACAATTACATAGCTTCAAATTAAATACGTAAATAAGAAATTGACTTGGAAGTTGAAGTTATGTGTTATTTATAATGTCATTAGTTACTGGAAGTGTGTCGACTAAAATTCATAGTTCTAAATTTAAAGATGAGTATACAACTATGAACCCATTTCTATTATAATAATTAATGGAGTTGTAAAAGTCTATGTCACCGGAAATCAAAGAGCCAATGGGCTAGATAAACAACTTTGTGCTTCATTAATGTGATCCTATATATTTGAAAATATAGGTTTGCACAATTGTTGAGGACGTTTTGTATTGGTTTTGTTTGCTTTGATTTGACTAAGGTACGGATTCCTTTTCTTGACATCATAGTATTTTATTCAATCCGTTACTTTGTAGTACGGATGTTTCACTAGTAGGTTATGTTCGAATTTACTATATTTTGTAGCATGTAATAGACTTTAAATCTTGTGCTCGTTATTGCATGTTCCCTAGATACTTTTATTTCTGTACTCTGTCACCCGAGCAATTATATGTTAGACTTGTCGTTGGGGCGTCAACGACATGGCACTCATCGTGACGGTGCGTAACTAAAGTTCACGGCGTCTCTAGCTTGTGCTTGTGTAGCACTTGGCCCCTAGAGGTGAATAGATCGATCTTAGCTCTGACTCCTGACTCCTGACTCCTGTTGAGATAGAATAATGTGTGTACGCCTACACGCACCGTCTCGGTACATGGACTATAGCTGTGTACCCCTCTGTTTAGGCTCGTGGGTGCTTCTATATTACGTGACTTGTTTTACTATTATATGATGTCACGTATGTCTTGTCTCTGTTATGATATGTGTGATATGATTATATGCGTCTGTTATCTGTTCATTATAAGTTTTGGGATTCAAGTTATAAAAGTAATTGTTTCAGTGCCATCTTTTGTATTTGTTAGTGTCAGTACCGATCCGTTTTGCTTCCGTATGCCTGTCTTGCTTTTACTGTTGATTTCTCCGTTACTGGGCAACTTTTTGGCTCAGCCGTATTTTTCTTTTTGGTGTTTGTCTTATGTGTTTACAGGTAATCGAGGGAAACAGGGATGAGTGAGAGTAATATGAAGTTCAAGTTTTAAAGCTTTTCGTTTTCTATCCATTTTAGTATTGAATAATATAAGACTTAGGTTTTCTGGTGAATTTGAGACTTTTTGTTTCTTGGATTCTTGCTTTTATTTGAAACTGTTTGGATTTTGATATCTGTAATAGTGACATGCCAGCCTGTTGCGGGTTGGGGTGTTACAGTTATGGTATCAGAGCCCAGGCTCTTTCTTGTAGAAAACTTAAACAATAATAATTAAACATGTGAGTTAATGGGTAGACGTTGGGTTAGGATTCCATCCGTGTCATCTTCCGCATAATATGAAAACTCCTATCTTCTTACATGTATATCTTCCTTTCAGATGCCTCCTCGAAGAAATATGAACAACAACAACAACAACGTCCCTATTGAAACTCTGATTGCTAATGCTGTCAATACAGCTATTGCGGGTTTGGTTCCCAACCTTCTACAACAGTTGCAGCAGAACAACAATAATGTACAACCACCTGGGGGAAACAATAATGGTAACAATAACGGTCCTGTTACTATCCTTGATTGGCTTGAGCGCTTCAGAAAGGAAAAGCCAAAATCGTTTAGTACTGCTGCTACACCAGTTGAGGCGGAAAACTGGATTGCTCATATCGAAAAGTTGTTCGAAGTGATGGGCGTGGGTGATGAGTTCAAAGTTAGGCTTGCTAGTTATAAACTAGAGGACGATGCTCATAGGTGGTGGAAGACCTTGAAAGAAGCTCGTGGAGGAGATCAGTATGCAGCAACACTTCCTTGGGCTGAATTTCGCACTTTGTTTTATCAGCAGTATTTCACTGACGCTGATAGAAGTGAGTATCTGAGAGAGTATGCTTCTATCAGGCAGGGGGATGACGAGCCTATTATGGAATTCAAAGCTCGTTTTAGTCGTTTGGTTAATTTTCTAGGCCCTGCAGCAGGTACACCACAGCAGCAGACTGATAATTTCAGATGGGCTATATGCGATCGAGATAGGAAGTTCATCCTGAACCTTCGTTTCACTGACATTACTGAGGTAGTTGATGCTGTCAAGAATCTGGATAATGAGAAGAAGCAACGTCAGAGGGTAATCGTAAACGGTCTAGGGAAAACGACCAGAATAATTCTGACAATCGGGGTGGCAATGATCAATCCCAAGACCGAAGGGATCGTTCTGACAGGTACTACAACAACAAGTCGCGATATGAAAGAAATCGATATCAGAATCACAGGTCTGCTCAGAATTCGAAGCAACACACAGCAGCATAGCCAGCAAAACCCGAATCAGAACCGCGCTAATATTCCTCCTTGTACTCATTGTGGGAAACGTCATGGTGGTGCATGTCGCCTTGCTGAAGGTCGTTGTTTCAGATGTGGAGATTCAAACCACTTGATTAAGGATTGCACTCGGCCTGAGCAGCGAGCTAATACTGGTGGAAACACCAAAACTACTGGTGGAGGTCGAGTTTTCTCACTCACAGCTAAGGATGCAGCTAATGCCTCAGGTACGCTTTCCGGTTATGTGCATATTGGTGAACGTGATATGTATGCTCTTTTTGATACTGGTGCGACACATTCAGTGGTATCACTTTTGTTTGCTAAGTATTTGAAGTCTATGCCTACTGCTTTAGAGTACCCTCTAGTTATATCTACTCCTTTGAGAGATGCTACTGTTATATCTCATGTTTATAGAGATTGTCCGATCCGAATCGATTCTATCATCCGTACAGCAGACTTGTATCCTATTCACATGAGTGATTTTGATGTTATTCTTGGTATGGATTGGCTATCGCAGCATAGTGTTTCAATCGATTGTCAAAATCGCCGCGTTCTGTTTGGGGATCCTCAATGCCCTGAACTTATTTTTCATGGGACTCAGCCTCGCAAATCTCTGAAGATTATCTCTGCACTGAAGGCTCAGAAGTTTCTATCGCATGGTTGTGCAGGATTTTTAGCTTCGGTGAAAGCCACACCTTCTGAAGAGCCTAATATTGATGATTATCCTACAGTCTGCGATTTTCCTGATGTCTTTCCTAAGGAGTTGCCTGGACTCCCACCAGATCGTGAGGTGGAGTTCACAATTGATCTTATTCCTGGTGCTGAACCAATTTCTAAGGCCCCGTATCGTATGGCGCCTCTAGAGCTCAAGGAGCTCAAAGAACAGCTACAAGAGTTGTTGGAACTTGGTTTCATCAGACCAAGTGTCTCACCTTGGGGTGCACCTGTTTTATTTGTGAAGAAGAAGGACGGTTCCCTAAGGCTCTGCATTGATTATCGAGAGCTAAATAAAATCACCATTCGGAATCGTTATCCGCTGCCTCGTATAGACGATTTGTTTGATCAGCTTCAGGGTGCTAAATGTTTTTCTAAAATTGATCTGAGGTCTGGTTATCACCAACTGAAGATCAAAGATTCAGACGTGCCTAAGTCAGCTTTTCGTACTCGATATGGTCACTACGAGTTTTTGGTTATGCCTTTTGGTTTAACTAATGCTCCAGCTGTTTTCATGGACCTAATGAACCGAGTCTTTCATGAGTTTCTCGATAAGTTTGTCATAGTATTCATCGACGATATTCTGATATATTCTAAGAGCAAGGAAGAGCATGAGGAGCATCTTCGTACGGTACTCGAGATTTTGCGACAGAAGAAGCTGTATGCAAAATTCTCGAAATGCGAGTTCTGGTTAGACCAAGTAGCTTTTCTTGGTCATATAGTTTCTGCTAATGGTATTTCTATGGATCCTTCTAAGGTTGAGGCAATCACTAAATGGCCTACTCCTACCTCGGTCACCGAAGTGCGTAGTTTTCTGGGTCTCGCAGGTTATTATCGCAGATTTGTTGAAGGATTTTCGACTATTGCCTTACCTCTCACACAAATTTTGAGAAAAGGGGTTAAGTACTCTTGGAACGAAGACAGAGAGAAGAGTTTTCAGGAGTTAAAGAAAAGGTTGGTGTCTGCCCCGATTCTCACCCTTCCATCAGGTACAGGGGGATATCAGATTTACAGTGATGCTTCGAAGAAAGGTTTGGGATGTGTTTTGATGCAGCACAACAGGGTTATTGCTTATGCCTCACGTCAGTTGAAACCATATGAGGTTAATTATCCGACACATGATCTCGAGCTTGCCGCTGTTATCTTCGCACTAAAGATCTGGCGACATTATCTGTATGGAGAAACTTGTGATATCTTCACGGATCACAAGAGCTTGAAGTATATTTTTTACGCAAAAGGAGTTGAATATGAGGCAGAGACGTTGGTTAGAGTTGTTGAAAGATTATGACGCCAACATTCAGTATCACCCAGGGAAGGCCAATGTTGTGGCCGATGCTCTTAGTAGGAAGAATTCTGGATCAATCTCTTCTCTTCAGTTGCAACCGCACATACTCACTGATCTCGACAGATTGGGTATTGGTATCCATTTTGGTGACACAAACGGTTATCTGGCCAGATTCCAGATTGAACCTGATTTGATTTCTTGAATCAAGAGTGCCCAGCAAGAAGACGGAGAACTTTGGGCTATTATACAGAATTTGGAGGTTGGTAAGCAGTCAGAATTTAGAATTGATGAAAGTGGAGTAGTCTGGTGTGGAAAACGTTTATGTGTGCCTAATGATTCCTCCCTACGTGAGTCATTGCTAGCTGAGGCTCATAGTTCACCATTCTCTATTCACCCTGGATCTACAAAGATGTATCGGGATCTTCGCCAGCACTTTTGGTGGAGCGCTATGAAGGAGGACGTAGCTAGATATGTTGGTAGATGTCTTACTTGTCAACAAGTTAAGACTGAGCATCAAAGAGCAGGTGGTTTGCTTCAACCACTAGATATTCCAGTTTGGAAGTGGGATGATATTTCAATGGATTTCGTTACCGGTTTACCGAGGACTTTCAAGAAGAATGATGCTATCTGGGTTGTAGTCGACCGTTTGTCTAAGTCGGCTCATTTCCTTCCAATTCAGCAGGGTTTCTCAGTCAGTAAATTATCCGAGATCTTTACTCAGGAAATTATTAGACTTCATGGTACCCCGGTCTCAATTGTTTCTGATCGAGACCCACGTTACACTTCACACTTTTGGAAAGGTTTGCAAGCTGCTTGGGGTACAAGATTAAGATTCAGCACCGCATTTCATCCTCAGACCGACGGCCAGTCTGAGCGTACTATTCAGACACTCGAAGATATGCTTCGAGCTTGTGCTTTAGAGTGGAGCGGGAAATGGGACGAGTATTTATGTTTGGTAGAGTTTGCCTACAACAATAGTTGGCAAGCTAGCATTGGTATGGCACCATTTGAGGTTCTTTATGGTCGGAAGTGTAGAGCTCCTATATGTTGGGAAGAAGTTGGCGAGAAAATCATAGAAGGCCCTGAATTAGTGCAGATCACGAGTGAAAAGGTTGCTGTTGCTCGAGAAAAGTTAAAGGAAGCTCAGAGTCGTCAAAAGAGCTACGCAGACAGACATCGTCGTGCATTGGAATTCAATGTGGGCGATCGGGTTTTCTTGCGAGTTTCGCCTTGTAAAGGCATTCGCCGTTTTGGAATAAAAGGGAAGCTTAGCCCTAGATTCATTGGTCCGTTTGAAATCCTTGAAAAAGTCGGTGAAGTTTCTTATCGCCTGGCACTGCCTCCTCAGTTATCGCACGTCCATAATGTCTTCCACGTGTCTCTTCTTAGGGGATACAACTATCGTCCGTTGCATGTTGTGAATTATCCATTTCATCTTATTCGGGAAGACTTATCTTGTGAAGAGGAACCCGAAGCTATTCTAGACCGCCATGAGCGGATTATGCGAAAGAAGACGATTCCTTTTGTTAAAGTTCTTTGGAAGAACCATTCTGAACGCGAGGCTACTTGGGAAATGGAAGACACCATTCGTTCTCAGTACCCAAATTTATTCTCATCTTAGTATTCCGTATTTAAGGTTAGTGATTCTGACTTAGTTTAAATTTCTGATTGTTTAGTATCCGTTTATTTGAAACTCCGTACCGTAGTATGTGTGATGTCTAAATGCTTGCTATGTGTTAAGTCTTTCCCATGTTTGTTATGATTGAGATCTTTCGTATCCGTGCTTAGCATTTTCGAGGACCAAATTTTTTTTTAGGGGAGTGGAATTATAATATACATATCTAGAATACATCCATTTATAATAGAAAAAAAAAGAAAAAGAAAAAGGTCCTTATGTTATACCACGTAAAGAAAAAAAAAGGATAGTATATACTATTGGTAATGCATGCATAAAGCAATTGCCAAAACCCTTGTTTCGAAGTCGGTTTTTGCGGCAAATCGTGCTTATCTCTGCCATGTTCTTCATAATTTTATCATGCTATCATCACTCAAACCAAACTGGCCGAAAATCTTGGATAACAACTGCTCATTTAAACCTTGCAACCTATCTTTTGCTTTTAATATTCATCACCCTTTCAAGCTATTCCGTTTCGCCGTCATCTGGTCATCTTTGTTCCGCCCGAACCACAAGTGCACCACCGTCATAATACCTCCGAGCAGCCACCACAACTCCTCGCTGCTGCGATCGGACCTTCGACTCACGATTCAGGTACCGAATTTACTCGTTCCTTTATATTAGATTCGGTTTCGGTTTCGACCTTCTCAATCTAAGTATATATGTCTGAACCAGTCTCCGTAGGTACGTATAACGTAAAACCACCATAGCCACGCACCTTAGCGCAGTTGTGTGACCACCCGAAGAGCGAATCGCGTGCCTCCGGTTAGCTCCGTTCGACTATCGAGGTAATCATTAGTCGACTCTTGCTCCTTTTGTTTTGAACTCTGTTTCTTATGTGGTTGTTTGATTCCGGCCAGCCGCTAATCCAAACCGTTATACCGTCGCCGTCGCACCCTGCCGTAAATCTTTGTTCGTCGGCGTGTTCTGTCTCGCCGCACATAGCCGTCGTTGTTTGATTTATAAGACTTCTGATTGCTGAGCTAGTTGTAAGTAAACCGAACCATTTTTCCGATAAGTAAATTGTGGTTTCGTTTTGATGACTCCGGTGACTATGAACCTGTTATGATGAATGAGTTTTTGATTTAAAGTCCATGCATGTCACTGTTATTTTCGATTGGAATACAAATTACAAAAGCTATTTAATTTTTATGGAATTAATACTCCCAGGCTACCTCTAATCTTTTTAGTCTATAATTTAGTCCTGGAAACTGATTTACGTTAAGTATTATTGGCTACATAAAAATCACCAATCAAAATTAAAAATATGATTTTGGAAACATCACAAAATGAGGTAACAATATACCCATTAAAACTGGCAATATTAAATCTTATCAAAAAGCACCCATTTTCAATGCACATATACAATGCTATTCAAAGTATTTATATATATATATATATATATATATATATATATATATATATATATATATATATATATATATATATTTACAAAGTTTATTAAATGAAAACGGTGTAAAATGTTTGTTCTTTTTGTCATTGTACCGGATATATAAGCATTTAACTTTGATAGTAGTTTTATGAGATAGATAATTATTTTAGTGAATTTTCATAAGTTATACAATTACATAGCTTCAAATTAAATACGTAAATAAGAAATTGACTTGGAAGTTGAAGTTATGTGTTATTTATAATGTCATTAGTTACTGGAAGTGTGTCGACTAAAATTCATAGTTCTAAATTTAAAGATGAGTATACAACTATGAACCCATTTCTATTATAATAATTAATGGAGTTGTAAAAGTCTATGTCACCGGAAATCAAAGAGCCAATGGGCTAGATAAACAACTTTGTGCTTCGTTAATGTGATCCTATATATTTGAAAATATAGGTTTGCACAATTGTTGAGGACGTTTTGTATTGGTTTTGTTTGCTTTGATTTGACTAAGGTACGGATTCCTTTTCTTGACATCATAGTATTTTATTCAATCCGTTACTTTGTAGTACGGATGTTTCACTAGTAGGTTATGTTCGAATTTACTATATTTTGTAGCATGCAATAGACTTTAAATCTTGTGCTCGTTATTGCATGTTCCCTAGATACTTTTATTTCTGTACTCTGTCACCCGAGCAATTATATGTTAGACTTGTCGTTGGGGCGTCAACGACATGGCACTCATCGTGACGGTGCGTAACTAAAGTTCACGGCGTCTCTAGCTTGTGCTTGTGTAGCACTTGGCCCCTAGAGGTGAATAGATCGATCTTAGCTCTGACTCCTGACTCCTGACTCCTGTTGAGATAGAATAATGTGTGTACGCCTACACGCACCGTCTCGGTACATGGACTATAGCTGTGTACCCCTCTGTTTAGGCTCGTGGGTGCTTCTATATTACGTGACTTGTTTTACTATTATATGATGTCACGTATGTCTTGTCTCTGTTATGATATGTGTGATATGATTATATGCGTCTGTTATCTGTTCATTATAAGTTTTGGGATTCAAGTTATAAAAGTAATTGTTTCAGTGCCATCTTTTGTATTTGTTAGTGTCAGTACCGATCCGTTTTGCTTCCGTATGCCTGTCTTGCTTTTACTGTTGATTTCTCCGTTACTGGGCAACTTTTTGGCTCAGCCGTATTTTTCTTTTTGGTGTTTGTCTTATGTGTTTACAGGTAATCGAGGGAAACAGGGATGAGTGAGAGTAATATGAAGTTCAAGTTTTAAAGCTTTTCGTTTTCTATCCATTTCAGTATTGAATAATATAAGACTTAGGTTTTCTGGTGAATTTGAGACTTTTTGTTTCTTGGATTCTTGCTTTTATTTGAAACTGTTTGGATTTTGATATCTGTAATAGTGACATGCCAGCCTGTTGCGGGTTGGGGTGTTACAACTATTGCCCCGAATTACGCCATAGAGATCGAGTACCTAGTTCCACCACACCGAAATGCAACACCCTCATTGTCGAAAGGGTCACACCTTGAATTGAAAGTGAAGGTACTGTAGAACTCCATAGTGCACTCGTGTACCGATCGAAGTCGAGTGGTTAGGGCAACCCTTAGTGGTCCGGTAACCAGGTTGTTGAACCGGTCAAGTTGGTTCACCATGATCAAGAGATCCGTACATGCTTGCCTTGGGAATTCTTCGGGTCTTGTTTGAAGTATGTCATATTCTTCGGGTCTTGTTCGACATCTGAAAGAATACACCAAAAGTTAGCATGAAACAATGAGATTTTCGAAAGAAACTGCAAACAGTTAGCTGGACACGGCCTCGTGTTCAGTGGGCACGACCCCGTGTCCAGGCGTCTGTTACTCAAAAATTGCATTTTTCGACCCGGTTCCGAAAATCTGAAAATTTTTGGCCAAGTAGGTGCGGTTTCCCCCGAAAATGAAACCCCAAGTGCTGTTTTCCCCAAAACAAACCATTTACCCCTTCAATTTTATCTTTTTCGGTTCAAAAACAAGGGTTTGGGGTTTTTGTGAGAAATCGGGAAAATCTATCAACAATACAAGTGTATCTACTTCCCATTACACTAATCTAAACTAATGCTAACAGATTATTGCAAAAATTTGAGGTTTGATCCGGATGAACTTCAAGAACCCTAGATTTTCCCCCAAATTTTTGATGTTTTAACTACATGCAAGTAACTAATCTAACTACTAATGATGATAGAATCATACCTTGATGTTGTTAGAATGAGAGGAGACGTCGAAAATTTGCGGAAAATTACCTGGACCAGAGCGTTTTTCGGGGAAACGGGGCGTGTGGAATGATGTAACTGATATGAACAGAGGGTTTTATCGCGACAGTTGCGCGGACACGGCCCCGTGCCGAGCAAAGTTTTAAAATTTTTTTAGTGCTCGTGTGAGTGCCTGGTTTTCCCAAAAAGAAAAAAAACTTGGTTAGAAGACTTACCGATTTCGATGTTTACCCACTTGTTCGTAAGATACCAGGTATGATGCGGATGCCTTTACTCGTTGACCGTTAGGAGCGAGATCTCTTCCTCTTCATCCTCAATGGATCCTCGATAGAGTTTTAGCCGTTGGCCATTGACTTTGAATGGAGGTCCTTTCCGAGATTTAATTTCTACTGCACCGTGAGGAAAAATATGGGTGATGGAAAAAGGTCTTGACCACCTAGATTTTAGTTCACCCGGAAATAATCGAAGTCATGAATTAAACAATAGAACCAGATCTCCCAGTCGAAATTCATTAGGTTTAATGTATCTGTCATGTAGATTTTTCATTCTTTCCTTATAAATTTCCGAGTTAGAGTATGCATAATTCCTTAATTCGTCTAATTCATTTAATTGACAAAATCGATTTTCACTTGCAATATCTAAATCCAAGTTTACATTTTTTATTGCCCAGTAGGCCTTGTGGGCTATTTCTACTGGCAAATGGCAACTTTTTCCATAGACGAGCTTATATGGGGTTGCGCCTATAGTGGTTTTATAAGCAGTTCGAAAAGCCCATAAAGCATCATCTAATTTATCGGCCCATTCCTTTTTATTTAAACCTACGGTTTTTTCAAGTATTCGTTTTAAACCTCTATTAGTCACTTCGGCTTGTCCGTTTGTTTGAGGGTGATATGCTGTTGAGACCCGGTGATAGACCCCATACCTTGTTAAGATTTTTTTCGAGTTGATGATTGCAAAAATGGGTACCTCTATCACTTATTAATGCTTTAGGTGTTCCAAAACGAGAGAATAATTTTTTCAGAAATCGTACCACTACTCTTCCATCATTTGTTGAAAGTGCCTCGGCCTCGGCCCATTTAGACAAGTAATCGATTACCACAAGTATATATTTGTTTCCTTTTGACGGTGGGAAAGGTCCCATGAAATCGAGTCCCCACACATCAAAAATTTCACAAACGAGAATGCCATTTTGTGGCATTTCGTTTTTGGAAGAAATATTACCTGATCTTTGGTAAGCATCACATGTCTTGATAAGACTTTGCGCATCTTTATAAATGGTCGGCCAATAAAATCCTGAATCAAATACCTTTCGTGCGGTACTAGTGATGTGCGTGAAGTGTGTTATATTTTAGATGTATATTTTAAGCCCTTTTTACACTTTTAGCCAAGTTTTAAATTTATAAAACACGATATTTACTAACACTAAACACACATATGGGCAAGTGCACCCATCGTGGACGTAGTAT
Source organism: Helianthus annuus (assembly GCF_002127325.2). Lineage (NCBI taxonomy): Eukaryota > Viridiplantae > Streptophyta > Magnoliopsida > Asterales > Asteraceae > Helianthus > Helianthus annuus. Next base: position 162,611,696 of record NC_035434.2, on the reverse strand, counting down.
AGTGTTGGTAAGATACCGAGGTCGTCCAAGGACACAAGAGCTTTTAATACCGGTTTATCCTCAACGTCTAACCAAATCAAAATGTTAGAAAAGATTTTTAAACTAAGAAAATAAAACTAACTAATTGCTGAAAAATAAAAATGAAAATAAAAACAGATAGACAAGATGAATCACTTGAATCCGACTCGTGTATTAGTATAACCTTTGATTATTTTCGCACTTTTGCACTTGTTTAAGAGATTATCTTAGTTATTGTAGTAGGCCCCTCTTTTGAAAGCGACGTTACCCTCAACCCAATAGTTTGAGTCAGCAAGGATACAATCCTAAAGGGTCGGATTATTGAAAGATAATGAATTAAGTTATTAATACAAATTATGGTAGGCCCCTCTTTAGGAAGTGACGTTACCCTCGACTAAGTAGTCTGAGTCAGCAGGGATACAGTCCTAAATTGCCGGGTTATAGTATTAATATTAGTTAACTTATGAGGGGGTTAAAGAGTTTGGATCCCCGCCATCCAATACCTATGGGTATTGAAGGAGATCCTACTAAATTTGACCCAGGTCCCTTGCAGGACCTCTAAACGCTGAACAAGGGCAAGACCCCTACCAAACCGTTCCCTTAACTCCCGACCAGGTAGCCAACATACCTCCATATAGACCGTGGAGATATGAATGGTGAAAATCATTTATTTTATATAGACAGTAAAATAATGCCAAGATACCACGGACAAACGATAAGGAAGAATCACCTTCAACATAAGCAACTAGTTATTAAAGTCATTAATACAAAACCAAATAAAAAGTGCAAAAGATTAAAAATAAAAAGTATTATACTAAACACTTGTCTTCACCAAGTGATGTAAGAGACTTAGGCAAACATGGCCTTGATTGTCAAGAACTCTTACGATCAATCTTGGATCCCGAGACGACTCACACACTTTATGATGGACAATGGATGATGGTGGTGGATGATGGTGTTGTGATGGTGGTGGGTGGTGGATGAAGTGTGAGAGAGGTGGTGTGCCAAGGGATGAGTTGCAATGAAACCAAGCAGTCCTATTTATAGGCTGAACAGAAGTCTGGGCACGGCCCCGTGTCCGCTGCACACGGCCCCGTGCCCGTCTAACAATCTCTCTCTTCATTAATTGTAATTCGCAATTACAATTAATGCGCCTGCAGTACTTTTGCCACGCCCCCGTGTTCACTGGGCACGGCCCCGTGGTGGGCAATAGAAGCTTCTATAGGTTTGTCTTTTCTGCTGCTTCTTGGGCACGGCCCCGTGCTGGCTGAGCACGGGGGGTGTTCAGTCTTCTGCCTTCTCTTGTTTTGCTTGGGAGGATGCTGTTGAGGGGTCGGGCAATCCACTTATGTTCCTTTTCTTGTATTTATGTTAGATTTAGCTGTCTTTTTGCTTCTTTTATTAATTTGAGCTAATTTAATCCTGAAAATACAAAAGGAAGATAAAAACACTCTTTTTCCAATATTAGTACTAAAAAAGGGTTAGTTTTATGCCTTATTTGATGTAATTTATATGTTGCATTTTACACACATCAACTAGCGGCACCATGATGTCCTCCATATGGACCTTCATGACAATGGCGGAGAATTCTTCGTGTTTCGCTGCCATGTACGCACCTTCGGATTAGTTGGTCGGCACATATTTTTAAAAGATAAGGGTCTTCCCAAAAGTAATGCTTTACATCAGCAAAGAATTTCTTTCTTTGGTGATGTGGCCATCCTTTGGTGACTATACCGCTAGCTAAGTAGTTAGCGTAGTCGGCATACCATGGTTCTTGTCTACATTCCGCCATTTCCAGGGACTCTGTTGAAAATTTTTCGATGATTTGCTCGTCCCTGGTTGCCTCCAAAGCTGGGTCTTCTAGGCACGAAATATGATCTACTGCTGTGTTTTCTGCCCCTCTTTTGTCTTTGATTTCAATATCAAATTCTTGGAGGAGTAGAATCCACCTGATCAAACGGGGTTTGGCGTCTTGTTTCTTGAAGAGGTATCGGATGGCTGCATGATCTGTATAGACTACAATTTTAGAAAGAACAAGGTAAGAACGAAATTTATCAAAAGCAAATACCACAGCTAGTAATTCTTTTTCAGTGGCTGTGTAATTCTCTTGTGTATCATTAAGTGTTTTACTAGCATAATACATCGAATGGAAATGCTTTTCTTTTCTTTGTCCCAAGACTGCTCCAACGGCAAAGTCAATTGCATCACACATGATTTCGAAAGGTAATTTCCAATCGGGCTATCATGATAGGTGCATTGACTAGCATTTCCTTGAGGGTTAGAAATGCTTGATTGCAATCCTTGTCAAAAATGAAAGGCGCGTCTTTTTCAAGTAATTTCGTTAGAGGTCTTGAAATTTTTGAAAAGTCTTTGATAAATCGTTTATAAAATCTGGCATGCCCTAAGAAACTTCTGATTGCTCTAACGGAGGAGGGGGGAGGTAATCGAGAAATTGTGTCTATTTTTGCTCGATCAACTTCCATTCCTTCGCTCGAGATCTTGTGACCGAGTACTATTCCCTCTGTTACCATGAAATGGCATTTTTCCCAGTTAAGGGCGAGGTTAGTTTCCTCACATCGGGATAGCATTCGTTCGAGGTTATCGAGGCATTGGTCATATGAATCTCCAAAGATAGAAAAGTCGTCCATGAAGACTTCCATTGTTTTTTCTATCATATCTTGGAAGATGGCCACCATGCAACGTTGGAATGTTGCCGGGGCATTACATAGACCAAACGGCATGCGTCGATAAGCAAAAGTTCCGTAGGGGCATGTGAAAGTTGTCTTTTCTTGGTCTTCAGGTGCTATTGGAATTTGAAAGTAACCTGAAAAACCATCCAAGAAACAGTAAAATTTATGACCGGATAGTCGTTCTAGCGTTTGATCAATGAAGGGCAAAGGAAAGTGGTCTTTCCTTGTTGCTTCATTTAATCGTCTATAGTCTATGCATACTCTCCATCCTGTGACGGTTCTTGTTGGTATTAATTCATTATTTTCATTAGTTATTACCGTCATACCTCCTTTCTTTGGGACTACTTGGACGGGACTCACCCATGGACTATCGGACATAGGATAAATAAGTCCGGCGTCAAGTAGTTTGATGACCTCATTTTTAACCACTTCTTGGACATTTGGATTTACTCTTCTTTGTGGTTGTATTACTGCTTTGTAGTCATCGTTCATCAGAATTTTGTGCGTGCACATGGAAGGGCTTATTACTTTTATATCTACAAGCTTCCAAGCGATCGCATTTTTATGTTTTTCCAAAAGTCTAATTAATTTTTCTTTTTCTACACTATTTAATTTAGACGAAATAATTACAGGTGAATTACCATCTTTGTCCAGAAAAGCATATTCCAAACCTTTTGGGAGTTCTTTGAACTCAAGGGGCGGGTCTTTAGGAGACTCCTTATTTTAGGGCTCATCTAGATCAAGAACTTTAAAGGTTTGTTCTATGGCGACCTCTTCTTCAACAAAGTGGTCAAATCTTTCACTTATATCGGGTGGTTCATCTTCATCTTCAATTAGGGGGTCATTGTTGCCAAAAGGATATTTCATTGAACTCTCAAGATCTATGCTCCCTTTGAATGCCCCTAATTGAAGAGGTAGATTATTAAACTTCTGGTTTTTCAAAGCTTCATGAGTTTTTACAAAAGGTCTTCCCAACACTAGAGGAGCGTCATCGAGGATGACAAAGTCGGTTGGAATAACCATTTGATTTGTTTGAACCAAGATGTCCTCAACTACACCGATTGATTTTATTATTCTCTGATTGGATAGAAAAATGGGTATTTGAAGTGGAGCAAAATCACTAATACTTAATTTTTCGAAAATGTAATTAGGCATTATGTTAACACAAAGATCTTTATCAATGGTGACGTTACTAATAAATTAATTTTGAAAAAAAACATGGAACCGGTGTAATGTTTATTTCAAAAGGGTCTTCTTTTATTAGCGAAGTTTGATCATTAGTTAACTTAACACTTACCATTTCTTCAATTTTAGTGTTAGTGTTTAGCTCTTTTACAAACTTAGCATGAGTTGATACTAAACAATGATTTTCGAAAGAAGGTAACAAGAGATTAATTTCTTCAAAATTAGACTCTTCTTGAATTTTAACGTTATCGGCCTCACCTTTTTCGTTGTTTAGCTCATGTGTCGGTTTTTCACTTATTTGTTCTCCCATTTTTAACTCTTCAACTATCGTTTCTTTATTTAATTCTTCTCTTGCGCGGGACTCCTCTTCCCTTGCGCGAGATTCTTTTAGGCACCATTCGATAGTTTTAATGTGTTCTAATATCCTATCGGTCACCTCGGTGATAGAGAAAGGATCGGGATCCTCAAAGCTTGAATCCGGTTGTTCGATCCTTGGTTCCTCATAGTACTCATATGAAGTAGATCGTTCACACCATTGCTCTTCATCGTAAGTATATGATGGATAAGGGTCGTAATTTTGTTCTTCATAGTACTCATATGAGGTGGGTTGTTCACGCCATGGTTCCTCATAATAAGAATATTAAGGTGGTGGTTCATATCTTAACTCCTCAAAGTATGAGTATGAAGGTTCATACCTTGGTTCATCAAAATATGAGTATGAGGAAGAAGGTTCATACCTTTGGTCTTCATAGGATGTGTATGAAGTTGATGGCTCGTACCTGGGCTCCTCATAATAGTTGTATGAATCGGATGGTTGAAATAAGTTACAATATTGTACCGAGTGAGGGTTTCCACAATTAGTGCAATAGTCTCTCATATAATTATCCTCCTCATAGGTGTAGTTGTAGCCTCTTGAGTATTGATCCATAAGAATCACTCAACAGACCACAACTGAGTCTCGGGACCAGAAAACAGAAAATAAAGACGGAAACAGAGGCTGGACACGGCCCCATGTTCAGGGTCTGTATCTGGGCGTTTTAATAAAAGTTACTGGTTTCGGTGAGCACGAGGGCGTGTTTAGTGAGCACGACCCAGTGTTCAGACTCTGTATATGGGTGTTTAATGAAAAATATGCAGCACGGCCCCGTGTTCAGTGAACACGGCCCCGTGTTCAGGCTACTGTAAATGCGAACTAAACTAAAATGCAGAAAAATGTGCGCGCGTTTTGAAAAACAGATTAGGCCGTCGATTTTAAGCTTTCTTAAAATCCTTGTGTCCCCGGCAACGGCGCCAAAAACTTGATATGCGTGAAGTGTGTTATATTTTAGGTATATAGTTTAAGCCCTTTTTACACTTTTTAGCCAAGTTTTAAATTTATAAAACACGATATTTACTAACACTAAACACACATATGGGAAAGTGCACCCATCGTGGACGTAGTATAGTGTCGGTAAGATACCGAGGTCGTCCAAGGACACAAGAGCTTTTAGTACCGGTTTATCCTCGACATCTAATCAAATCAAAATGTTAGAAAAAGATTTTAAACTAAGAAAATAAAACTAACTGAAATGCTGAAAAATAAAATAAAAATAAAACAGATAGACAAGTTGAATCACTTGGATCTGACTCGTGTGTAGTGTAACCTTTGATTATTTTCGCACTTTTGCACTTGTTTAATAGATTATCTTAGTTATTGTAGTAGGCCCCTCTTTTGAAGGCGACGTTACCCTCAACCCAGTAGTTTGAGTCAGCAAGGATACAATCCTAAAGGATTGGATTATTGAAAGATAATTAATTAAGTTATTAATGCATAATGTGGTAGGCTCTTCTTTTGAAGGCGACGTTACCCTCAGCTAAGTAGTCTGAGTCAGTAGGGATACAGTCCTAAGTAGCTAGGTTAAAGTTTTAATAGTAGTTTAACTTATGAGGGGATCAAAGAGTTTGGACCCCCGCCATCCAATACCTTTGGGTATTGAAGGAGGTCCTACTAAATTTGACCCAGGTCCTTTGCAGGATCTATACACTGAACAATGGCAAGACTCTTACCAAACCGTTCCCTTAACCCCCGACCAGGTAGCCAACATACCTCCATATAGACCGTGGAGATATGAATGGTGAAAATCTTTTATTTTATATAGACAGTAAAATAATTCCAAGACACCATGGACAAACGATAAGGAAGAATCAACGTCAACATAAGAAACTAGTAATTAAAGTCATTAATACAAAACCAATTAAAAAGTGCAAAAGATTAAAAATAAAAAGTATTACCCTAAACACTTGTCTTCACCAAGTGATGTAAGAGACTTAGGCAAACATGGCCTTTGATTGTCAAGAACTCTTACGATCAATCTTGGATCCCGAGACGACTCACACACTCTATGATGGACAATGGATGATGGTGGTGGGTGGTGGGTGAAGTGTGAGAGAGGTAGTGTGCCAAGGGGTGAGTTGCAATAGTTCCAAACACTCCTATTTATAGGTTGAAAAGAAGCTCGGGCACGGCCCCGTGTCCGCTGGGCACGGCCCCGTGTCCATCTGACTCTCTCTATTCATTAATTGTAATTCGCAATTACAATAAATGCGCCTGCAGGAAGTTGACCACGCCCCCGTGTCCGCTGGGCACGGCCCCCTGGTGGGCAACAGAAGCTTCTATGGGTTTGTCTTTTCTGCTGGCACTTGGGCATGGCCCCGTGCTCGCTGAGCATGGGGCGTGTTCAGTCTTCTGTCTTCTTTGTTTTGCTTGGGAAGATGCTGTCGGGGGGTCGGGCATGTCACTTTTGTTCCCTTTCTTGTATTTATGTTAGATTTTGCTGGCTTTTTGCTTCTTTTGTTATTTTGAGCTCATTTAATCCTGAAAAACAAAAAGGAAGACAAAAGCACACTTTTTCCAACATTAGTACTAAAAAAAGGTTAGTTTTAAGCCACAATTGATGTAATTTATATGTTGCATTTTGTGCACATCATTCGTCTTCTTCATCTCTACTTTAATAGAGTTTTTGGATCTGTGTTTTTCGATATTCAGGTCGGGTAATCGAGGTTTTTTTCAGGAGTGTTTTGGGTCTCAAATTCTGATTCGAGAAGTTAGTGGGTTTCTAAAACACTATAACATAAATTGGCGGCGGTGGAGGTTTCATGCTATGGTGGTGCCTGTGGAGATGGTGGTAGTGGCGGTTGTCAGAAGTTGGTGGAGATACGACAGTCATATTGCAAATTGGATAGGGGTGTCGGTAATGGTAGTGTGTAGTTGCAGCGACAGTAATGTGTGTAGGGTGGGTGGTGGTGTGGTGGGTTGGTGGTGGTGGGTGGAGAAGAAGGAAGAAGGAGAGATAGGGTTTCAGATTCTGGAGAGAGGGGGTGGGTTATATGTATTTGTTTAAATATATTTTAAACATACTAGTAAAATTACCAATCTACCCTCATGTGCAAGGCACATGCCTTTCTTAACTGAAAATTTTAACTTAGTTATGGTCAAAGGACGTAGGGTGTAATGGGTTTTACAACTAATGGACGGTGACTGTAATTATTGAAGTTAAAGGGTATCCGTTGCAATCCGATACAAAGATAAAGGATGAAAAGGGTAATTTACCCAAAAAAATAAAAAGAAAATAGAAAAAATGATTAGGCTGTTGATTCCTAAGTTTCTTAAAATACTTGTGTCCCCAGCAACGGCGCCAAAAACTTGATGTGCGTGAAGTGTGTTATATTTTAGGTGTATATTTTAAGCCTTTTTACACTTTTTAGCCAAGTTTTAAATTTATAAAACACGATATTTACTAACACTAAACACACATATGGGCAAGTGCCCTCATCGTGGACGTAGTATAGTGTTGGTAAGATACCGAGGTCGTCCATGGACACAAGAGCTTTTAGTACCGGTTTATCCTCAACGTCTAATCAAATCAAAATGTTAGAAAAAGGTTTTTAAACTAAGAAAAAAAGAAAAACTAACTAAAATGCAGAAAAATAAAATAAAAATAAAAACAGATAGACAAGATGAATCACTTGGATCCGACTCGTGTGTAGTGTAACCTTTGATTATTTTTGCACTTTTGCACTAGTTTAAGAGATTATCTTAGTTATTGTAGTAGGTCCCTCTTTTGAAGGCGACGTTACCCTCAACCCAGTAGTTTGAGTCAGCAAGGGTACAATCCTAAAGGGTCGGATTATTGAAAGATAACTAATTAAGTTATTAATGCATAATGTGGTAGACCCCTCTTTTGAAGGCGACGTTACCCTCAGCTAAGTAGTCTGAGTCAGCAGGGATACAGTCCTAAGTAGCTGGGTTAAAGTTTTAATTGTAGTTTAACTTATGAGGGGATCAAAGAGTTTGGACCCCCGCCATCCAATACCTTTGGGTATTGAAGGAGGTCCTACTAAATTTGACCCAGGTCCTTTGCAGGATCTATACACTGAACAATGGCAAGACTCTTACCAAACCGTTCCCTTAACCCTCGACCAGGTAGCCAACATACCTCCATATAGACCGTGGAGATATGAATGGTGAAAATCTTTTATTTTATATAGACAGTAAAATAATGCCAAGTCACCACGGACAAACGATAAGGAAGAATCACCTTCAACATAAGAAACTAGTAATTAAAGTCATTAATACAAAACCAATTAAAAAGTGCAAAAAATTAAAAATAAAAAGTATTACACTAAACACTTGTCTTCACCAAGTGATGTAAGAGACTTAGGCAAACATGGCCTTTGATTGTCAAGAACAATTACGATCAATCTTGGACCCCGAGACGACTCACACACTCTATGATGGATAATGGATGATGGTGGTGGATGATGGTGTTGTGATGGTGGTGGGTGGTGTGTGAAGTGTGACAGAGGTGGTGTGCCAAGGTTTGAGTTGCAAGAGCTCCAAACACTCCTATTTATAGGCTGAACAGAAGCTCGGGCACGGCCCCGTGTCCGCTGGGCACGGCCCCGTGTCCATCTAACTCTCTCTCTTCATTAATTGTAATTCGCAATTACAATAAATGCGCCTGCAAGAAGTTGACCACGCCCCCGCGTCCGCTGGGCACGGCCCCGTGGTGAGCAATAGAAGCTTCTATAAGTTTGTCTTTTCTGCTGCTACTTGGGCACGGCCCCGTGCTCACTGAGCACGGGGCGTGTTCAGTCTTCTGCCTTCTTTGTTTTGCTTGGGAAGATGCTGTCGGGGGGTCGGGCATGCCACTTTTGTTCCTTTTCTTGTATTTATGTTAGATTTAGCTGTCTTTTTGCTTCTTTTGTTTATTTGAGCTCGTTTAATCCTGAAAATACAAAAGGAAGACAAAAACGCACTTTTTCCAACATTAGTACTAAAAAGGGTTAGTTTTAAGCCACAATTGATGTAATTTATATGTTGCATTTTGTGCACATCAGTCGCCCACACCGATGTCTAGTTCCCCTACTATCACCGTATTGGATGGTGACCCCTTACCATCCCCGACCGAATACCGTGCCTTTGTTGGAGCATTACAATATTTATCTTTAACCCGTCCTGATATCTCCTTTACAGTTGATAAGCTTTCACAGTTCATGCATAAGCCAACTACTACACATTGGGAAGCTTTGAAGAGATTGTTCCGGTATTTACATGGCACTCTAAATCATGGAATATTTTTCAGACGTCACTCACCTCTACAGCTCCACGCCTTCACTGATGCAGATTGGGCCGGCGATCGACCATCTTACCGAAGCACAACTGGCTATATTGTTTACCTTGGTCAAAACCCAATCTCATGGAGTTCTAAACGCCAACCGACACTGGCCCGTTCTTCAACCGAAGCTAAATTTCGAGCTGTAGCTTCCACGACAACCGAAGTGCAATGGCTAATCTCTTTGATGGTCGAACTCAGCTTCAAATCAATCGTTACTCCTACCATTTATTGTGACAATCTAAGTGCAACACACTATTCAGCAAATCCGGTTTTCCTCTCACTCTCACGTATAAAGCACCTTGCCTTAGATTTTCATTTCGTTCGTGAAAAGGTTCAAGAAGGTACTATCCGCGTCACTCACATCTCCGGAGACGATCAACTTGCGGATGCTTTAACCAAACCTCTACTACGACAACGGTTTCAACTTCTCACCTCCAAGATTGGTCTCCTCTCACGATCGTCCATCTTGCGGGGGCATATTAGAACACATTCGGTCAAAACCGAATCTCCTACCAAAGAAGTTTCAAATTCAAATTAATTCTATTGTTGTAACTTAACAATTAATTGGTCAAGATCCTAGCTTTAATTCTATTATTGTAACTTACCAATTAATTGGTCAAGATCCTAGCTTGTTTAGTTCCCTAAGGCTAGAGGGTATGGTGATGGTCCTCCAAGGGAGGATGATCCGCCACGTAGGCGCCACGTCATAGTCTTCCCAAGGATGGTCCATCCCACTAAACTATAGGGGATGGAGGATGGTCCTAGTCATAGTCCTCCCAACCACTTTTATGTTTTTTTTATTTTTTTAATCTTCTACTTTTTTTTAACATTTAACAAATAAAGTAACAAAATATTTTCATTAATATTAAAACCACATTACATAAAATAAAAAAAAAACATAAACTTAATAAAAAAACATAGACTTAATAAAAAAAACATAGATTTAAATAATTTGATGCTTCTTCATGATGTCGGTTTGTAGTTTTTTCACCATTGTTCGCCTTATACTTCTCCAACGCTTGTTTAAGCACATCTTCGTCGCTCATGCCGCTACGAGGCCCACTTGTATATATTTTATTATACTCATCACAAAACTTATTGACGAACCCGTTCATTTTCCGCCACTTTGATGACACCGAGTCGATATCTCGATACGGGCCTTGGTCCACAAGCTCGAGTAACTTCGCCAAAACCTTGGTCCAAAACCCGTCACCCATTTGATTATTACCTATAAAAAAAACAAAAAAAAAATCTAAAGTTATAATTCTAAACTTATAAATGCAACAAACAATGGTACAAATAAGTGTCAAGTGAAATAAAATAAATATTGAAATTACAGAAAAGTTAAAAGTGTACAGTGTTAATAGACCCTACCTACATCTATATCTAAGCTAAAACTTAAGGCCCCCTTAATTCCCACACCCCCTAGATCTTATTTTCACATCCCTAGTGTATACGGGCCGTATACAAAATATACGGCCCGTATAGAATGTTTTTGAATAGGAAAATGCGCAGAGAATGTCTTTTTTGACTTTATTATATATGGCCCGTATATAGTTATACGAGCCGTATACAAGTGTATACGATTTATAAAAAGTATACGGCTCAATGGATTTTTTTCTGAGGTTTTTGATGTTTACCAAATGTATACGGGCCGTATAACTATATACGGGCCGTATAGATTGATGTTTTTCAATTATCACGTTTTTTCCGTAAAGCACCATCATTCTAGGGTTTCTAAACTCTTCATCACCTTTAAACAACGTTGATCGGAACACGCCGCTTAAATCGGAGCACAAGTAGAGTAACATTACCGATCAGTCCGTTTATCAAGTAACTAGCAGAAGATCCCGACACAAACAAGTTCTCCACAGTTTGTTATTCAGATCTCTATTCGGTCATCTTTCCAAACTACAACACACGATAACTTTAAACTTTATAGTGTGTGATTTGACCATGAAATGATTGGAGGTGATTGCTACCTTCAATTTCTAGAACATTCTCCGTAACATGAAGACGTGCCGGGTTCTTCTACTAGCGGTATTTTAATGAAGTATTGAAGATTGAATGTGCAAACCCAACTGTTTTTTACTACGGAAACAGTGGCTATGCGAAATACAAACCGCAACCGTTTTTTACTACGGAAACGGTGGCTATTCGAAATACAAACTGCAATCTTTTGTGACTATGGGAAACACAAGTTTTCTTTTTGAGCTTGATGGATGTCTGTTATCTCAGTTGAGGCGGGCATTGTTTAAATCTTAATATAAGTAGATGTTACGTGTAACTTCATTAATCCAAGAACAAAGCCTATTTCGAAACACATGTGTTCGTATCAGCGTTGTTTATCACCCTGTGTGAGCATTGGAAACCCGACAAACAGTCTTGACAACTGTGACAGCTTATCTATCTGTGTGTGTCACATCCATCCTGTTATAGCAATCGATATGATTAATTTTACAGATTTTTTTTCTAATTAGCGTTGTTAACTACCAAAAGAATGCATACACAAATAGTTCTAGTGGACGAAGCAAAGAGACCGTTGTGTATATGAATCACGTTTTTTTCTAATTAGCGTTGTTAACTACCTAGAAATTGATATGGTGAGTTGGTAATCAAAATCAAGATGTCAGACAACGTGCCTTTCGAGATCCATGAGGAAATAATCAAACGGCTTCCAGTAATCACTGATTCAATTCCGATCAGTCTCCAAATCATGGAAAGCTGTTGTTGTTATTGTGCCTATCTCGGTTGTTCAGTACTTTCGTGATAATAAAACAAGCAGACATTGATTTTGCCAAGATTGAAGGAAAGAATCTGGCCATAAGCGTTGTAGATTCTCAGTGTTATTCGAATGTAAGTGGATCAGGTTCTGCTAGTTATTCGGAATGTTTCGAATCATCACAGAAGACGTGTCGGGTTCAACTCTCCTATATCAACATACTCTTCTCCAGACGCTTAGTTGTTACGAATGACAACTTGAGGGGTCTAGTTAACTTTCAGATTCAGATTCAGGAAGCAGATGATTTGAGCGCAGGAATCAATGCAAAACCCTCACCCTCAAATTCAACCAGAAACCAAAGGAAAAAGGGAAATAATGGCTGATGGTTCTTCGTTGAGGAAACCAAACGTAGACGGAAATGATAGCCCTGGTAACCGGAAGAGAAAAAACCCTAGTGCATATTCAATCTTCATTGCTTCATTCTGTCACTTTGTGTGTTGACGAAGCTGACAAACACATTGGTATTTTCTCAAAATGTGCAAACTTGAAGAATCTCACATTAAAGGAGTTTGCAACAACGGGATCAGATGGTTTGAGTATCTTTCATCCTCGTTTGGCTAATCTCACACAATGATGAACAGATGATGTCAGATAATACTTCATTTGTCGAGAAACCATACTGTCAAGAAACTAACATCTTTTAATACTTCATTGCGTATGTGCTTGTGCTGTAGAAACCGGTGATGAATTTGTGTATCTAAATCAGGTTCTCTGCCTTAGATCGGTCATTCCTTGTGATACATGAACGTTGTATTCTTGTCTTTTAGAATACTCTTCTAGCAGAACCCGACACGTCTTCTATCATGTGACGGACACAGGTGCAAGAGAATGGCGAGTTATTTTCAGTTATTTCTGTTGATCCACAAATTCCATTGTTTAAATCAGAATCAGGTTCTCAAAACAAGGATCGTTCTAATAGATTAAAGAGAATAAACCAATTTTTACCATTTTTTACCCATAGTATACGGGCCGTATAACAATATACGACCCGTATACATCGTTCGTATACGTTGTATACGATCGGTAGAAAAAAATTTACCGAGAGTATACGGCCGTATAAACCGTATACAGCCCATATACATATGGTAAAAAATGGTAAGTTATCTCTGTTGAATTTGATTTCAACAAATCTTTTCCTTTTCCTTCAATTTCTAGAACATTCTCCGTAACATGAAGAGAAATCAATTGTATTTTTTTAGTTGCTTCTCTTGTTAAAAAAGTTTCTGAACCAACCGAAATCCACAAATTCCAACAGTTACTTCGTTTTTACCGTCCGGTTTCCAAACTCTTTCCCTCAAAGTTAATATTCACTGTGGTGGATGCAAGCATAAAGTTAGAAAAATACTCAAGAAGATTGAAGAGTACACAACTGAAGGTTCAGTGCACGAAAAGTTTCTTACGAATGATATGTATCAGGAAGCTCAGTATCAACAACTTGTGAGTGGGAATATGGCTATGAAGAATAGTATGGATAAATAATCACCGGTACGGATTTTGGTGTTTTGGTAGGTTGAAAGAGGTGAATGGTTTGGATAAACAATCACCGGTACGGATTTTGGTGTTTTGGATAAACAATCACCGGTACGGATTTTGGTGTTTTGGTATCAACAATCACCGGACGTGTCATGTTCTTCTGCTAGTAGTATGAGTCTGAGTCCATTGTGGTTCGTGAACGTATTGTTGAAATCGTCCATCACTAAAGACCTTCAAAGATTTGTTGAAATCGAAGAAAAGAGTAACTAGCAGAAGACGTGTCGGGTTCTTCCAACAAATTGTGTATGTGCTTGTGCTGTAGAAATCGGTGATGAACTTGTGCTGTAGAAACCGGTGATGAACTTGTGTTGTAGAAACCAGTGATGAACTTGTGTTGTAGAAACCGGTGATGAACTTGTGTTGTAGAAACCAGTGATGAACTTGTGCTGTAGAAACCGGTGATGAACTTATGCTGTAGAACGTTGGAAACCCGACAAACAGTCTTGACAACTGTGACAACATATTCAATCTTCATTGTTTCATTAAAATTACAACACACGATAAAATGCTTGTAAAATTGCATCAACTCTCCTATATCAACATACTCTTCTCCAGACGCTTAGTTGTTATGAATGACAACTTGAGGGGTCTAGTTAATCTATTACAAGCTACAACACACGATAACTTTAAACTTTATATAGTGTGTGATTTGACCGGTTGTATTCAGTTATTTTAGTTGATCCACAAATTCCAACAAATATTTCACTCCAGTAGTAGCTGAAACCAAACGTAGACGGAGATGATAGGCCTGGTAACCGGAGGAGAAAAAACGGCATTGATTCGGAATGTTTCGAATCATCACAGAAGACGTGTCGGGTTCTTCTGCTAGTGATTTGGAATGTTTCAAATCATCACAGAAGACGTGTCGGGTTCTTCTGCTAGTAGTATGAGTCTGAGTCCATTGTGGTACGTGAATGTTTCGAATCATCACAGAAGACGTGTCAGGTTCTTCTGCTAGTAGTATGAGTCTGAGTCCATGCGACAGACACAATTCTTGCAACTTAAATCCACAATCAACGTATACAGATGCAAGAGAATGGCGAGTTATCTAAAATTTTGAAAATTCAGGTTTACCTTGTTAGTTTCTCAAAACACTAATAAACATCTGCTTCCTGAATCTGAATCAGAATGTTAACTCTTTCACTCATAAACATCTGCTTCCTGAATCTGAATCAGAATGTTAACTCTTTCACTCATCAACATCGGGGGTTGTATCGGAATCAGGCGTTGGAAGGATTGTAGTAGTAGGACATTGGTACCACTGTGAAAGTTGCATCAGGAAGCTCAACTTTAACGGACCGGTTATTCGACCGAGTAATCAATTGTATTTTTTTAGTTGATTCTCTTGTTAAGTTTTTCTGATCCAACCGAAATCCACAAATTCAAGTCAAGGATCGTTCTAATAGATTAATGAGAATAAACCCTCGTTTCTTCATCTTCATCTCCATCTTCAAGAACAATGGTCAACAGATGATGTTGGGAATTAAACGCATGTACGTGACAAAACAAGGATCGTTCTAATAGATTAAAGAGAATAAAGCAAGGATGTTGTGAATTCGCATAAACATATATTCGTTTCATAACCTCCTGCTATAAATCAACCACAACTGACAAAGAGCCTGTATTAGAAACCATCCTATGTCTTTTACCAACCGAAGAGGCAGCAAGGATAGATAATACTTCATTTGTCGAGAAACCATATTGTCAAGAAACTAACATCTTTTACTCATAAACCCTTGAATCACAACGCTTTTCTAAAAGATCCTGTATTAGAAACCATCCTATGTCTTTTACCAACCGAAGAGGCAGCAATGACAGATAATACTTCATTTGTCGAGAAACCATATTGTCAAGAAACCATATTGTCAAGAAACTAACATCTTTTAATACTTCATTTGTAACCGTAAGGATGATGCAAATTTGTACGTAAAGATCTCTACACAAACTCTTCTACATCTTTTAACCAATTGTCCATCACTTAAGACCTTGAAAGATTTGTTGAAATCGAAGAAAAGAGTAACTAGCAGAAGACGTGTAGGGTTCTTCCAACAAACAGTGTATGTGCTTGTGCTGTAGAAACCGGTGATGAATTTTGTATCTAAATCAGGTTCCCTGCCTTAGATCGGTCATTCCTTGTGATACATGAACGTTGTATTCTTGTCTTTCAGAAGAAGAGTTGGTATTGAACCAAGAATACTTCAAACATTCTAAACCCTGCTTGGAAACAAACCAACAAAATCCTTATACTCTTCTAGCAGAACCCGACACGTCTTCTATGATGATTCGAAACATTCACGAACCACAATGGACTCAGACTAATACTACTCACCCTCCCCTGAGGAAAAGTTTTCCCGACGACTCAAGACAAAGCAGTTGGTTTGGGTTCATATCAGCGTTGTTTATCACCCTGTGTAAGCATCGGAAGCCCGACCACTAGCAGAATCATTGCATTACATCCCCGTTGAAAACAAGTGATTAAAACGCTTCTCCTTACAACTCTCATCAAATGCCTCACCCTTCCTTTTTATTACAGTCAAACGACACGTTTTTTTGTTTTTCAATCTTTGTTACTTGTTAAAGTTTTATTTTTTTCTACTTTTAGAAAGATTTGACCACCTAACGACTGTAAAATGTCTCGTGTGATTGACACCTTAAATCCATTAAATACTTTGGGTAAAATCTAATTTTCTTTTCATACGGGCCGTATACAGTTATACGGCCCATATACATTGTTCGTATCCATTGTATACGACCAGCCAAATTCTTTACACATGGTGTATACGGGCCGTATAACTGAATGAAAAAAACTGACAAAGTCTGAAGGTACAGACTTTGTTAGTTTTATTTTATTATATACGGGCCGTATAACTGTATACGGCCCGTATACAGCATGTGTAAATAAGTTTTTGCCATGTGTTAATATTAGGACCCAAACTTAAATAGTCATCTTCTTCTTGTATCTTTATTGTCGCTGTAACTACATCGGAAAAAAATTCCGGTGAATACTCTTCAGTTTCTTTTTTTTTTCATTATTATTCATTGGAAAGTCTATGAATATTTATTTTTGGAGGGGGGGCCCACAATATTCGCTTCGTCGCCAACGTCTAGAGATCGACGGATAGGACGGGACGGGAGGGGAGCGGCACGGTGTGCCGCCGTCACCGGACCTCGACGGGGTGGGGGACGTCCCCCATACCCTAAAGCCTAATTTTAGCTCATTAGTTCCTAGTCTATTGCTACAACCTTGTATATATATGTAATCCTTTTTAGTCATTGAAAAATAACAAGTGTTGATACTTTCATAGTTTTTAATCATGATTGTTGCATTATTGCTATTTTTTACTTTTAGAAATGGACAAAGAAAGTGTTTGTGGGTCAACAACACCTAACCCGGCCTGCTTTGACCCGTTATTGAAGTTTATTTTCATGATTAGGTGTTGATGTCTTTAAGAGATAAGATAAAACGACACTTGAAGCTTCCGCATGGTTATGTTAATGACAACATCAACAGTGATTTGGATGGGGTTGGCATCGGTTAAAAGATGAATGATCTCCATAGCATGCTTAACTATGCGAACAGCCATCAACTTTTTACCGTCCCGTGCATCATAAGAGAGTTGGTCAAACGTTCGACTATTGGGCATTGGGCTTTCCTGAATCTCTTAGCTTGGTACCTACCGGCTGTGTGAGGCATGTAGATTGGGTGTTTTGAAGCAGTGGCAATGATGTAATCCTCTACAGAAAGATCAGAAACCTGCACATGAAAAAATATATATATTACATGTCTACCAAATACTCGACTCCATTGTAAGATTTAGTAAGGATTCATCCAACATTAGTAAGGGTTCCCCATCCTCTGTTTTCACTTATATATACTTGTCAATAGACCATAAGGCCGGTCAAGTAATTTATAACATACATTAAGCCAAAGCAAACTATTACCAGTTTGCATTTAAAAAGTTACATATTTACATATATAGTAGATAGAAAAAGAATCATAAACTGAGACTTTATTATCAATCGGGATAACATACAAAACCGTAAAGTGACTGTCAAACTGGATTTAACCTTGGTTTAATAAACCACGCAACTCAACCTCAAGCACAAAGAGCTAAAATCGGTTGACATAAAGCGAGTGTTTTACATGAGGCGCAAGTGAAGCACAAACATTTGGCAAAAAAAAAAATGGCATGAAACGCAGGTTGGTGCGCTTCATGTAAATCGCTGTGAGACTTTCTGTTGTCAGCAAGTGGCGGTATCACCTCCCTGTAAACCGTAATTGATAACAATCAATACAATTTACGATACTTGAGACTTAATTCATGTGAAGATTAATTGCCATTTTTGGTCATTTAATTTACCATCATCAAAAAGGTATTTGAGGAAGCATAATTTTGATAACACAGGCTTGAGAGTTCCAGTTGTGCTACTTCAATTTTCATTCTACATCTTTTCACATATCACAACTAAGATTTCAACTTCGGTTTCAATTTCTGATATTAGGTAAATCCTGTTTCTTAACTCTATTTTAATGGATTTCACAGTTTCAGTTCATGCGTTAGTTCATCCTTTAGTTTTACGATAATTGTAATTTATGTTATAATATAATAATGGTAACTTTGAATCTATCTTTGCTTCAAGGATAACACTAGCAATAAATTATGCTTCACTTTACTACTAGATTAATTAAAAGAAACTTATCATCCAGCTATGAGTTTATGCTTTCGTTATGAGTTTATGCTTTAGTTAAACAAAAGCTTTAGTTTAACTTAATTTATGTTTCAAATTTCAATTTATGCTCATAACATTCTTTCCCCTAGTTGCAAGTAACTTTAGTTAAGACACGTTGGACACTAAAGTAGGACGAAGAGGCTATTAAATTTTAAAGAAAATTAGCAAATGGAAAAGATTGGTTGCACAATTACTATTTAACTTGTATTATGTTTCAAAAAAGAATAAGGGAATGTACAAATAATAAGTAGATCCACTCGATGCTTCAAAAAAGAATAAGCAAATGTACAAATAACAAAAGTAGATCCACTCGATTTCAGGGATTTTCAAGAATAATATCACATACATGCTTTTTCCTTTTTCTTGATATAAGTAACATAGGAGTACATGTAGCATTGTATCTTAATCACATTAATATATATATATATATATATATATATATATATATATATATATATATATATATATATATATATATATATATATATATAAAACTATGATGAAGGTAATTGAGCACGAGCATCCACTGAAGCTCGTTGATTTGCAAGTGAATGTTGAAGATGTAGACGACGAATCTGATGATGAAGAGGAGAAGGAGGAGGTTTTGGTTCCACAAGATGAGTTTTCATGTACTTGTAAGCGGTGCGGCGAAGATATCAACGAGTATTACAGGTACTACTATAAATGTATACATGATTCATGTGATTTCACTCTTCATAAATTCTGTGCAGAGCTCCCAAAAACATTAAACCACCCATCACACCAACATCCTTTAACCCTCCATGCTGTGGGAGGTGCACTCTATATCTGCTATAATTGTTGGTTTGCAAAGGATGTAAATTGTTTTATGGAAGTAGACAAAAGGAGAATCTACCACCCTAGTCACCCCCACCCACTAGTCTCTCTCAGCTCCAAACCCATTTTATGTGAGTGTGCCGCTTGTGGCAAGGAACATAAAGGGGTCTTCTTTCACTGTACCGCATGTACTAACTTCGCCATACACAATGATTGTGCTTTCCTGCCAAAACGTTTGTTAATCCAAAATACTACAAACGCCATTTTCAGCCATACCCATCCACTCACCCTTTCTTATTCTTTCCCACCAGAAGAGCAAAGAGCTAAATATTATCCTAGATGCAGAGTATGTGATGGTAATTTTGATTACATGGGCAATCTTTGGATATACAAATGCGAGAAATGTATATACTATGCACATCTAGATTGTGCAACATCAAGAAGAGAGTCATTCATGTCCATCTTGTCTATTGGTAATTACTACTATTTCTTTTGATATAAGATTCATTCCATTTGATTAGTTATTAACTTCTTATTCTTATTTATGCCACTCTTATTTTCTATTTGATAAATAATAATTACTAGGTTATTTTATTTCCAATCTTTTAGGTGGAGGTCCAACCGTCAAAAACTATAAAGATGCTGACTATCCTAATCTTCTCCATTTACCATTTCCTGATGAAACCTGTAGCATACCCAAACATTTATTTTCAAAAGAACTTGGACTTGCCGATTATGGTAATCATGAGGTAAGCCTACCACATATGAATCGTCAACATGAGTTAATTTTAGTTGACACAGGAAGCATCGGGTCAACCTCCTCAAAGATCAATGATATGATCATGTGTCATAACCCAATGAAAAAGATAGAATTATTATGCAGCGGATGTGTGAGACCAATCATGGAGATGCCGTTCTACAAGTGCGCAGCCAATGAAGATAAGAGCTGCAACTTTGCTCTTCATGAATGGTGTACTCGGCTGCCAACAAAAGCAGACAACCACCCAGGTCACCCACAACATCCCCTCGTTCTAATGACAAATATCCCCAATATGTTTAACATATTTCATTGTGGAGTTTGCCGCTTACCTTGCAATGGCTTTGCTTATGGTTGTGTTGCATGTGGATTTTACGTTGATGTTACATGTGGGTTTATGCCGGAAAGAATCACACATGAATCTCACCCAAATCATCTTCTTTCAATAGTTAAGGAGGATCTGCCCAGTGGAAGGCGGTGTCTTATGTGTCGCTTAAGCATACATTTTGATAATATACGGGGTACAGGATATAAGTTGAGTTTTGGTTGCAGCTTTTATGATGTGTATATTCATCCGTGGTGTGCTTTGTTATTGCCAAAGACAGTTAGGCACCCTTATGACAAACATCCAATGCACATCAGTTATCTCCCAATTGAGAATCACAAGAGTGAATATTTTTGTGAAATTTGTGAGGAAGAATTGGATCCTCATAGTTGTTTCTATCATTGTGATGAGTGTAGTCAATCAGTGCATTCTGATTGTGCTCCTTTAATACTTCAGTGTGAAACAGAAACCTATTCCAGATTTCACAAACTTTTCGGATATGGAAAAGGTGTCTATTTGTTTTTAAATATGAAGTTTGGGAGCATTCATAAGACTGATGGTCACCCACATCCTCTAACATTTGCCCAAGGGATTGAGAGTGATGGTGAATGCAGTGTGTGTGCTGAGGAATTACAGTTCAAGATGATACTTAGGTGTTCCGAGTGTGAGTTTGCAGTTCATCACGATTGTTTGGAAAACTTGAACAAGTCATGAAGGTGTGTATGTTTCATCTTCCATGTGCTTTGAAGGTACAAGGCAGACAACCTATCTATCTTATCTACTTAATTCCCACTATCAAAGTTAATATCTTGTATAATAAGTAATGTCGCTACTTTTTCTTGTATATCTTTTATGTGTGCAATGAAAAAATACATGGCATTTGTGTGTTCATTGTTATTCTTATGATACTCTTATTCTTTGATCGTGGCTTTAATTTAATAAAAGAACAAATATAAAATATATACATAGGTTTGTGTTTTCAAACCGAAACCTAACCAAACTGAAACCGAACCGAACCAAACCAGTCCCATAGGTTTGTGTTTCAAACACCCCAAAACCAGTTCAGAACCAACCCGGTTCCTCCACCGAACCGGCTTCATCACAAACTGGTCAAAACCCAAACTGGTTCAGTTCAACTTGACGGCTCAATACGATCAGTGCACCTCTATCCAGAGGGGAGTATAAATCGGTTTCAAACAATCATCGATGAAGTTAAAATATAGAGTTAAAACTTGAAAGTAAACACTTAAATCACAACCAACGCATTTCTAGCATTTTGACTTTGCTTTGGCGTCAATCATTAATTGATGCCATGTATTCGAAGTAGGAGAAGGGTAGTCGATCATTGTGGTCGTGTAGAAACAGTAACCCACCCAAGTAAATGTAATTATTTGCAAATGTTTTATTTAATTTTCACTCTGTGATGGGGGCACAGGCTGGGGTTTAATGTCTATTGATTTTAAAACACTCGTCCATTGAGCATGAAAGATTGTCACACTCTTTCTGTCCGGAAAGGTGTCGATTGGAGTTGTAGAGCCTTACAATGTTTGTTGACAACTAACTTGTTGAGCAAAGACACAGACGTCATGGTGCAGTTAGACAATTAAGCATCTTACAAGAACCCGGAACCACTTCTTGCATTCTTTGCATACACACCTTTATATGTGAATCCTAAATGTGACCCGATGCATGAAAAATACATTGGCTTGTTGCCTCATGTCCTAGAAATTGTTAGACTTATAATTTAAACTTAATTATGCTATAATGTATGTATTCGTATTATAACTTATACTCTCGATATGTATGATAATCTATATGGTGGTAATAAGCGGGTACAAGTTCAAACTGCTATGGCAGTTATTCCCTCCAAAATGGAACCACCAAATACCTATGTATATAAGTATGATATCCGGAAACATGTTCCGGTACCAAGAGATATTCTGTTTCTTAGAATTGTCCTCTCATTCTATTCGAATACCCTTTGATTCTTACTGTTTCTGCATATCATTTCCTGTTTAACCATGAATACCGATTCAATCAAATCACATACTTCCGCTGCAACTGTGCTTGAATCCCAACATAGTGATATCAGAGCCACGGTGGGAAAGAGTGCAGAAATCAAACCAACATCGACAACGTTGCCCTGTCAACACTGTATCGATGAAAAGAATGAAAAAGAAAGAAGAATTCCTCGTGTAAGGCTTTGTTACTATTGCCATCAACCACGCCATCATATATACTCGTGCAAAGCGAAAGAGAATGATGATGCCACTCAACTGATTAATCAAGCAATCAATGCCGGTATTCAAAGACAAGATGACGAAGAGATCTGCCGGAATGAAATGATTGTCACCAGAACAGAGGGTGGCCAATGGGGAGATATCTGGTATGTAAATCCGACATTTAATCATCACTTTGCCGGAAACTTAAACGTTTTTAAACGTATTAAACATATGGTAGGGGTTAAAACAAAATTGGGAGAGAATAACTTTCTTTTTATCCGGGGAATTGGGGCAGTGGAAATAAGATCCGGTAACGATATGTTACAGATGCAGAGTGGTTCTATTCACCGGAATTGGACCAAAATGTATTAAGCCTTGATCAGTTAACACTGCAAGGATATACGGTAAGACAATCCGGTGATACATGTAAGATTTTTCCAATGTTCTCTGCCCCGGTTGTTAATTCGGTGAATGATGTTAATGGTTTAACCAAGGAAGAAGAACTTGGTTTAAAGGAAAAACAAAAAGTGATAGAATAAAGTGCGGTGAATGAAGAAGTGCGGTGAATGAAGAACGCAAAGAGAATTATCTAAATTCTTACTTTGAAACTCTGAATCTATCCACTGATGAACCGGATTGGAGCCAAATGATTATCCGGGCCATGGAGTTTCATGATTTCACCGACTGCAAGTCCCTGTTAGATATGATAGACGACAGAGAGTTTGTATTTAAATACAAACATGAATTGGAGGGAAAGTTTGAAGAGATGGTGACATGGCTTTTAAATGTCAAACTGGGAATCTCTTCAAGGCCTATCCCACCCTTCACATCAGATAACAGGAAGGTAGATTTACTGGGTTTATATGTGGTGGCAGAACGTGATGGTGGCTACCGGAATGTCACAAATGAAAATCTATGGCCGGTGGTTGCGAAAGACATGGGGTACGAGTATCATGACGGCGAGTTCATGAGAATTATTTATGCTATGTACCTAGATGTGTTGGTTTACTACTATAAATTCAAGGGAGTGCAGGAAAAGGTGATCGGAAGCGATGCAGGTCCATCGGAAATCAGCCATGAAAGGAGGAGTGATGGTGATGTACGAGATGAAGAAGCTTATCAACATTATGCCCTATTCGCCGGAAATGATTGGGAAGGTGTGATGAAGATGCAGAAGAAAAGACGAAGGGAAGGCAATTGATGAATACCCTTTGATTCTTACTGTTTCTGTATATCATTTCCTATTTAACCATGAATACCGATTCAAGCAAATCACATACTTCCGCTGCAACTGTGCTTGAATCCCAACAGAAATGAGGTGGTACAATATGGCGAGTTTTCATGATATAATAAATGAGTAATGAGTCATCTGTCCAACGATATGAAAGGTCCAAATTTATGCAATAAAAAGGCATATACGATTTCTTTAAATATTTTTCATAAAAAACCAAATCCATAACAGAACAGCCACAAAGGCACCTGTTTGAAGAAACCTTGCCAGCATTGATAAGCTTATCAGCTAGACACTCAACAAGAGTCTTCACATTCCTAAATGCACACTTGCATGCACCAGTGGTAAGCAGATAGATAACCTGGTTAACACGCCTTAATGGAGAAATATCAACGACCTGACGCCTAACAACACAAGCAGAACCAATTCTAGTAGCATCTTCTCTTGGTCCACTGCATGTAATAAATATCACATTATTAAATAACATCATCTATAATACATACAACTTTAGTCATCCAAAAAAAAAACACAACTCTTTTTTTACCAGCAAATATATTACATGTCATTCAAATTACATTTGCAAGTAAAATATGTTTCGCAGGTAGCAACTTCGATCAAAATAACATTGATTATATATTTAATCTCTGAAAAGGTGCTAATAATAAACATGAAAACCCTCCTAAGACCGCCCGTAATGGGGCGTTTTTTTTTTAATTTTCACCAAACACGCCGGAAAACGCCCGGCTTCCGCTCCCTTGGGCGTTATTGGGCGGTATTCGACAAAAAAAAGGCCACCGATGTTTTTTAAAACACGCCTAAATTTTGCTTTGGGGGACGAGTTGACCATTGTCAATGGTAAATTTCTTTATTTTATTATTATTATTTTTTTAAATCCATTATAATACACTATAAAATACCCACTAGTTCATACACTTTTTTTATAAAAAAAACTCTCGCACACCATCAAACTTTGTCTCTACTACTTCTACAATTGATAAAAATATGAACCCATTCTGATCCTCATTTGGTGTCCCCTCAAGACCCGTGAACCCGAACACAACCCAACCGCAACAACCCTTTAACCTTCAAGACATGGACCCGAACATGTTATCGTACACGGCTTTCTTGAGTGGCGCTACTCCATTCGTGCAACCCACTTTCGGCTTTGGTCAAGCCGGCGGCTCACAACCTTCACAACAAGAAGCCGAACCCGATGTGGATATCATGCCGGAGACGCAACCCGAACCGGAGCGAGAGACAGTTGGATGAAGGAGGAGGAGGAATACACGTTGGTTCGGGCGTGGGTCGATGTTTCGGAGGACCCCGATATTGGTAACTTTTATATTTATTTTTACTTTTTTTTTTTTCGTACACGTCTATTTTATTTTATTTTTAACGTACAACTTTATTTTTCAATTTGTAGCAAACTTTCAAACGGGCCCCGAATTTTGGAATAGGATTCGCGCACTCTTTTATAGCACGTGGGGTAAGGGCGAACATCGTGACAAAGATTCCATTTCTAGACCGACATCAACAACAAGTGTCACTCCTTCCAAGAAGTGTATCAACGTAACTATAATAGTCGCCCGAGCGGAGAAGGTGACGTCGGGGTTTTAACGAGGGCTATGGAAGAGTACGAGAGAATGAAAAGCGTTTTCCCATACTATAAGTGTTGGGAACTACTACGAAAAAGTCCAAAGTGGGCGGGCACAGTGACCATGACGTCGAGCTAAACGGTCAAAAACAACATCCTCCGTTGACCCTGAAACACCGACTTCTGATGCCTGCAACGTCGATCTAAATGTTGTTGTGGACGTTGACGAGCAAGTTGAAGAAGAGTTGCCCGACCGCCCGACAGATTAAAAGATAAGCGAACCGGGAAAAAACCGGTGGAGTCGTCTTCCGATCTAGAGTTGAAGGAAGATTTCGAGGAGATGAACCGTCGTCTCCAAGACATTCGAGACCTCGGCCACCAACGTTTGGAGAATATGAAAGAACGTGTGGCCAAAACCAAAAATTTAACGAGATGCAAGAGGCGAGACAAATGGAAAAGGACATTGAGTTTTTATCCAAACCGATCGACCACCTCCAAGGCGACGCGTTGATCCTTGCGCAAATGCATCGCCAAAAATTCTGGAAAAATACGGACTCTAGATCATCATCTTTTTTTTTACTTTATTTTTT
The DNA here is from genome assembly GCF_002127325.2 of Helianthus annuus. NCBI lineage: Eukaryota > Viridiplantae > Streptophyta > Magnoliopsida > Asterales > Asteraceae > Helianthus > Helianthus annuus. The sequence continues at coordinate 162,585,586 of NC_035434.2, read as the reverse complement.
TTATTTCTGTTTTTTATTATTATTTTTATTTCTAGTAGTGTATTTTTTTAAAATTAATGAATTTTTAGTTTTAAATTTAAAAATAGAAATAATTGTGTAATGATTGCATGGGCGTTATTGGGCATTATTCCCACTACGGCATTTTTGCAATAAGGCCCAACAATGCACCCATGCTGACTGGACTGCCACATGGCAGAAAACGCCCTAGGGTGGGGGCATTATTTGGCTAACGACTACACACGGTCTAATCATAATGGACAGGCCAGTAAATAAACTTCTTAAAAATAAAAAGAATTAGATTGTTGTCGTATGCTGCGTGTTGTGGCGACGACGCCTTAGTTGTTTATAGCTTGCCACACATTATGTGTTGTGTTAATCATATGAAAATGTGTGTTTTGACGTATCTGATCTAAAGCTTTGCGGTTACAAAAGAAACGGAATCGAACCCGAGTTGGTTCGTTTAGTAAGCATTCCGCCTAACCACTACACCACCCTTACCTTTGCATCAAGACTTAGCGGCGTCAAAACATACAATAACTCGAATTTATACCATCGAATGAAAACATAATATATTTGACCCGAATCATTTCCGAACACAGTTTACGTCAAATCGTAAAGCATGAAATCGTGCTATATTTGACCCGACTCGTTTCTGGAAAAATCTTATGTCGAAACGTGAATTTATATTGTTTACGTTGAAACGTGAATTTATAACGACGCACATCCTAAAATGTCAAAACGCATTATATTTAACCATGTTGTAGGATCGTGTTGTGACCCAAAACGAGTCGTTCAGAGGCGTTCTACTCAATATGAAAGGCGGAAACAGACATAATGAGTTTGATTCAGCTAGATCTTCACTTTAAATGCTTTTCTGATTAATCGGACAAAGTTTTACAGCAAGACGACACTTCGGCAACTCTTCGGCTCCGGAAACACACATACACAACTAACTCAAACGAAATTACATCACCCCTATACATAGGCCACCTAATTCCGCATGAACATGACTCACACGGAATTACAGTTCAAGCGAAATTAGAATCTCATGCGAAATTAGCAGTTCAAACGGAATTACATGCTAATTTCGTACGGAATTACACCTAGCCCATTTAATGCGGAATTACATGTTTTCTCGAATAACATGCCCTGAACAATGCAAGACTCGATACAAGATGAAGTCGACAGACGTATGCACTAACAGACTCCCCCTCGGATGTTGACGAGTCTTAAGTGTCGAGTCTTCTACGTCTTCAATCTTTATCAGTCTGTCTGCTCTCTCTGAAGTATCTGACAATGTAAAACTTTCTCAAGCTCCTCTCTTCTCTTTACATCAGCACTAATAGATAACTTCCGCTCGGATGTTGATCTAATCTTCAATCTCTTCTTTCTCTATTCCAGGATCTCAATCTGACTCTATCTTCTCTTGATCAGATCTCTTGATTCCTTAAGATCAACAGCATCATCAGCATGCGAGAATATCAGGCCTCCAGAATCATAACCTGGCACTTAACGTCTACAGACTCCCCCTTTCGATAATCTGGGATCGCAGTCTGGATCGTGAAATCACAGAATCCTCAAGTATCGGAACCTGGCTCTTTATCACTCAGAATCAGGATCTGAAATCTGCATAATCTGCACATTCTCTACCTCACAATAAATTTCACAATTTTAACATTTGACAAATTTATATATCACATGTAGGTATACATCCAGAATGATTTAAAAATTGAACCACTTGTAGACAAAATCTTTCAAAATCTTTTCTTATTCTACACAAACTTCCCCTCATGCAATATTCATCTTGTTCAGCACTTGGAATTTTGAAAATCAGCTTTCCAACACCAGTTGTCGAAAATCTTTTTGTATTTTTCAAAAATTTATGCAAAAACACACAGAAAATCTTTTTGGAATTTTTGAATAAAATGAAATGCAGTAAAGAAATATTTACATACAATATTTTTGTGAGTTTGTGTAAGAGGATCATATCAGTTATTGAGACAAATCATCAACACCGTTAAGCTTTAAACATTTTAAGTTCTAAACAATTCACCTAGATTGTCAGTATACTGTATACTGATCCACTTAAATTTTCACACAAAGTTCAACTGTTTCGAGATACGAGATTAATGTTTTAATGACTTAAACTTATTCGCGTGTCCCACCACTTGAATATACTCCCGTATCCAGATCCCAATATTCAGTCTTACAGGTGAATATACCTAGATGATATTTGTAAAAGGTTAAATGCGAAACCGTGAGAGCTCAGGTCAGAACTTCCGTTCAGCAGAGAGATGACGGCTCGACTTTTGGTATGTCCCCTTTAGAGGATTTTTTCTTCAACAGCACATGATTAGCATTTTTCAATGTTTCATCATTTTTGTACTGAGGGCGACGCTATATTTCAAGCAATTTGCAAAGTTTTATATGGGGACTAGACAATTACTTCCGCAAAATTAGAAGTCTCGGGATAATACCCCAGATATCACTGAGTATAAAGACCTAGTATCTCAGAAAGAGGGACCTTTCAAATAAGATTTCGGGGTTACCCATATATCCGAGAAATGTTCCCCACGATATAAGCAAATTTGAAACTTTTTGTTTATATCTCGAAAACAATCTACTGAATGTGCAAAAACCTACTGGCACATCCGCAGTGAGATCGTTTATCAAATTAAACATTCCATATCTTTAGCGTGTTGTGATAGTCCACTGATGTACTATCATTTCCTCTTTTATACAACAAAACTCTTTTTCATTTTATCATGTTTTTGTTGTTTTTCAAAAATTTTCAATTCAAAAATGAGTTTTGTTTTTGAGCTTTTTCAAATTTTCTAATGTTTTTGGATTCTCTGAAAAATTCTTACTCCCCCTAAAATTCAAAATCATTTATAGAAAATTGAAAACAAATTGTACAAGTAAAATGACAACTTGATGTGAATCGCTTCAATTCTCCATCCTCTTAGCATAAACAATCAGAACTCCCCCTCTCAACAAACTATTTTCCCATTAAGATTTCAAAACACTTAAGTTTGTTTTAATCAAAATGGTTTTTCCGGAAAATAAGTTTTGTTAAAACCACCTGTAGGTTTGGGGTTCATCATCTTGTTTTTCAGAAATACCACTTGTAGGAAATCAGATACAAACTAATGTCCCTGATTTACCACTTGTAGGTCAAACCAATTACCACCTGTAGATACGCATAATCAAACCTAATACGAAGACAGATGCCGATTCCTGCTCCACTCTTACCAACCTGGGAACTCCGGCAAGTCACACTTAAACATTAACAAACACATTTTTCAAGAATAATGCTGATTCCTGCTCCACGATTACCAACTAGGGAGCTCCGGCAAGTCAGGATTTTACTTGTGAAAAACTGCCATCCAAGCCTGAACAAACTTGGATGTTTCTTCCTCAACTTCACTTGGGTATAAAGTTGTCTTCTTTGTTTCATAAAAGTCCTTTACCCCTTTGACCTTTCCCTCGACCATTTTCCCAAAAATCTTTTTAACATTTCCATTAAACACTTTCTCAACATCAAATTCTTTCTTTTTAGAATAGAATTGATTCGAGATCTCAACCTTTCCAACCTTTTGTTTAAAGTTTTCAACCCTCAATGGTGGAAAATTTGCATCATCCATTGGAGGTACTGAGTTTTCTTATTTAATCTCAACTTGTGGCTCGTCTGACTTTGTGGAATCAGATTCATCGCCAAGTTTCTCATAACACTTCTTAACAACCCACATTTGGCTGTCATGCTTAGCTCTCTTTTTATAAAAATTTGTCTTTGAACACTCACCACCTTCATATGTTGAATTTTCAAAAATTTTAAATTTATCAGTTGGTGGTTCATTTTTTCTCAACAACCTTTTCTTTGAGTTTTTCAGAGACTTCCTGTTTTGTTTGTGTTGCTTGAGAACAGTTCCATGCAATGTGACCAACTTCATTGCATTTGCAACAGGTTCTTGTCTCCTTCCTTTGATAAGCTCCATTCTTCATTCTCTCTTGCTTTTTGGCAAGAAATTCTTTGTTTGATTGCTTCCAGAATGAACTTTTTGATTCCTCTTCACAGCTTGTTCCTGGAACAAATTTTGTATCTATTTTAGAAATTTTTTCATTTTTATAATTTTCGGGTGGAATAAAGCCTAAACCTTTCTTTTTGAAATTACCGTTATGGTTTGGTTTCTTTTGAAAACCAGAACCAGAACTGTAACCTTTTTTCTTGTTTAACCATTGTTGAACTCTTGAAGTGTACTTTTTAGGTTTTTCATTAAGATTTACATCTTTTATTTCAGAAATATTGATTTCTGTTAATTTGAAAACCTTTTTGGTCTTTTCAAATTGAACACTTCTTATTGGAATTCTTTATCAGAATATAATTTGTTAGAATCATTCAAAGTATATGCAACTTCAAATGTTTCATCATTCAAATTAGACTTTGATAGCAAAAATTCTTTACTATAAACCCGTTTAACTGACGTCTTTGAACTGTTGACCAACGAACTCAAACTTCCAGACTCTGATTTTAACTCAGACTCCTCATCTTTATCCAACACCTGATCGACCACCTTTTATATTAACTCGGACTCATGATCAGTGTCAGACGATGTAAAAACAACGTCAATGTTTTCTGGTAATTCATTGGTTGTTGGTGCATTAATGTCTATCGCCTCCGTCAATTCAAACCGTAGCTGAAACTATAAAAATCTAGGATTATATTGTAATATCTAGTTACTAAAAGGCAAGGTGGCATAATGGTAAATAAGGAGAACCTCCTTATACCTTGGCCTATAAATAGAACCATTAGGGTTCTCATTTAAGACTTTTGCTCATGGTGATTTAGGAGATTCAAGTCTAGAGAGAGAAAGTCTAGAGAGAGAAAGTACTCTCTACGTGATTCTTGTATCGTACACGTCATATCTTTCAATAGATTTACGGTTCTAGTACGTTATTGTGTGTTCGGTCACGCACGTTCACGAATTCCACACGTCGAACGTTCGTTACGCAATCGTACGGTGTCAAAACCGATCCTACAAGTGGTATCAGAGCAGGAGCTCGATTGCACTGACCAAACACATAGATTCGTACCGGATTTCATCGATTTCAGATCTGAATTGCTTTATTTCTTCATCTTCTACTCATTCTTTCACGTTTTTACTGTTTTTCGTCAAACTGAACGGGATTTTACGGTCCGAATCGGCTGATTTTTTTATATGTTGTGCAAAAACACCTGATCTATAACCCTACCAAGTTTCAGATCCAAACTCCTAGCCGTTTAGGAGAAATCGAACGTTTTAGGTCCGATTTCGCGTCAAAATTGCTGATTTCGCTCGAAAACACTTGATTTCGCTCTTGTGACACATTTACCTGCTGATTTCGTTTTTTGGAACACCTGATTTCGCTCTTAGTGTCCTGATTTCGCTCAAGTTACAGGCTAATTTCGCTCTTGTGACACATTTACTTTGAGGTTTCGCTCATAGCTACCTGATTTCGCTCCTGTGTTACAAAAGTTGAACATCAGATTTCGCTTTTGAGTGGCTTGTGATTTTGCTCCAACCAATTAATTGAAATCTGTTTGTCAGTCATATAAATTGTCGGCCATTTGTGTGTGATTCACAAGAGTTATTCAATTGAACATGTGTTTATCTGCCCAAGAAAGCCCATCTGATTACACTGTTCGAAATTTTTGGTCGAATGAGAATTGAATGTTTAGAAACTGCATGATTATCTGATAATAAAAAATAATAACATCGGCCCAATCACAATTAAAGGTTGTATTATTTGTCGGACATTCATTGTTTGTCGGTCCCATTTAATTAGGCTTTTGCAACATTAAGGTCGGCCTAATCAATCATAGTTGTCGGTTAAGTGAGGTTTTTCGGAGATCAACTAACTGATTTACATGTGAGGCCCAATCACAATCAAAAGGTTAATTCATATTGACTGTCCACTTAACATAATCGGCCCAATCAGTTTTCTTTCAATTAAAGTGGTGAATTGAATTAATGTTGGTCAAATTTGAATCAATGATTGAAATTGTCGGTTTGCGGTTGTTGTTATCATAAAGAAATTAATGTGAATCGGTCCAATCATAAGTGTTTGTTGATAAGTGTTTGTTGATATTTTGGTCCAATCATAAGTGTTTGTTGATATTTATTGTTGATGTAAAGTTGTCGGACATTAATGGCCAAATGAATTAAAAGAACAACAGTGGAACAACCCAATGAGATCTTTGCTTTAATATTGTTGTTACGGCCCAATGAATATGTAAATTGAGCCGCCCAATCATACTTGTTAGATATATCGGCCCAAAGTTTGGATGTGATCTGATTTGTGTTAAGTCATTATCGGCTTTTATCAAAAGTTAAATCATTTGTCCATTAAATAGCCCATGTGATTTGGTTATGTAATCTCGGCCCAATTAGATTGACTTTAAAAAGCATTTGGGTCGGCCCAAGATTTGTTTGTGTGAATCGCATGTGATTAGAATAGAAAGGCCCAAGACAAATTAAGGTTCAATAAGCGTGTGATAAAAGAAGCCCAATATTCATTGACCCAAATCATTCTAATTTCAAATTGAATCCATTCTGTTCCGATAAGCCCATTCATTCAACGATTTCACCCGAACAACTTTGGATTGAATCAGCGAATCTTCGACAACGAGTCTTAGATAAACTTCACACACACACTTTTACGTATTCAGTTCGTTTAAACTGATTGTGTGTTTGTTTGTTTGCAGGTGATTCAAGGTGATTGGTTAAGCATAGGATACTCGCCCGAGTGAATCCTCAAACGATCCTAACTGATTTTAGATTGTGTGAAATTTTGTATTGTTTGAAAATCTGTTTTTGTGAATCTTTTAATGTTGAAATATGGGTTCTGAGATTTATATTGTACTAAACAAGTTTGATAATTTTACGGGTATCAAGGGAGAATCAACTGAAGAGTTGATCGAAAGGTATGTCAAGTTATATTTAGAGATGGAGCGTTTGAACATTAGCAAAATGGATGAGACGTGGGTTAACAAGTTGGCGAATGCTTTACCAATTGATGTGTGGGGAACGTATTTGTTAGCTTGGAAGAAGAGCGGAGAATATTATAGTTTCAATTTGAGCGATTTCGTCGAGAAGATTCAAGCTCAAGAACTTGAATTTCAAAAGATTAGAAAATTGAAGTCTGATTCAGGAGAGAAGAATCATGAAGTAGCAACTGATGAAGTAAAAGACAAATCTGAGGAAAATGTTCAAGAGGTAGAGGAGCAGGTTAAAGAAATTTCAGCTATCAAGACTGAGAAGAAAGCTGAAGCTGGAATGATGTCTGGGAAGTGCTCAAATTGTGAAAATCTGAAATATGAAAATGCCAAACTCTTGAGGGATTTAGAGAGTTTGTCATTAGAAAATGAAAATCTTAAAAAATTAGAAAATGTTTTGAAAATCAAAAACAAAATTTAGAAAATGAAAAAGTAAAAATTGAGAAAGATTTTCAAAATCAAATAAAGATTTTAGAAGATGAGAAAGATATTTTTGGTAAAAATAATCTTAAAAAACAAATTGCAATAAATTCTCATCTTGCTAAAATCATTCAGCTTGAAAAAGAAGCTGAAAGTGATCGGAATAAAATTACTGAGTTAGAAAATAAGTTGAAAGGTTTTGTGACTTCTGCACCATATGTGTGTCCAAAACCGATCAATTCTGTTCCAATAAGTGACAATGTCACAAACTATGATAAAGTCATAGTTGAAGATTGTGATGAGAAATCTGATGATGAAACTGAAAAAATTAAGAAAAAGAAATTGTTTTTGAATTTAAGAGAAAAATTTCAGACAACTGTTTTGCAATCGACTGAAACAGGTGAATGTTCAATACAGAAATCTGTTAAGAAGATTGTAGAACAAAAACAAAAAGTAAAAATTGTGAAAAATGTTCAAAAATATAATAAAAGCTCATCAGATCAATCATCCGATCGCAATCAAAAATCACAAAAAGGGGGAGAAAAATTTTAAAAAATTAGAAAATTTGAAAAAGTCAAAAACATTGAAAAATAAAAAATGAGTTTTGTTGCGAATAAGAGGAAATGATAGTAAATCAGTGGACTATCACAGCATGCTAAAGATATGAAATGTCAAATGTGATAAACGATCTCACTAATGATGTGACGATAGGCTCAGCTAGACTAGTAGATTTGCGATAACGATACAAACATAAATGAAAAAGCCTAGTTCTAGTGGGAAACATGGTTGAAAGCATAGTACTTAGTTTTGTCCTTCGTGATTGTGTACCTACTCAGTAATCGCTGAATGCTAAAAGAGCATAAAAACCGGACAGTTTGTGAACTTTCACAACTTGCTGAAAAAGTCGCTGTGATTGTGCATTTTATTTTGCAAAGATTTAAACTTGTTTTATTTCTTTATTTTGTTTAAGCATTGGACATCCTCTGCCTATACGTGAGTATCGACCTGGATGTTATTGCCTAAACGTTCTGCTTTATTTTCTTTGGTGTTTCGTTTAAGCTTTGGATCACCTCTGCGTATACGGAAGTATCGACCTGGTGGTTAAAGCCTAAACAACTTCAACTTGTTTTATTTTCTTATTTTGTTTAAACATTGGACTTTCTCTGCGTATACGGAAGTATCGACCTGATTGTTAATGTTTAAACATTCTGCTTTGTTTTCGCACATATCACAGTTGATGAAAGTTTAAAGGCATTACTTGAGTTAGTGTATTGCATGATGAGGGGATATGCTGAGATCGTGGGGTCCATAAGATTTTAGTGCAAAATTAATATATCTTAACGTATCAGTAAGCATTTCGAAAGTTTTTAGATTGAGCTTAAGAGGACAACTATATCGTCAATCTATGTGAATCGTTTAGAACTTAATATGTTTAAAGCTTAACGGTGCTAGTGATTGGTCACAAAAACTGATATGATCCTCTTACACAAACTCACAAAAATAGTGTTTGTATATATTTTATTTCTACGTTTAAATTTTGTTTTTGCACTTATGTTTCATATTATTGAAAAAATTCAAAAAGATTTTCGACAACTGATGTTGAAAAGCTGATATTCAAAATCTCAAAGGCTAAACAAGATGAACAATTGGTTTGGTTAAGATGATGAGAAGTTGGAAGATAATCCTCAAATGTTTAGATGATTCAATAATTTGAATCACAATATTGTGTGTTATATGTTTGAGAATTTTGAGTGAATTCTTTTAGAGTCAAAATTATTTTGTCTTACGAGAGGTTGAGATGTGTAGGTTTCTGATTCTGTTGCTACGGAAAGCCAGGCGTCGATCCTAAAAGCACGGAAGCTTGACGAAAGGGGGAGCCTGAAGAAAGAGACTACCAAGGAGGGGAGCAACTGAAGCTGAAGACAGATCCACAGGGATTCTATTTAAAAAAGAGAAAGACAAGACGCTACAAGATTGACTGCGGCAATATCCAAGGGGGAGTCTGTTGGTGCATTAATGTCTATCGCCTCCGTCAATTCAAACCGTAGCTGAAACTATAGAAATCTAGGATTATATTGTAATATCTAGTTACTAAAAGGCAAGGTGGCATAATGGTAAATAAGGAGAACCTCCTTATACCTTGGCCTATAAATAGAACCATTAGGGTTCTCATTTAAGACTTTTGCTCATTTTGGTGATTTAGGAGATTCAAGTCTAGAGAGAGAAAGTCTAGAGAGAGAAAGTACTCTTTACGTGATTCTTGTATCGTACACGTCATATCTTTCAATAGATTCACGGTTCTAGTACGTTATTGTGTGTTCGGTCACGCACGTTCACGGATTCTACACGTCGAACGTTCGTTACGCAATCGTACGGTGTCAAAACCGATCCTACATTGGTTATATCGGATTTTAACTTTATATTGACTGCCTTTTTGATTTGCCCTTCATTTGGTTTTCTGGGAGAATACCCTTCCCAGATCGGAGGCGGACACTTGTTATAACTAACACTCTGTTTCTTACCAGTATCCTTCTTCTTTGGCTTCTCATCATCTTGAAATGCTTCAAAACCTGCAACAGTTGGATAAATTCTATCAATCAAATAATCAGAACTAAAATAACTTTGCAGTAAACGTCTAATTCTTTCATTTTCAATTTTCTCAGTCTCCAACTCTTGCTTTAGCTTTGCACACTCCTCAATGTAATGATTGGTAGCTTTTTGTTTTGACATCATCACTGCATTCATCATTGTCAATGCATCTTCTCTCTCAGAATTTGTCTTTTGAAGACCAGTTACTGTTCTATTTAGCACATCATATGACTCTTTCACATAATTGAGATTGAACAATAATTGTTCTTTCATCTTGTCAAATTCACACAATTTCTCATCCTTTTCTTCACATTTCTTGCAAGATTCCAAGCATTTTTCACACGGCTTGACATCCTCAACAATCTTTTCAACTTCAATTATTTTCTCCACTTCAACAACTTTTTCTTTAGCCATCTTTTCAACTTCAACCGTCTTCTCAGCGATTTTAACTTTTTCATTTTGAACAGTCTCTTCATTTTTAGTAACATTTTCACATTTCTTCTTTTTCTGTTCTTTTGCTGCTTGTTTCTCCTTCAACTTCTTCAAACGATCTGCAAAATAAAATTGAAAACTTTCAGGTGATAAATGAATTTTTTGCAGTATTAATATGCATTTCTTCCTCATCATCACTACTGTCATCAGTTGGAGTTTGATAAAAAATTATTGTCTTTTCTGAACTATCATCTGAAGAACCAGAATCAGATGATGATTGATCAAAAACTGTTGTTCTTTCTGAACTTTCGTCTAATGTAACAGACTCTTCATTTTGATTCTTCTCATTAACACCGACCACTTTCATCCATTCTGTAAACAAATCTGGTTCTTGAATAACTTTTGCAATGGGGGCTACAATTTTTGAATCAGGTGGAATGTATTTATCCCAGCTGAATCCTTCTGCCGCTTTTTATCTTCTTGATCAATGATGCCATAATAAGCTTTCTTATTTGCATCTTTGATCATTCTAGCATGAGCAGTTTGTGGTTCTTTTTGTTGATGCGTTTGATGAGCAACTTGTTGATATATGGCTTTCCGATAGTAATCATCTTTTCCAAACGAATTCTTTGCTCCACTTGCTTCCTGATTTTTGCATTCTCTCTTGAAATGGCCTTTCTCCCTGCATCGAAAATAAGTAACTTTAGATTTATCAAAACCCAAATGTCACACCCCTAATTTTCCACGTGTCACCGGTGGGCCCGGTGGGGAGTATCGTGACGTAGTTGATATCATCATAGTCAAACAACACAAATTTAAAATGCACAGCGGAAGCAAAATGATAGATTTATTTCAACCAAATAAAATTGTAATATTTAAGTATCACAACATACTTGAAACAGATCCACAGACGGATCAAAATAAAGAGGAATTATAGTTCAACAGATTTTGACATCTAAGCTTGCAAGACTTCTAGTTGATGCTATGAGAGGCCAGCCTATTACGCGTAGTACCTGCACTTAACCTTTTTGGGAAAATACGTCAGTTTGCACTGGTAAATACAATTTAACTGACTCATTTTGAAAAGGTTTGAAATTTTATTTGAATGCACATGGCATAAAAGGTTTTTATAACTTGGGATAATTATTTGAATATAAACTTGTAAAAGATTTACATGTTTCTTATGCGTCCAGTGGCCCGGGTCTACACCGGGTTAAAGATCAATAGACACACCACATGATATAATCCCGCAGCAGTCTCCCCTGAAACTGGCGGTTATACCTTAATATTCATTTATGCACAAACGGGTGTACGCCTACACCCGCATGCTTAGGTCGTGGCCATTTCGTAAAATGATGCCAAGGATATCCGGGATATGGTCATTAACCCCCCAAAGGCTTTAAGCAAACAAAACAATTTTTAACGGGTCATTTCAATGATTTAACCTACATTTGATTAAAGATTCAATGCCCGACCAAACGGTATTTTATATACCGTACCCCAAGCCCGTATAGGGAAAATAAGTTAAAAGTATTTATCTGAGCAAGTACAAATCACAACAAGCAAGTGCAAATATCTTTTACTGGGTCTCCTATTCTGGAACGAAAGTTTATAATAACCTATTAGAATCCTAACGGGTCTTTAATTTAGCCTAAGCTTAGACCGGTTAGTTTTAAAGAAAGAATACGGTTCAATCGCATGGAAAGCGAGGACCGGTTTAGAATGTGGTTTTGACCCGACAAGCTTGCGTGCTTGTTTAATATGGGTAACATAATCACATTCTGGATTTTGAGACAAAAAGGATATGGTTTGACCCGTTTCGGCTAAAATGTGTAAACTAGTTACATAAGCCGATCCGAACGCGAAAGTGCGTAACGGGTAACCATATGAATCATATACAAGTTCCCTAAGTTAATATGCACTAAATATGTTGTGATATCAGTAAGATATCTCCTATTATGCCCAAAATGATTTTAAACTCAAACTATGCCTCATAATGGCATTTTGGTCATTTTAAAGGATATAAAAGAGTTAAATTAGTAACCTGAGTTACAGGTCTGAATAAATCAGTAATTATACTTAATTTAATATGTTATATTAGTATGGTATTATATATGTGAATTTTATTAATTATAACCATTCTATGCACCGAATGGGCATTTTGGTAACTTCACATAAGCCTAAAAGGTCAAAACTGGAATTCTCAGTCTAAGACCTTTGTTTACTATTACAATATAAAAATTTACTGAATATTTCAGTAGGTATCAAACCTTATATATAAAAACTAGTTTTGATACATACTATGTCGTAAAAATGCCTAAAAAGGCGATTTGGAGCCATTTCCGAGTTTTGAAAGAGAGGCTGATATTTTTATAATTCCAGATAGCTCAAAATAATTTATTTAACTTAATAAATCAGTAGAAAAAGGTTTGAGGTCAAAAGGATTTATAAAACTCATTTTATAGCCCAAAAGGGCAAAACCGACAATAACCGAATTAAGCTTAAGACTCTAAGTTATGCTCAGCCTAAAAATAATTAAAAATCTCCAAAAATCCCAAAATATTATTTTATATCAGTAGGTAAAAATTTTGGTATTAAAATTTGGGTTTAGATAGGCTATATGCTAATTACGCCAATTAATTACTAAGAATGCTTCTAATTACGCTAATGAGCATAACTCTTAATCTAGACCTCAAACTGATGTAAAATTTTAAGTACAAGTTTATAAATCAGTAATTAAGGTGTCTACTCTTTTATATTTTCAAAATTCATATTTTAAGGTGAAGAGGGCATAATAGTCAACATTTAAGCAATTAACAGAAACATGCATATGAATTAGACGTCTAATGAACCAAGTTGTATAATCACAGAGGGTTATACTAACATGAAAATAGGTTCAAAAGAACCTCTAAGGCAATCCTAAATTTGGCTTAAACGGGTCAGAACTTAAAGTCAAAGCATAAGTCAAACTATGCGACTTTCGGTTCCAAACCGAGCCTAAACTGAAAATTGTCGAGTTGAACATGTTTAGACATGTTCTTACATTAGTTACCAAGTTATATTAATGATCAAACAGGTTGCATGTATCCTACATTGCTAATCATGTATTAATTCGGAATAAAGCATTCTGTTGACTTTTTAAAGTAAGCTTTGACCCGACAATTGACATAGTTAGAGTGGGAATCTGAGAATACCCTTTTAAGGATTTATTACCCACATAATTACCTACTTATAGGTATTTTTAATTCAAGATTTGACTGAGTAATTATTGTTTAATCTTGAAGTCAAACCTTAATTACGACGGTTTGACTTTTAGTTAGTTAACTAAGCTAAACTTAATTAAGAATGATTAGGATCACTTACAATGGTCCTAAGTATGCTTATGGAGCCTAAGAAGAGTTGATTGTTGTCCAGGAGCTCCAGAGAAGTTTTTAACAAAATTCAAAGTGAGCAAGTCCAATGTTCACAACTTCAACTTCTTATATAGTGAACCCCATTGCTCATGATCATGCCAAAGTAGTCTATGATTGATACAAGATCATCCCAGGTGTCCCTAAGATGCTATATACTGCCTATCATGCCCCTGATTTCGAAAACCACACTACTAAGGCGGTGCAACAGGCTGAACAGGCAGCTGTCCGAGTGAATCCTCAAACGATCCTAACTGATTTTAGATTGTGTGAAATTTTGTATTGTTTGAAAATCTGTTTTTGTGAATCTTTTAATGTTGAAATATGGGTTCAGAGATTTATATTGCACTAAACAAGTTTGATAATTTTACGGGTATCAAGGGAGAATCAACTGAAGAGTTGATCGAAAGGTATGTCAAGTTATATTTAGAGATGGAGCGTTTGAACATTAGCAAAATGGATGAGACGTGGGTTAACAAGTTGGCGAATGCTTTACCAATTGATGTGTGGGGAACGTATTTGTTAGCTTGGAAGAAGAGCGGAGAATATTATAGTTTCAATTTGAGCGATTTCGTCGAGAAGATTCATGCTCAAGAACTTGAATTTCAAAAGATTAGAAAATTGAAGTCTGATTCAGGAGAGAAGAATCATGAAGTAGCAACTGATGAAGTAAAAGACAAATCTGAGGAAAATGTTCAAGAGGTAGAGGAGCAGGTTAAAGAAATTTCAGCTATCAAGACTGAGAAGAAAGCTGAAGCTGGAATGATGTCTGGGAAGTGCTCAAATTGTGAAAATCTGAAATATGAAAATGCCAAACTCTTGAGGGATTTAGAGAGTTTGTCATTAGAAAATGAAAATCTTAAAAAATCAGAAAATGTTTTGAAAAATCAAAAACAAAATTTAGAAAATGAAAAAGTAAAAATTGAGAAAGATTTTCAAAATCAAATAAAGATTTTAGAAGATTAGAAAGATATTTTTGGTAAAAATAATCTTAAAAGACAAATTGCAATAAATTCTCATCTTGCTAAAATCATTCAGCTTGAAAAAGAAGCTGAAAGTGATCGGAATAAAATTACTGAGTTAGAAAATAAGTTGAAAGGTTTTGTGACTTCTGCACCATATGTGTGTCCAAAACCGATCAATTCTGTTCCAATAAGTGACAATGTCACAAACTATGATAAAGTCATAGTTGAAGATTGTGATGAGAAATCTGATGATGAAACTGAAAAAATTAAGAAAAATAAATTGTTTTTGAATTTAAGAGAAAAATTTCAGAGAACTGTTTTGCAATCGACTGAAACAGGTGAATGTTCAATACAGAAATCTGTTAAGAAGATTGTAGAACAAAAACAAAAAGTAAAAATTGTGAAAAATGTTCAAAAATATAATAAAAGCTCATCAGATCAATCATCCGATCGCAATCAAAAATCACAAAAAGGGGGAGAAAAATTTTAAAAAATTAGAAAATTTGAAAAAGTCAAAAACATTGAAAAATAAAAAATGAGTTTTGTTGCGAATAAGAGGAAATGATAGTAAATCAGTGGACTATCACAGCATGCTAAAGATATGAAATGTCAAATGTGATAAACGATCTCACTAATGATGTGACGATAGGCTCAGCTAGACTAGTAGATTTGCGATAACGATACAAACATAAATGAAAAAGCCTAGTTCTAGTGGGAAACATGGTTGAAAGCATAGTACTTAGTTTTGTCCTTCGTGATTGTGTACCTACTCAGTAATCGCTGAATGCTAAAAGAGCATAAAAACCGGACAGTTTGTGAACTTTCACAACTTGCTGAAAAAGTCGCTGTGATTGTGCATTTTATTTTGCAAAGATTTAAACTTGTTTTATTTCTTTATTTTGTTTAAGCATTGGACATCCTCTGCCTATACGTGAGTATCGACCTGGATGTTATTGCCTAAACGTTCTGCTTTATTTTCTTTGGTGTTTCGTTTAAGCTTTGGATCACCTCTGCGTATACGGAAGTATCGACCTGGTGGTTAAAGCCTAAACAACTTCAACTTGTTTTATTTTCTTATTTTGTTTAAACATTGGACTTTCTCTGCGTATACGGAAGTATCGACCTGATTGTTAATGTTTAAACATTCTGCTTTGTTTTCGCACATATCACAGTTGATGAAAGTTTAAAGGCATTACTTGAGTTAGTGTATTGCATGATGAGGGGATATGCTGAGATCGTGGGGTCCATAAGATTTTAGTGCAAAATTAATATATCTTAACGTATCAGTAAGCATTTCGAAAGTTTTTAGATTGAGCTTAAGAGGACAACTATATCGTCAATCTATGTGAATCGTTTAGAACTTAATATGTTTAAAGCTTAACGGTGCTAGTGATTGGTCACAAAAACTGATATGATCCTCTTACACAAACTCACAAAAATAGTGTTTGTATATATTTTATTTCTACGTTTAAATTTTGTTTTTGCACTTATGTTTCATATTATTGAAAAAATTCAAAAATATTTTCGACAACTGATGTTGAAAAGCTGATATTCAAAATCTCAAAGGCTAAACAAGATGAACAATTGGTTTGGTTAAGATGATGAGAAGTTGGAAGATAATCCTCAAATGTTTAGATGATTCGTTAATTTGAATCACAATATTGTGTGTTATATGTTTGAGAATTTTGAGTGAATTCTTTTAGAGTCAAAATTATTTTGTCTTACGAGAGGTTGAGATGTGTAGGTTTCTGATTCTGTTGCTACGGAAAGCCAGGCGTCGATCCTAAAAGCACGGAAGCTTGACGAAAGGGGGAGCCTGAAGAAAGAGACTACCAAGGAGGGGAGCAACTGAAGCTGAAGACAGATCCACAGGGATTCTATTTGAAAAAGAGAAAGACAAGACGCTACAAGATTGACTGCGGCAATATCCAAGGGGGAGTCTGTTGGTGCATTAATGTCTATCGCCTCCGTCAATTCAAACCGTAGCTGAAACTATAGAAATCTAGGATTATATTGTAATATCTAGTTACTAAAAGGCAAGGTGGCATAATGGTAAATAAGGAGAACCTCCTTATACCTTGGCCTATAAATAGAACCATTAGGGTTCTCATTTAAGACTTTTGCTCATTTTGGTGATTTAGGAGATTCAAGTCTAGAGAGAGAAAGTCTAGAGAGAGAAAGTACTCTTTACGTGATTCTTGTATCGTACACGTCATATCTTTCAATAGATTCACGGTTCTAGTACGTTATTGTGTGTTCGGTCACGCACGTTCACGGATTCTACACGTCGAACGTTCGTTACGCAATCGTACGGTGTCAAAACTGATCCTACATTGGTTATATCGGATTTTAACTTTATATTGACTGCCTTTTTGATTTGCCCTTCATTTGGTTTTCTGGGAGAATACCCTTCCCAGATCGGAGGCGGACACTTGTTATAACTAACACTCTGTTTCTTACCAGTATCCTTCTTCTTTGGCTTCTCATCATCTTGAAATGCTTCAAAACCTGCAACAGTTGGATAAATTCTATCAATCAAATAATCAGAACTAAAATAACTTTGCAGTAAACGTCTAATTCTTTCATTTTCAATTTTCTCAGTCTCCAACTCTTGCTTTAGCTTTGCACACTCCTCAATGTAATGATTGGTAGCTTTTTGTTTTGACATCATCACTGCATTCATCATTGTCAATGCATCTTCTCTCTCAGAATTTGTCTTTTGAAGACCAGTTACTGTTCTATTTAGCACATCATATGACTCTTTCACATAATTGAGATTGAACAATAATTGTTCTTTCATCTTGTCAAATTCACACAATTTCTCATCCTTTTCTTCACATTTCTTGCAAGATTCCAAGCATTTTTCACACGGCTTGACATCCTCAACAATCTTTTCAACTTCAATTATTTTCTCCACTTCAACAACTTTTTCTTTAGCCATCTTTTCAACTTCAACCGTCTTCTCAGCGATTTTAACTTTTTCATTTTGAACAGTCTCTTCATTTTTAGTAACATTTTCACATTTCTTCTTTTTCTGTTCTTTTGCTGCTTGTTTCTCCTTCAACTTCTTCAAACGATCTGCAAAATAAAATTGAAAACTTTCAGGTGATAAATGAATTTTTTGCAGTATTAATATGCATTTCTTCCTCATCATCACTACTGTCATCAGTTGGAGTTTGATAAAAAATTATTGTCTTTTCTGAACTATCATCTGAAGAACCAGAATCAGATGATGATTGATCAAAAACTGTTGTTCTTTCTGAACTTTCGTCTAATGTAACAGACTCTTCATTTTGATTCTTCTCATTAACACCGACCACTTTCATCCATTCTGTAAACAAATCTGGTTCTTGAATAACTTTTGCAATGGGGGCTACAATTTTTGAATCAGGTGGAATGTATTTATCCCAGCTGAATCCTTCTGCCGCTTTTTATCTTCTTGATCAATGATGCCATAATAAGCTTTCTTATTTGCATCTTTGATCATTCTAGCATGAGCAGTTTGTGGTTCTTTTTGTTGATGCGTTTGATGAGCAACTTGTTGATATATGGCTTTCCGATAGTAATCATCTTTTCCAAACGAATTCTTTGCTCCACTTGCTTCCTGATTTTTGCATTCTCTCTTGAAATGGCCTTTCTCCCTGCATCGAAAATAAGTAACTTTAGATTTATCAAAACCCAAATGTCACACCCCTAATTTTCCACGTGTCACCGGTGGGCCCGGTGGGGAGTATCGTGACGTAGTTGATATCATCATAGTCAAACAACACAAATTTAAAATGCACAGCGGAAGCAAAATGATAGATTTATTTCAACCAAATAAAATTGTAATATTTAAGTATCACAACATACTTGAAACAGATCCACAGACGGATCAAAATAAAGAGGAATTATAGTTCAACAGATTTTGACATCTAAGCTTGCAAGACTTCTAGTTGATGCTATGAGAGGCCAGCCTATTACGCGTAGTACCTGCACTTAACCTTTTTGGGAAAATACGTCAGTTTGCACTGGTAAATACAATTTAACTGACTCATTTTGAAAAGGTTTGAAATTTTATTTGAATGCACATGGCATAAAAGGTTTTTATAACTTGGGATAATTATTTGAATATAAACTTGTAAAAGATTTACATGTTTCTTATGCGTCCAGTGGCCCGGGTCTACACCGGGTTAAAGATCAATAGACACACCACATGATATAATCCCGCAGCAGTCTCCCCTGAAACTGGCGGTTATACCTTAATATTCATTTATGCACAAACGGGTGTACGCCTACACCCGCATGCTTAGGTCGTGGCCATTTCGTAAAATGATGCCAAGGATATCCGGGATATGGTCATTAACCCCCCAAAGGCTTTAAGCAAACAAAACAATTTTTAACGGGTCATTTCAATGATTTAACCTACATTTGATTAAAGATTCAATGCCCGACCAAACGGTATTTTATATACCGTACCCCAAGCCCGTATAGGGAAAATAAGTTAAAAGTATTTATCTGAGCAAGTACAAATCACAACAAGCAAGTGCAAATATCTTTTACTGGGTCTCCTATTCTGGAACGAAAGTTTATAATAACCTATTAGAATCCTAACGGGTCTTTAATTTAGCCTAAGCTTAGACCGGTTAGTTTTAAAGAAAGAATACGGTTCAATCGCATGGAAAGCGAGGACCGGTTTAGAATGTGGTTTTGACCCGACAAGCTTGCGTGCTTGTTTAATATGGGTAACATAATCACATTCTGGATTTTGAGACAAAAAGGATATGGTTTGACCCGTTTCGGCTAAAATGTGTAAACTAGTTACATAAGCCGATCCGAACGCGAAAGTGCGTAACGGGTAACCATATGAATCATATACAAGTTCCCTAAGTTAATATGCACTAAATATGTTGTGATATCAGTAAGATATCTCCTATTATGCCCAAAATGATTTTAAACTCAAACTATGCCTCATAATGGCATTTTGGTCATTTTAAAGGATATAAAAGAGTTAAATTAGTAACCTGAGTTACAGGTCTGAATAAATCAGTAATTATACTTAATTTAATATGTTATATTAGTATGGTATTATATATGTGAATTTTATTAATTATAACCATTCTATGCACCGAATGGGCATTTTGGTAACTTCACATAAGCCTAAAAGGTCAAAACTGGAATTCTCAGTCTAAGACCTTTGTTTACTATTACAATATAAAAATTTACTGAATATTTCAGTAGGTATCAAACCTTATATATAAAAACTAGTTTTGATACATACTATGTCGTAAAAATGCCTAAAAAGGCGATTTGGAGCCATTTCCGAGTTTTGAAAGAGAGGCTGATATTTTTATAATTCCAGATAGCTCAAAATAATTTATTTAACTTAATAAATCAGTAGAAAAAGGTTTGAGGTCAAAAGGATTT
The DNA here is from genome assembly GCF_002127325.2 of Helianthus annuus. Taxonomy (NCBI): domain Eukaryota; kingdom Viridiplantae; phylum Streptophyta; class Magnoliopsida; order Asterales; family Asteraceae; genus Helianthus; species Helianthus annuus. Next base: position 162,565,331 of record NC_035434.2, on the reverse strand, counting down.
ATAAAACTCATTTTATAGCCCAAAAGGGCAAAACCGACAATAACCGAATTAAGCTTAAGACTCTAAGTTATGCTCAGCCTAAAAATAATTAAAAATCTCCAAAAATCCCAAAATATTATTTTATATCAGTAGGTAAAAATTTTGGTATTAAAATTTGGGTTTAGATAGGCTATATGCTAATTACGCCAATTAATTACTAAGAATGCTTCTAATTACGCTAATGAGCATAACTCTTAATCTAGACCTCAAACTGATGTAAAATTTTAAGTACAAGTTTATAAATCAGTAATTAAGGTGTCTACTCTTTTATATTTTCAAAATTCATATTTTAAGGTGAAGAGGGCATAATAGTCAACATTTAAGCAATTAACAGAAACATGCATATGAATTAGACGTCTAATGAACCAAGTTGTATAATCACAGAGGGTTATACTAACATGAAAATAGGTTCAAAAGAACCTCTAAGGCAATCCTAAATTTGGCTTAAACGGGTCAGAACTTAAAGTCAAAGCATAAGTCAAACTATGCGACTTTCGGTTCCAAACCGAGCCTAAACTGAAAATTGTCGAGTTGAACATGTTTAGACATGTTCTTACATTAGTTACCAAGTTATATTAATGATCAAACAGGTTGCATGTATCCTACATTGCTAATCATGTATTAATTCGGAATAAAGCATTCTGTTGACTTTTTAAAGTAAGCTTTGACCCGACAATTGACATAGTTAGAGTGGGAATCTGAGAATACCCTTTTAAGGATTTATTACCCACATAATTACCTACTTATAGGTATTTTTAATTCAAGATTTGACTGAGTAATTATTGTTTAATCTTGAAGTCAAACCTTAATTACGACGGTTTGACTTTTAGTTAGTTAACTAAGCTAAACTTAATTAAGAATGATTAGGATCACTTACAATGGTCCTAAGTATGCTTATGGAGCCTAAGAAGAGTTGATTGTTGTCCAGGAGCTCCAGAGAAGTTTTTAACAAAATTCAAAGTGAGCAAGTCCAATGTTCACAACTTCAACTTCTTATATAGTGAACCCCATTGCTCATGATCATGCCAAAGTAGTCTATGATTGATACAAGATCATCCCAGGTGTCCCTAAGATGCTATATACTGCCTATCATGCCCCTGATTTCGAAAACCACACTACTAAGGCGGTGCAACAGGCTGAACAGGCAGCTGTCCGAGTGAATCCTCAAACGATCCTAACTGATTTTAGATTGTGTGAAATTTTGTATTGTTTGAAAATCTGTTTTTGTGAATCTTTTAATGTTGAAATATGGGTTCAGAGATTTATATTGCACTAAACAAGTTTGATAATTTTACGGGTATCAAGGGAGAATCAACTGAAGAGTTGATCGAAAGGTATGTCAAGTTATATTTAGAGATGGAGCGTTTGAACATTAGCAAAATGGATGAGACGTGGGTTAACAAGTTGGCGAATGCTTTACCAATTGATGTGTGGGGAACGTATTTGTTAGCTTGGAAGAAGAGCGGAGAATATTATAGTTTCAATTTGAGCGATTTCGTCGAGAAGATTCATGCTCAAGAACTTGAATTTCAAAAGATTAGAAAATTGAAGTCTGATTCAGGAGAGAAGAATCATGAAGTAGCAACTGATGAAGTAAAAGACAAATCTGAGGAAAATGTTCAAGAGGTAGAGGAGCAGGTTAAAGAAATTTCAGCTATCAAGACTGAGAAGAAAGCTGAAGCTGGAATGATGTCTGGGAAGTGCTCAAATTGTGAAAATCTGAAATATGAAAATGCCAAACTCTTGAGGGATTTAGAGAGTTTGTCATTAGAAAATGAAAATCTTAAAAAATCAGAAAATGTTTTGAAAAATCAAAAACAAAATTTAGAAAATGAAAAAGTAAAAATTGAGAAAGATTTTCAAAATCAAATAAAGATTTTAGAAGATTAGAAAGATATTTTTGGTAAAAATAATCTTAAAAGACAAATTGCAATAAATTCTCATCTTGCTAAAATCATTCAGCTTGAAAAAGAAGCTGAAAGTGATCGGAATAAAATTACTGAGTTAGAAAATAAGTTGAAAGGTTTTGTGACTTCTGCACCATATGTGTGTCCAAAACCGATCAATTCTGTTCCAATAAGTGACAATGTCACAAACTATGATAAAGTCATAGTTGAAGATTGTGATGAGAAATCTGATGATGAAACTGAAAAAATTAAGAAAAAGAAATTGTTTTTGAATTTAAGAGAAAAATTTCAGACAACTGTTTTGCAATCGACTGAAACAGGTGAATGTTCAATACAGAAATCTGTTAAGAAGATTGTAGAACAAAAACAAAAAGTAAAAATTGTGAAAAATGTTCAAAAATATAATAAAAGCTCATCAGATCAATCATCCGATCGCAATCAAAAATCACAAAAAGGGGGAGAAAAATTTTAAAAAATTAGAAAATTTGAAAAAGTCAAAAACATTGAAAAATAAAAAATGAGTTTTGTTGCGAATAAGAGGAAATGATAGTAAATCAGTGGACTATCACAGCATGCTAAAGATATGAAATGTCAAATGTGATAAACGATCTCACTAATGATGTGACGATAGGCTCAGCTAGACTAGTAGATTTGCGATAACGATACAAACATAAATGAAAAAGCCTAGTTCTAGTGGGAAACATGGTTGAAAGCATAGTACTTAGTTTTGTCCTTCGTGATTGTGTACCTACTCAGTAATCGCTGAATGCTAAAAGAGCATAAAAACCGGACAGTTTGTGAACTTTCACAACTTGCTGAAAAAGTCGCTGTGATTGTGCATTTTATTTTGCAAAGATTTAAACTTGTTTTATTTCTTTATTTTGTTTAAGCATTGGACATCCTCTGCCTATACGTGAGTATCGACCTGGATGTTATTGCCTAAACGTTCTGCTTTATTTTCTTTGGTGTTTCGTTTAAGCTTTGGATCACCTCTGCGTATACGGAAGTATCGACCTGGTGGTTAAAGCCTAAACAACTTCAACTTGTTTTATTTTCTTATTTTGTTTAAACATTGGACTTTCTCTGCGTATACGGAAGTATCGACCTGATTGTTAATGTTTAAACATTCTGCTTTGTTTTCGCACATATCACAGTTGATGAAAGTTTAAAGGCATTACTTGAGTTAGTGTATTGCATGATGAGGGGATATGCTGAGATCGTGGGGTCCATAAGATTTTAGTGCAAAATTAATATATCTTAACGTATCAGTAAGCATTTCGAAAGTTTTTAGATTGAGCTTAAGAGGACAACTATATCGTCAATCTATGTGAATCGTTTAGAACTTAATATGTTTAAAGCTTAACGGTGCTAGTGATTGGTCACAAAAACTGATATGATCCTCTTACACAAACTCACAAAAATAGTGTTTGTATATATTTTATTTCTACGTTTAAATTTTGTTTTTGCACTTATGTTTCATATTATTGAAAAAATTCAAAAATATTTTCGACAACTGATGTTGAAAAGCTGATATTCAAAATCTCAAAGGCTAAACAAGATGAACAATTGGTTTGGTTAAGATGATGAGAAGTTGGAAGATAATCCTCAAATGTTTAGATGATTCGTTAATTTGAATCACAATATTGTGTGTTATATGTTTGAGAATTTTGAGTGAATTCTTTTAGAGTCAAAATTATTTTGTCTTACGAGAGGTTGAGATGTGTAGGTTTCTGATTCTGTTGCTACGGAAAGCCAGGCGTCGATCCTAAAAGCACGGAAGCTTGACGAAAGGGGGAGCCTGAAGAAAGAGACTACCAAGGAGGGGAGCAACTGAAGCTGAAGACAGATCCACAGGGATTCTATTTGAAAAAGAGAAAGACAAGACGCTACAAGATTGACTGCGGCAATATCCAAGGGGGAGTCTGTTGGTGCATTAATGTCTATCGCCTCCGTCAATTCAAACCGTAGCTGAAACTATAGAAATCTAGGATTATATTGTAATATCTAGTTACTAAAAGGCAAGGTGGCATAATGGTAAATAAGGAGAACCTCCTTATACTTTGGCCTATAAATAGAACCATTAGGGTTCTCATTTAAGACTTTTGCTCATTTTGGTGATTTAGGAGATTCAAGTCTAGAGAGAGAAAGTCTAGAGAGAGAAAGTACCCTTTACGTGATTCTTGTATCGTACACGTCATATCTTTCAATAGATTCACGGTTCTAGTACGTTATTGTGTGTTCGGTCACGCACGTTCACGGAATCTGCACGTCGAACGTTCGTTACGCAATCGTACGGTGTCAAAACCGATCCTACATTGGTTATATCGGACTTTAACTTTATATTGACTGCCTTTTTGATTTGCCCTTCATTTGGTTTTCTGGGAGAATACCCTTCCCAGATCGGAGGCGGACACTTGTTATAACTAACACTCTGTTTCTTACCAGTATCCTTCTTCTTTGGCTTCTCATCATCTTGAAATGCTTCAAAACCTGCAACAGTTGGATAAATTCTATCAATCAAATAATCAGAACTAAAATAACTTTGCAGTAAACGTCTAATTCTTTCATTTTCAATTTTCTCAGTCTCCAACTCTTGCTTTAGCTTTGCACACTCCTCAATGTAATGATTGGTAGCTTTTTGTTTTGACATCATCACTGCATTCATCATTGTCAATGCATCTTCTCTCTCAGAATTTGTCTTTTGAAGACCAGTTACTGTTCTATTTAGCACATCATATGACTCTTTCACATAATTGAGATTGAACAATAATTGTTCTTTCATCTTGTCAAATTCACACAATTTCTCATCCTTTTCTTCACATTTCTTGCAAGATTCCAAGCATTTTTCACACGGCTTGACATCCTCAACAATCTTTTCAACTTCAATTATTTTCTCCACTTCAACAACTTTTTCTTTAGCCATCTTTTCAACTTCAACCGTCTTCTCAGCGATTTTAACTTTTTCATTTTGAACAGTCTCTTCATTTTGAGTAACATTTTCACATTTCTTCTTTTTCTGTTCTTTTGCTGCTTGTTTCTCCTTCAACTTCTTCAAACGATCTGCAAAATAAAATTGAAAACTTTCAGGTGATAAATGAATTTTTTGCAGTATTAATATGCATTTCTTCCTCATCATCACTACTGTCATCAGTTGGAGTTTGATAAAAAATTATTGTCTTTTCTGAACTATCATCTGAAGAACCAGAATCAGATGATGATTGATCAAAAACTGTTGTTCTTTCTGAACTTTCGTCTGATGTAACAGACTGTTCATTTTGATTCTTCTCATTAACACCGACCACTTTCATCCATTCTGTAAACAAATCTGGTTCTTGAATAACTTTTGCAATGGGGGCTACAATTTTTGAATCAGGTGGAATGTATTTATCCCAGCTGAATCCTTCTGCCGCTTTTTATCTTCTTGATCAATGATGCCATAATAAGCTTTCTTATTTGCATCTTTGATCATTCTAGCATGAGCAGTTTGTGGTTCTTTTTGTTGATGCGTTTGATGAGCAACTTGTTGATATATGGCTTTCCGATAGTAATCATCTTTTCCAAACGAATTCTTTGCTCCACTTGCTTCCTGACTTTTGCATTCTCTCTTGAAATGGCCTTTCTCCCTGCATCGAAAACAAGTAACTTTAGATTTATCAAAACCCAAATGTCACACCCCTAATTTTCCACGTGTCACCGGTGGGCCCGGTGGGGAGTATCGTGATGTAGTTGATATCATCATAGTCAAACAACACAAATTTAAAATGCACAGCGGAAGCAAAATGATAGATTTATTTCAACCAAATAAAATTGTAATATTTAAGTATCACAACATACTTGAAACAGATCTACAGGCGGATCAAAATAAAGAGGAATTATAGTTCAACAGATTTTGACATCTAAGCTTGCAAGACTTCTAGTTGATGCTATGAGAGGCCAGCCTATTACGCGTAGTACCTGCACTTAACCTTTTTGGGAAAATACGTCAGTTTGCACTGGTAAATACAATTTAACTGACTCATTTTGAAAAGGTTTGAAATTTTATTTGAATGCACATGGCATAAAAGGTTTTTATAACTTGGGATAATTATTTGAATATAAACTTGTAAAAGATTTACATGTTTCTTATGCGTCCAGTGGCCCGGGTCTACACCGGGTTAAAGATCAATAGACACACCACATGATATAATCCCGCAGCAGTCTCCCCTGAAACTGGCGGTTATACCTTAATATTCATTTATGCACAAACGGGTGTAACCCTACACCCGCATGCTTAGGTCGTGGCCATTTCGTAAAATGATGCCAAGGATATCCGGGACATGGTCATTAACCCCCCAAAGGCTTTAAGCAAACAAAACAATTTTTAACGGGTCATTTCAATGATTTAACCTACATTTGATTAAAGATTCAATGCCCGACCAAACGGTATTTTATATACCGTACCCCAAGCCCGTATAGGGAAAATAAGTTAAAAGTATTTATCTGAGCAAGTACAAATCACAACAAGCAAGTGCAAATATCTTTTACTGGGTCTCCTATTCTGGAACGAAAGTTTATAATAACCTATTAGAATCCTAACGGGTCTTTAATTTAGCCTAAGCTTAGACCGGTTAGTTTTAAAGAAAGAATACGGTTCAATCGCATGGAAAGCGAGGACCGGTTTAGAATGTGGTTTTGACCCGACAAGCTTGCGTGCTTGTTTAATATGGGTAACATAATCACATTCTAGATTTTGAGACAAAAAGGATATGGTTTGACCCGTTTCGGCTAAAATGTGTAAACTAGTTACATAAGCCGATCCGAACGCGAAAGTGCGTAACGGGTAACCATATGAATCATATACAAGTTCCCTAAGTTAATATGCACTAAATATGTTGTGATATCAGTAAGATATCTCCTATTATGCCCAACATGATTTTAAATTCAAACTATGCCTCATAATGGCATTTTGGTCATTTTAAAGGATATAAAAGAGTTAAATTAGTAACCTGAGTTACAGGTCTGAATAAATCAGTAATTATACTTAATTTAATATGTTATATTAGTATGGTATTATATATGTGAATTTTATTAATTATAACCATTCTATGCACCGAATGGGCATTTTGGTAACTTCACATAAGCCTAAAAGGTCAAAACTGGAATTCTCAGTCTAAGACCTTTGTTTACTATTACAATATAAAAATTTACTGAATATTTCAGTAGGTATCAAACCTTATATATATAAACTAGTTTTGATACATACTATGTCGTAAAAATGCCTAAAAAGGCGATTTGGAGCCATTTCCGAGTTTTGAAAGAGAGGCTGATATTTTTATAATTCCAGAAGGCTCAAAATAATTTATTTAACTTAATAAATCAGTAGAAAAAGGTTTGAGGTCAAAAGGATTTATAAAACTCATTTTATAGCCCAAAAGGGCAAAACCGACAATAACCGAATTAAACTTAAGACTCTAAGTTATTCTCAGCCTAAAAATAATTAAAAATCTCCAAAAATCCCAAAATATTATTTTATATCAGTAGGTAAAAATTTTGGTATTAAAATTTGGGTTTAGATAGGCTATATGCTAATTACGCCAATTAATTACTAAGAATGCTTCTAATTACGCTAATGAGCATAACTCTTAATCTTGACCTCAAACTGATGTAAAATTTTAAGTACAAGTTTATAAATCAGTAATTAAGGTGTCTACTCTTTTATATTTTCAAAATTCATATTTTAAGGTGAAGAGGGCATAATAGTCAACATTTAAGCAATTAACAGAAACATGCATATGAATTAGACGTCTAATGAACCAAGTTGTATAATCACAGAGGGTTATACTAACATGAAAATAGGTTCAAAAGAACCTCTAAGGCAATCCTAAATTTGGCTTAAACGGGTCAGAACTTAAAGTCAAAGCATAAGTCAAACTATGCGACTTTCGGTTCCAAACCGAGCCTAAACTGAAAATTGTCGAGTTGAACATGTTTAGACATGTTCTTACATTAGTTACCAAGTTATATTAATGATCAAACAGGTTGCATGTATCCTACATTGCTAATCATGTATTAATTCGGAATAAAGCATTTTGTTGACTTTTTAAAGTAAGCTTTGACCCGACAATTGACATAGTTAGAGTGGGAATCTGAGAATACCCTTTTAAGGATTTATTACCCACATAATTACCTACTTATAGGTATTTTTAATTCAAGATTTGACTGAGTAATTATTGTTTAATCTTGAAGTCAAACCTTAATTACGACGATTTGACTTTTAGTTAGTTAACTAAGCTAAACTTAATTAAGAATGATTAGGATCACTTACAATGGTCCTAAGTATGCTTATGGAGCCTAAGAAGAGTTGATTGTTGTCCAGGAGCTCCAGAGAAGTTTTTAACAAAATTCCAAGTGAGCAAGTCCAATGTTCACAACTTCAACTTCTTATATAGTGAACCCCATTGCTCATGATCATGCCAAAGTAGTCTATGATTGATACAAGATCATCCCAGGTGTCCCTAAGATGCTATATACTGCCTATCATGCCCCTGATTTCGAAAACCACACTACTAAGGCGGTGCAACAGGCTGAACAGGCAGCTGTCCATTTTCTGCTGCCAGCGACAGGCTTACGGACCGTAAGCAAACTGCCTTGCGGTCCGTATCCACCCCTTGCGGACCGTAAGATTATACGGATACGGTTCGTAACCGATCCTGGTCTCGTGCGCCCAGGTATGCTCCTTGCGGACCGTATGCCTAACTGGTTACGGTCCGTAAGCGGACCGTAAGCTTTATGCCATACGGTCCGTTACCGATGGTCTGAAGACAAAACTTTGTAAACTTTAAGCTTTGACCATGCACTTCTTTCCAATCCGAATCTCATGCAATGCTTTTCAGTTGTGGGACCAATTATTCAGACCTTGCATGCTTTGCATGTACTTACACCCCTTTGGCATCTTGTGGGAGGTTTGAATTTGACGGAAATAACAAGAACTCACCATGGACTTGAATAATTCAAGTTTAATTCTTTTAAATCAAGAACCTAATTTCCTAGATGTTGTAGTAATATTTTAAGAATTCAACTTCCATAAAAATGGAATTTTATTTATTTAGAAACAACCGGCTAATATATCAGATGTTTAACAATTTAAGGATCTTGGGATTTATAATTTGGGTCGCTCAGAGGTGTTTTAGTAACATGTCGCCCTCGGGTCGTTCAGAGGTATTTTAATAACATAACACCCTTTTTAAATTCTACCATACATCCTTATTTGATTCGGGTTCCTAACACGTTTGTCTCACATGACACGTGTCTTTATTTTATTGGACATGAATTTTCGAGGTGTTACATCCTCACCCCCTTAAAAGAAATCTCGACCTCGAGATTTACTGAAACAATTGAGGGTATTTTTCTTTCATCGTGGACTCTAACTCCCACGTATATTCGGGACCTCTACGGGCATCCCATTTTACCTTGACAATAGGCACATGCTTCCTTCGAAGTTTCTTTACCTGTCGATCCTCAATCGACAAAGGTTTTTCCACAAATTTCAAGCTCTCATCTATGTGCACATCTGTGTGTGGTATGACTAGTGATTCATCTGCCGGAAATTTCTTCAGATTGCAGACGTGGAACACATTGTGAATACCACTGAGCTCTTCGGGTAAGTTTAATTTATAAGCCACTGTTCCTACACATTCGATGATCTCAAATGGTCCTATGTATCTCGGGCTTAACTTACCTTTCTTACCAAATCGCATCACCCCCTTCCAAGGTGATACCTTAAGCAGAACTTTATCACCAACCTCAAACTTGAGAGGTTTTCGCCTTTTATCAGCATAACTTTTCTGCCTATCCCTGGCAGCTCTCAGGCGATCACGAATCTGGACAATCTTGTCCGTCGTTTCAAAGACTAGGTCAGGACCTGATAATTGTGCTTCTCCTACTTCTGCCCAACAAATAGGCATTCTGCACTTTCTACCATATAATGCCTCAAAAGGCGCAGCCTGGATGCTGGTATGGTAGTTATTATTGTAGGAGAACTCAACCAAAGGTAGATACTTATCCCAACTACCACCTAGATCAATCACACATGCACGAAGCATGTCTTCCAGGGTTTGAATGGTACGCTCGCTCTGCCCATCCATCTGAGGATGGTAAGCCATACTAAAGTTTAAGCGTGTGCCCAAAGACTGTTGGAAACTTTTCCAAAAGTGTGACGTGTATCTGGTATCTCTATCAGAGATAATGGTCACTGGTACTCCATGCAGAGACACGATCTTATCAACGTACAATTGGGCCAACATGTCAGAACTGTAAGTTTCCTTAAGGGGTAGGAAATGTGCTGACTTAGTCAGTCTATCTACTATCACCCATATAGTATCATTTCCCTTCTTTGTCTTTGGCAGCTTGGTGATGAAATCCATCGTCACCATTTCCCATTTCCAAGTGGGAATTTCAGGCTGTTGTAGCAAACCTGATGGCTTTTGATGTTCAGCTTTGACTTGCGCACACGTCAAACACTTAGCTACATAAGCAGCTATAGACTTCTTCAAGCCTATCCACCAATAGTTTGCCTTCAAATCTTGGTACATCTTATCAGCTCCAGGATGAACGGAATATTTGGAACTGTGGGCTTCCTGGAGGATCACGTCCCGAAGTCCTCCATAAATAGGAACCCATATTCTTTCGTTTAATCTTAGGATCCCATCCTTGCCATAGGATAATTGTTCTTCAGTTACTCCTAGCTTTTCATTAGGATAGTTAGCTTCCAACACAGCTTCCTTCTGTGCAGCTAACAACCTTTCATTTAAACTGTTCTTGATCTCAATGCTCTTGGCATTGATTCTTATCGGCTTTACTCTTTCCTTTCTACTCAAGGCATCTGCGACTACATTGGCCTTGCCCGAATGGTATCTTATTTCGCAGTCATAATCGTTCAGAGTTTCCATCCAGCGTCGCTGCCTCATGTTTAAATCCTTCTGATTGAACAAATGCTGAAGGCTCTTGTGATCAGAACAGATCACACACTTAGTTCCATATAAATAATGCCTCCATAGCTTTAGCGCAAATACAACGGAACCCAGTTCCAAATCATGGGTGGTGTAGTTCTTCTTGTGCACTTTCAATTGGCGTGAAGCGTAGGCAATGACTTTGCCTTTCTGCATTAACACACAACCAATCCCGGTGTGTGATGCATCACAATAAACTACAAACTCATCGATCCCATCTGGCAATGTCAGCACGGGAGCATTGCTCAACTTCTGCTTCAAGATATCGAAGGATTCTTGCTGCTTAGGCCCCCAATTGAACTTGCTATTCTTGCGAGTGAGTAAAGTCAGGGGTGATGCAATTCTTGAGAATTTTTCAATAAAGCGTCTGTAGTATCCTGCCAAACCTAGGAAACTACGAATCTCCGTAGGTGTCTTCGGCTCTTGCCAGTTCATGATGGCTTCTATCTTAGCGGGATCTACTTGGATACCACGCTCACTAACAACATGTCCAAGGCATTGGACTTCACGAAGCCAGAATTCACACTTAGAAAATTTGGCATAGAGCTTTTCTTGATGAAGTAGCTTCAGAATACATCGAAGATGCTTCTCATGATCAGTTTGACTTTTCGAGTAGATGAGAATGTCATCGATGAAGACGATGACAAATTTATCCAAGTAAGGCTTGCAGACGCGATTCATGAGATCCATGAATGCGGCAGGTGCATTAGTGAGCCCAAAAGGCATCACTAGGAACTCGTAATGACCATAACTAGTCCTAAATGCAGTCTTGTGCACATCTTCATCTTTGACCTTTAATTGGTGATAGCCTGACCTTAAATCAATCTTGGAAAAGTAGCTTGCTCCTTGTAGCTGATCGAACAGATCGTCGATCCTGGGCAAAGGATACCTATTCTTGATAGTGACCTTATTAAGCTCACAGTAATCGATGCATAAACGCATCGACCCATCCTTCTTCTTGACGAACAAGATTGGTGCTCCCCATGGAGACGAGCTAGGTCTAATAAAACCTTTGGCTAGCAAATCATCTAACTGCGTCCTCAATTCCTTCATCTCTGTTGGTGCCAACCTATAAGGTGCTCTTGCAACAGGCGCTGCTCCTGGAATGATGTCGATCCTGAATTCCACTTGTCTATCTGGTGGCAAACCAGGTAGTTCTTCCGGGAAAACTTCGGGATATTCAGAAATAACTGGAATATCTTCAAGCTTGGGCTTCTTCTCATCGATGGTCACTTGTGCCATATAAATGACACAAACCCTCTTCAAGCATTTAGATGCTTTGAGCATAGACACTTGTTCGGGTAACCCATACTGGGTGTCTCCTTGGATAGTAAGTGGCTCACCAGACGGAGTCTTGATCACCACTTGCCTCTTGTTGCATATAATCTGGGCTTGGTTATGCGATAACCAATCCATGCCTATCACTACATCGAAATCGGCTAACTTGAATGGAAGCAAGGACAAACGAAAAGAGTGGTTCCTAATGGATATGACACATCCATCTAAAACGGTTGATGCGGTTTCTATGGTTCCATCAGCTAATTCCACTTCATATTTCACACTTAAGGTCTTAACAGGCATTTTCAATAATTCACAAAACTTATTATCTACGAACGATATATCTGCTCCAGAATCAAACAATACTCTTGCGTAGATATCATTAATAAGAAAAGTACCTGCTATGACATTGTCGTCCTGGATAGCTTCCTTCGCATCCATGCGGAAGACCCTTGCATTGGTCTTTTTTCCTTCTTCAGCCTTCTTCGCAGCTTTTGGGCAATTCGTCTTGATATGCTCTTTTTCATTGCAACTGTAACAGGTTGCATCCTTCAGTTTCTTGCATTCTAGGGTCTTATGTTCAGTTGATTTGCAAATCCCATATGGCATCGGCTGAGACTGGGATTTTGATTCGTATCTGCACTTTCCAAAGTGGTGTTTCTTGCAGACCTTACACTTGGGCTTATCTCCGGACTAATGTCCATCCCTTTTAGATTCAGACCCCTTCTTGGGGTCACTGTTTCCTCGGTGCTTCTTGCCTGAGTGTCGCGAGTTGTCATCATCGCGCTTTCTCTTCTCGGCATCCGTGTTCCTCAGCGATCTCTGCCGGACCGCGTCCAGCATGAGGGACAGGGATATGTCAGCTACAGACCTGAATGTAGTGGGCCGAGAAGCCTTCACGCTTGCCTTTATTTCAGGGGCTAAACCCCTAATGAAACGAGCTATTCTTTTGGGTTCCGGGGTCACGAGATAAGGAACCAACCTTGACATGGTATTAAAGCTCGTAAGGTAGGCTTGGCAATCAAGGTTTTTCATCACCAATGATAGGAAATCAGATTCAATCTTTTCAACCTCATGCTGAGGGCAGTAGTTCTCCTTGATTAGTGCCACAAACTGTTCCCAGGACATATTGTACAATGGGATTTTCCCTGTAGCTTGAATTAACGATCTCCACCAGGCCAAGGCCTCACCTTTGAAAGACTGGGATACAAACTTCACGATATCCCTTTCAGCACACCCACTAATATCTACCACCGTATCCATCTCATCCAACCAAGTCATGCAATCCACAGCCCCTTTCTCTCCTGTGAAATCCCGAGGTTTGCATGAAACAAAGTACTTATATGTGCAACCCCTGGCACGTGGTGCATTATCAAACACTATCTTCTTAGAGGGAACGCTGTTTTGGTTTGAGGAATGTCGATCATCATCTTTCTTTGATTCCTCTTTCTTAGGTTTAGGTTGGATAGGCGGTGGCTTGCTGTGAGCTTCAGAATGGGTTTTAGGCTTGGATGTGACAACTGGCACCAAACCGGTAATTTCCGTACACTTTAATAATTATTTAATGACTGCAATTATGTGCTTAATGTCAACATTATCTGATTACATACAATACAAGTGAATTCATGCACGTTTTATACTACGAGAATTACATTACACATTAATGAACTGTGTTGCGTCAGAAATACTAGTAAACTCACCGGTAAGACACATTGTGTCAACGATACTGCAGAAAGCAGTCAGACAATAAAAATTGGAGCCTAGGTGTAGGTCCAACAACAAGAATACATTAAAACCCAAGAGTACATACAAGGGTTTAATATATAGACATTACGGAAGCAAAAATAAGCACTAAAAAGCACCCGAAACGCACTTTAAGTGCAGAATTTTATTAAATTTAGCACAAATCAGCTTTTAAATACATAAATATCATGCAAAAATTACGTTTTATTATCCGGAATACTTCCCCAAGTGTTGGGAATTAAAAGGGTTACAAAAGGGCACTTAAAAGACACTAAAAGGTGCGATTTAGCACTTTAACGAACGGGTATATAACCGAACAACCGGGTATTACACGGAACACCAAAATAATGCTAGAAGCACAGTTTTATTATTTCTGAACTAGTCATGATCCGCGAACACCTTAACACCCACTAAATTAATTAGTAACTAACCTACTTAACTATATACTTGCTTATGGACTACAAGGTGACTAACTAGTTCATACTTACAATTAGACCCCTCCACCAAATCCTAGTGGGATCGGCCCACATGCCTAATGGTGAGATTTTGTGAATTAAGTAATAGAATGTGGGTTGGAGGATATAATAATAACCTACTAGAGCACTAATCAACTCACCATTTCTTCACAACACCAAAACTCATTCCTTGGCCATCATTCTCGGCCGTAACCTTCTTCCCACACACCACCATCATTCAACATTCATCTATCTATTCCACACTCACTTAAAGGTGTAAGAAGGTCACTAACGAAGCTCGGTGCAAGCGGATTTTGAAGGACCTTCTTCGTTTGCTATTAACCACCACTTTTCTTCACTTAAACTCCCCTAGCCTTGAGCTAGTGGTATGTTTCTTAGATCATCATCTTTTTCATATTTTTGATGGTTAATAGTAAAAGAATGATGAAATACCAAGAAACACTAAAAACATAAACAAGTCTTGAAACATAAACTAACAAAGTAATGAGTAGTGTTAAAATGAAGATGGAATCATGATATACTTGTGTTGTTATGCTTGTTGCTTATTGTTGCTAGTAAAAAAAATGATATGGATCATCATATGGACTTGCTAGATCATGTTTAAAAACATGAACTAGCAAGATAAGAAAGTAAGAATGTTGTGGATGATGGAATCATCCACACATAAACTATGAACTTGAATAAATAAACGTTTTCTTGAAAAATAAAGATCAAAATAAGTTATAACCTTGTAGATCTAAAGATCCATGAGTGGTTTTTCAAAAGAACCAAGTGAAAATGATGAGATTGTTAAAACTTGGATTTTACATAAACTTAACACATTTTTAGTGGGTAAACAAGTGTAGAAACACTTGTGTAAAAAGAAAATTTCACAAAGAAATATTTTTAGAAAACATGACTAGAAGTTGTAAACGTTCAAACTCTTTAAAAATAAAGCTTTTAAAGAACTAATCACATTTTGGAAGGTAACAAGACTTACTAAATACAATAGTAAGTTACTACACATTTTTGTAAATTTTCAAGTTCATGAAATAGAGGAATTTATGTATATTGTTGATGATAGTTGTTGAAAATTGATTGTTGATGATTTAAAAGAAAATAAACACATGTTTTGAAAACATGGGAAACCTCCATTTTTAGGGGAAACTCTGTTAAAATTTTTATAAATTTTGATACTTAGAAAAATATAAGTTTTTGAGAAACTTATTCCCTAAAAATGTGTGTAGAAAATTTACCAAGGTTTCCCTAATTTTTGTGATAAGAAATGATGATTTCTTCAAGATTAAAATGGATATTGAGTATGTATATTTTTGAGAAAAATATATATATTTACTGATCATCGCATTTTGTGCTAAGTGTATGTAGTATGTATTATACTTGATAGTGTATTAGGACTTGAAAATACACTAAATACTCATGAGAAGTAAAAACACAAAAATACACATACAACATACAAGATACATAATTCGGGTGCAAAACACAAAATACTTATATAAATTTTTGAGAAAATAATATAAGTAAGATACTTAGTTAAAAATATAAAATATTTTTAACACAACAAGACATATATAAAAGATAGTGACTTGTACTTGTGCAATGCAAGTCCAGTGACTAACGTTAATAAAACACGTTTAGGTCACGACACATTATAAACAAATCCGGTGAAGTTTACGACGCAAGGAACGCAAAGTTGTGAGTTCATGCTCCCCCTTTTCTTTTAACTGTTTTCAGTTTTGTAACTTCGGGGGTGAAATACATGTCACAAATACTTCAATATTTACAAAATGGTATGTTGTGTACTAAACGAGAAGTGCTCTTGGTGAAAACTAGTACCAAGAATTGATACGACAAATCGTGTCACGAATAGGGTACCATAAGCACCATTAATCGTGTACATACTTAGACCGCAGAACAAAAGGTTAGATCTAATGGGTTTCAGGGCAGCCCCACTCTTGGTGACAACTAGAACCAAGTAGTGTTTTTGTGTCTCAGTCGTGAATCGACTACAGAAAAATGCCTATGATTTGGTGACTTCCTATGTCGTGTCACATGTTCATGGATTTGCAACCCATTAACACTTGATACAAATAGAAATACTTGATTTATACATGAATACGTGATTTAAACAAAGTACATACCATGTTTTTCATACAAAGTATACAAACGTTCCAAAACAAAACTGCATGAATTCACACCAACATTATGTTGACGTTTTTCCAAAACTCACATGTATTTCAGGTAACTAGAAGTGGATGTGCGCGCGGCTTTACTCATGCCTGTGGATGTCGCTTATGTTTATCTTTGAATAAAGTTGTAAACTTTTTAAGATAATGTTTTATGCTATTTTGCGATGTAAACGCTAACTTATGTTTTCAAATTATGAAATGTTTGGTAATTGAGGTTATTTTTATGAGCATGTAGTATGTTTGCCTTTCGTATGCAATGAGAACCTTTCATGATCACACCTCGTGCTTCCGCCGCAGAAAGGGGTGTGACAGATTGGTATCAGAGCTGCGATTGTAGCGAACCAGGATTCCTTCTCGAGTCTAGTCTACAATCTCTAGGATCCTTCACGAAAACAATTTTTCAAAGAGTTTTCATTGCATAAAACTTCCCGCGACATCCACTGCCTGAAACTGTTTACATGAGTCACGAAGAGGCACTACGAGACGTAGTGGTAGCACTTGTCTTTAACTTAGAAATTACTTGCAATTATGTGTGATAATTGATATATGCATATACTAAAAGTAGAATATCACAAGTATACGTAACTTTACCTGAAAACGATGGCCTATCTGAAGGAAGTGATACGAGGATGGAATGAACTGTGTGGACTGTGCAAGGAGTTACGTAATTATGGATGCATAGATAATTATGAAATTCAGTGCACAGAAACCACAGCGAGTCTTGTCACGTATGGATTCCCTCATTACAAGATAAAGGTCAAACATATACCCTTTGGAGTAATGACTTAGAGTATAAAGACAAGAACCGCCAATATGAAGTAAGGTGTTTACCAAATTATACATGCTTGTTGCTGTATGAATTGATTTATGCATTACGCGGATTGTTTGATGTCATTTATGTGGTATATGCCTGTGTATATATACTACTATTATGACGATATCGAACAAACGTCTAATCCTGTTGTGTTGTGTTATGTTCCGTCAGAGCATGGCACCCAGGAAAGCGGTGAACGCTCGCGATCAACCTCCTCCTCCCCCACTGCCAAGAACTGCTGAAGAGCTGAACGCCCTACTGGAGGAAAGGATCTCCGCTGTTATCACCCAATACGAGGCGAACCGTACTCAAGATAGTGGAGGACCAAGCAATGCCAGACGTAACGGTCATGGAGATTCGTCTGGAGGAAACGCAGCTCAAGGTAACCTTAAGACAATTTGCTAAGCATGGAGAAATTTATGAACGGTCTTTGTTTCATTATTTCTTCGATTGCTCACAAGTGAATTGGTTGGATCAATTACAGGCTGCATCTTCAAACAGTTCCTCGACTACAAACCCCTGAACTACGATGGCACTGGAGGAGCAGTGGCGTTTGTACGCTGGACGGAAAAGACTGAAGCCACTATCCGCATGAGCAAGTGCACCGCGAATCAGCAAGTCACTTTTGCTACTGGTTTGTTTATCGATGAAGCTCTGACCTGGTGGAACTTGCAAGTTCAAACTCTGGGCGATGATGCCGCGTATGGCATGACTTGGGATGAACTGAAAGAGAAGATGAGAGAGAAGTATTGCTCTCGTGCCGAACTTCAAAGGTTGGAGACTGAGTTCTGGAAACCATCCATGGAAGGTGCTGACATTACTGGTTATACCCGAAGGTTCCATGATCTATCAAGAGTGATCCCTTACATGGTGACTCCCGAATTTAAGCGCATCGAGCGCTACATCTGGGGATTGGCGCCCGGATTTCGCGGCATGGTAACTTCGGCCAAACCTCAAACAATCACTGAGGTTGTAACTCTGGCTGTCAGCCTTACTAAAGATTGTGTTCGTATGAAGAAGCTGTCACTGAACTCAACAGAAAATACCGAGACGCATGCTGAGTCGTCCGGTGACAAGAAAAGGAAACATGCAAACCTGAATCAAGCAACTCGTAACAACAAGGGTTCCAACAAGAAGCGTGACCCCAACCTGCCTCAGGAGGCGAAATCGCTTGCAGCCATGAATGACGCTCCAGCTAAGGGATACCTTGGCATCCTGCCCAAATGCAATCGGTGCAAGCGTCATCACGAAGGAGTTTGTCGCGTTCCAAAGTGCGACAAGTGTGGAAAATTGGGTCACCGCACTGAAGATTATTGGGGTAAGGGAAACAAAAACGGAAATGGAAACCGCACTGGTGCTGGAAACAATGGGGGAAATGGAAATGGCGAGGGTAACCGGAATGGTAATGAAGCTGGAAGAAACCAAGGATGCTTTAGCTGTGGAAGCAATGATCATTTCATGAAAAACTGCCCGAAGAGAAACAACGCTCAGGCTAGAGCATTTGGGATTGGAGCAAGGGGACGAACGCGAGGACCCTAACGTGGTCACCGGTACGTTTCTCATTAACAATCACTTTGCATCCATACTATTTGACACTGGCGCCGACTATAGCTTCATGTCTGTGGAATTTAAACGCATGCTTGGAATAGAATCTAGTAGATTAGATATTCCTTATTCTATAGAGCTAGCCAATGGTAAACTTGTCGAATCGGGCGAAGTTGTTAGAGGCTGCACACTAGAACTTGGTGAACGAAGATTTAACATCAATCTCCTACCTATTCAATTGGGTAGCTTTGACGTAGTGGTCGGAATGGACTGGTTGTCCAAAAAAAAAAAAGCTGAAGTTGTTTGTCATGAGAAGACCATTCGCATCCCTTTGACGAATGATGAAACTCTCATCGTACGCGGAGAAAGACGAGATGCGCCTCTGCGAATCATCAGTTGCATGAAGGCACAGAAGTGCTTAAGGAAAGGATGTGTCGCTTTCCTGGCACATGTTGTAGACAAGAAGGCTGAGGAACCGAAACTCGAAGACATTCCTGTGGTGAAGGAATTCCCTGATGTTTTTCCCGAAGATCTGCCAGGACTACCTCCGCAACGACAAGTCGAATTCCGTATCGACTTAGTTCCAGGAGCCGCTCCTATAGCCAAGGCACCCTATCGGCTTGCACCATCCGAAATGCAAGAGTTATCTACACAACTCCAGAAGTTGTTGGATAAAGGATTCATAAGGCCAAGCTTCTCACCATGGGGAGCTCCAGTATTGTTCGTGAAGAAAAAGGATGGAACTCTGCGGATGTGCATCGATTACAGAGAACTGAACAAGCTCACTATCAAGAATCGGTACCCACTACCGAGGATTGATGACTTATTTGATCAGTTGCAAGGATCAAGCTACTATTCCAAGATCGACCTTCAATCTGGATACCATCAGTTAAGGATACAAGAGGAAAGGGTACCAAAGACTGCATTCAGAACGCGCTATGGGCATTACGAGTTCCTTGTAATGCCATTCGGACTAACAAATGCGCCGGCAGTCTTTATGGATCTGATGAACCGCGTATGCAAACCATATCTCGATAAATTCGTGATTGTATTTATCGATGATATCATGATCTACTCACGGATGAAAGAAGAGCACGAGCAACACCTCAGAACTATACTAGAACTACTGAAGAAAGAGAAACTCTATGCAAAGTTCTCAAAGTGCGAATTCTGGATTCGCGAAGTTCAATTTCTTGGTCACGTGGTGAGAAGGGCATTCACGTAGACCCATCCAAGATTGAAGCAATAAAGAATTGGGAAGCCCCCAAAACCCCAACTGAAGTTCAACAATTTTTGGGCTTCGCGGGCTATTACCCACGGTTCATCGAGAACTTCTCAAAGATAGCCCAACCATTGACGACCCTTACACAGAAAGACAAGAAGTACAACTGGCGTGTTAAACAAGAAGAAGCCTTCCAGCTACTCAAAAACAAGCTATGCGATGCACCAATACTATCATTACCCGAAGGCACAGAAGACTTCGTGGTGTACTGCGACGCTTCACGACAAGGTTTGGGATGCGTGCTTATGCAACGCCAAAATGTCATCGCTTACGCTTCAAGACAGTTGAAAGTACATGAAAGGAACTACACCACGCACGACTTGGAACTGGGTGCGGTGGTATTCGCCTTGAAGATCTGGCGACACTATCTGTATGGTACTCGATGTACAATCATCACAGATCACAAAAGTCTACAACACATACAAGAAAAAGGTCAAACATATACCCTTTGGAGTAATGACTTAGAGTATAAAGACAAGAACCGCCAATATGAAGTAAGGTGCTTACCAAATTATACATGCCTGTTGTTGTATGAATTGATTTATGCATTACGCGGATTGTTTGATGTCATTTATGTGGTATATGCCTGTGTATATATTCTACTATTATGACGATATCGAACAAACGTCTAACCCTGTTGTGTTGTGCTATGTTCCGTCAGAGCATGGCACCCTGGAAAGCTGTGAACGCTCGCGATCAACCTCCTCCTCCCCCACTGCCAAGAACTGCTGAAGAGCTGAACGCCCTACAGGAGGAAAGGATCTCCGCTGTTATCGCCCAATACGACGCGAACCGTACTCAAGATAGTGGAGGACCAAGCAATGCCAGATGTAACGGTCATGGAGATTCGTTTGGAGGAAACGCAGCTCAAGGTAACCTTAAGACAATTTGCTAAGCATGGAGAAATTTATGAACGGTCTTTGTTTCATTATTTCTTCGATTGCTCACAAGTGAATTGGTTGGATCAATTACAGGCTGCACCTTCAAACAGTTCCTCGACTGCAAACCCCTGAACTACGATGGCACTGGAGGAGCAGTGGCGTTTGTACGCTGGACGGAAAAGACTGAAGCCACTATCCGCATGAGCAAGTGCACCGCGAATCAGCAAGTCACTTTTGCTACTGGTTTGTTTGTCGATGAAGCTCTGACCTGGTGGAACTTGCAAGTTCAAACTCTGGGCGATGATGCCGCGTATGGCATGACTTGGGATGAACTGAAAGAGAAGATGAGAGAGAAGTATTGCTCTCGTATCGAACTCCAAAGGTTGGAGACTGAGTTCTGGAAACCATCCATGGAAGGTGCTGACATTACTGGTTATACCCGAAGGTTCCATGATCTATCAAGAGTGATCCCTTACATGGTGACTCCCGAATTTAAGCGCATCGAGCGCTACATCTGGGGATTGGCGCCCGGATTTCGCGGCATGGTAACTTCGGCCAAACCTCAAACAATCACCGAGGCTGTAACTCTGGCTGTCAGCCTTACTAAAGATTGTGTCCGTATGAAGAAGGTGTCACTGAACTCAACAGAAAATACCGAGATGCATGCTGAGTCGTCCGGTGACAAGAAAAGGAAACATGCAAACCTGAATCAAGCAACTCGTAACAACAAGGGTTCCAACAAGAAGCATGACCCCAACCTGCCTCAGGAGGCGAAATCACTTGCAGCCATGAATGACGCTCCAGCTAAGGGATACCTGGGCACCCTGCCCAAATGCAATCGGTGGAAGCGTCATCACGAAGGAGTTTGTCGCGTTCCAAAGTGCGACAAGTGTGGAAAATTGGGTCACCGCACTGAAGATTATTGGGGTAAGGGAAACAGAAACAGAAATGGAAACCGCACTGGTGCTGGAAACAATGGGGGAAATGGAAATGGCGAGGGTAACCGGAATGGTAATGAAGCTGGAAGAAACCAAGGATGCTTTAGCTATGGAAGCAATGATCATTTCATGAAAAACTGCCCGAAGAGAAACGACGCTCAGGCTAGAGCATTTGTGATTGGAGCAAGGGGACGCACGCGAGGACCCTAACGTGGTCACCGGTACGTTTCTCGTTAACAATCACTTTGCATCCATACTATTTGACACTGGCGCCGACTATAGCTTCATGTCTGTGGAATTTAAAGGCATGCTTGGAATAGAATCTAGTAGATTAGATATTCCTTATTCTATAGAGCTAGCCAATGGTAAACTTGTCGAACCGGGCGAAGTTGTTAGAGGCTGCACACTAGAACTTGGTGAACGAAGATTTAACATCAATCTCCTACCTATTCAATTGGGTAGCTTTGACGTAGTGGTTGGAATGGACTGGTTGTCCAAAAAAAAAAGCTGAAGTTGTTTGTCATGAGAAGACCATTCGTATCCCTTTGACGAATGATGAAACTCTCATCGTACGCAGAGAAAGACGAGACGCGCCTCTGCGAATCATCAGTTGCATAAAGGCACAGAAGTGCTTAAGGAAAGGATGTGTCGCTTTCCTAGCACATGTTGTAGACAAGAAGGCTGAGGAACCGAAACTCGAAGACATTCCTGTGGTGAAGGAATTCCCTGATGTTTTTCCCTCAGATCTGCCAGGACTACCTCCGCAACGACAAGTCGAATTCCGTATCGACTTGGTTCCAGGAGCCGCTCGTATAGCCAAGGCGCCCTATCGGCTTGCACCATCCGAAATGCAAGAGTTATCTACACAAATCCAGGAGTTGTTGGATAAAGGATTCATAAGGCCAAGCTTCTCACCATGGGGAGCTCCAGTATTGTTCGTGAAGAAAAAGGATGGAACTCTGCGGATGTGCATCGATTACAGAGAACTAAACAAGCTCACTATCAAGAATCGGTACCCACTACCGAGGATTGATGACTTATTTGATCAGTTGCAAGGATCAAGCTACTATTCCAAGATCGACCTTCGATCTGGATACCATCAGTTAAGGATACAAGAGGAAAGCGTACCAAAGACTGCATTCAGAACGCGCTATGGGCATTACGAGTTCCTTGTAATGCCATTCGGACTAACAAACGCGCCGGCAGTCTTTATGGATCTGATGAACCGCGTATGCAAACCATATCTCGATAAATTCATGATTGTATTTATCGATGATATCATGATCTACTCACGGACGAAAGAAGAGCACGAGCAACACCTCAGAACTATACTAGAACTACTGAAGAAAGAGAAACTCTATGCAAAGTTCTCAAAGTGCGAATTATGGATTCGCGAAGTTCAATTTCTTGGTCACGTGGTGAATGAGAAGGGCATTCACGTAGACCCATCCAAGATTGAAGCAATAAAGAATTAGGAAGCCCCCAAAACCCCAACTGAAGTTCAACAATTTTTGGGCTTAGCGGGCTATTACCGACGGTTCATCGAGAACTTCTCAAAGATAGCCCAACCATTGACGACCCTTACACAGAAAGACAAGAAGTACGACTGGGGTGTTAAACAAGAAGAAGCCTTCCAGCTACTCAAAAACAAGCTATGCGATGCACCAATACTATCATTACCCGAAGGCACAGAAGACTTCGTGGTGTACTGCGACGCTTCACGACAAGGTTTGGGATGCGTGCTTATGCAACGCCAAAATGTCATTGCTTACGCTTCAAGACAGTTGAAAGTACATGAAAGGAACTACACCACGCACGACTTGGAACTGGGTGCGGTGGTATTCGCCTTGAAGATCTGGCGACACTATCTGTATGGTAGTCGATGTACAATCTTCACAGATCACAAAAGTCTACAACACATACTTGATCAGAAGGAATTGAACATGCGCCGACGGCGATGGGTCGAGTTGCTAAATGATTATGACTGTGAGATTAACTACCATCCTGGAAAGGCAAATGTGGTAGCAGACGCGCTAAGTCGAAAAGAAAGGGTTAAGACCCTAAGGGTTCGAGCATTAGAAATGACGATCCGAACGAACCTCACAGCATGTATTCGTGACGCCCAACAAGAAACCCTTTAGATGGAAAATCGAAGAACTGAATACCTCCAGGGTGCATTGAAGTACATGGCGCCAAATGAAGAAGGAGCCTTATACTTTAAGAAGCGTATTTGGGTTCCACTCTATGGTGGCCTACGAGAAGTCATCCTTGATGAAGCGCATAAATCGAGATACTCGATCCATCCAGGATCGGACAAGATGTATCAAGACTTGAAAGAATACTATTGGTGGCCGAGACTCAAGAGCGACGTTGTTGTTTATGTTGGAAAATGCTTAACCTGCACTAAGGTTAAGGCCGAATATCAGAAACCGTCCGGCCTACTACAACAACCAGAGATACCCATGTGGAAGTGGGAACAAATCTCGATGGACTTCATAACAAAATTACCCAGGACCCCAAGAGGGCACGATATGATAAGGTAATAGTTGATCGATTTACGAAATCTGCACATTTCCTACCAATTCGAGAGAAGGATAGCACTGGAAAGCTTGCTGAGATATACCTAAAAGAAATTGTGACGCGTCATGGAGTGCCTATCTCAATTATTTCAGACAGAGATGGACGCTTTGTTTCGAGAATCTGGCGATCCTTTTAGGAAGCCTTTGGATCTCAGCTGGATCTAAGCACGGCATTCCATCCACAGACAAACGGCCAAAGCGAACGGACTATACAAACATTAGAAGATATGCTTCGCGCATGCGTCATGGACCTAGGCGGCAGCTGGGATACTCACCTACCTTTGGTTGAGTTTTCCTACAACAACAGTTATCATACGAGCATAAAAGCCGCACCGTTCGAAGCTCTGTATGGCCGCAAGTGCCGATCGCCCTTATGTTGGGCAGACGCTCGAGATAAACGTATGGTTGGTCCTAAACTTGTACAAGTGACAACCGACAAGATCACGAAGATCCAAGAACGTATTAAGGCGGCTCGAGATCGACAAAAGAGCTACGCGGATCGAAGACGAAAACCATTAGAATTCGAGGTAGGAGACAAAGTGTTGTTGAAAGTCTCACCTTGGAAGGGCGTAGTGCGATTCGGAAAACGTGGGAAGCTGAATCCCCGATACATCGGACCATTCAAGATCTTAGAAAGAATTGGTACCGTGGCGTACAAGTTGGAGTTACCGGAAGAACTTAATGGAGTACATGACACGTTCCATGTATCCAACCTCAAGAAGAGTCCAACGCAAGAAAACGTGATCATCCCTGCTGATGAAGTACATATTGATGACGCCCTCCGATTTACAGAACAACCCGTTGAGGTTACCGACTGGAAAGTCAACAAAACCAGGAGGAGCAGTGTGAAACTTATCAAAGTACGTTGTAACTCTAAGCACGGACCCGAGTACACGTGGGAACGTGAAGACTAGTTCAAAGAAAAGTATCCCCACCTGTTCAAGAAGACTCCTGCGAGAGTTAGTTCAGCCTGAATTTCGAGACGAAATTCTTTTAACGGGGGGAGACTGTGACAACTGGCACCAAACTGGTAATTTCCATACACTTTAATTATTATTTAATGACTGCAATTATGTGCCTAATGTCAACATTATCTGATTACATACAATACAAGTGAATTCATGCACGTTTTATACTACGAGAATTACATTACACATTAATGAACTGTGTTGCGTCAGAAATACTAGTAAACTCACCGGTAAGACACATTGTGTCAACGATACGGAAGAAAGCAGTCAGACAATAAAAATTGGAGCCTAGGTGTAGGTCCAACAACAAGAATACATTAAAACCCAAGAGTACATACAAGGGTTTAATATATAGACATTACGGAAGCAAAAATAAGCACTAAAAAGCACCCGAAACGCACTTTAAGTGCAGAATTTTATTAAATTCAGCACAAATCAGCTTTTAAATACATAAATATCATGCAAAAATTACGTTTTATTATCCGGAATACTTCCCCAAGTGTTGGGAATTAAAAGGGTTACAAAAGGGCACTTAAAAGACACTAAAAGGTGCGATTTAGCACTTTAACGAACCGGTATATAACCGAACAACCGGGTATTACCCGGAACACCAAAATAATGCTAGAAGCACAGTTTTATTATTTCTGAACTAGTCATGATCCCCGAACACCTTAACACCCACTAAATTAATTAGTAACTAACCTACTTAACTATACACTTGCTTATGGACTACAAGGTGACTAACTAGTTCATACTTACAATTAGACCCCTCCACCAAATCCTAGTGGGATCGGCCCACATGCCTAATGGTGAGATTTTGTGGATAAAGGAATAGAATGTGCTTGTACTTTAGAAGGCATGAAACCCATTGGTTAAAAAAATTGTTGGAGGATATAATAATAACCCACTAGAGCACTAATCAACTCACCATTTCTTCACAACACCAAAACTCATTCCTCGGCCATCATTCTCGGCCGTAACCTTCTTCCCACACACCACCATCATTCAACATTCATCTATCCATTCCACACTCACTTAAAGGTGTAAGAAGGTCACTAACGAAGCTCGGTGCAAGCGGATTTTGAAGGACCTTCTTCGTTTGCTATTAACCACCACTTTTCTTCACTTGAACTCCCCTAGCCTTAAGCTAGTGGTAAGTTTCTTAGATCATCATCTTTTTCATATTTTTGATGGTTAATAGTAAAAGAATAATGAAATACCAAGAAACACTAAAAACATAAACAAGTCTTGAAACATAAACTAACAAAGTAATGAGTAGTGTTAAAATGAAGATGGAATCATGATATACTTGTGTTGTTATGCTTGTTGCTTATTGTTGCTAGTAAAAAAAATGATATGGATCATCATATGGACTTGCTAGATCATGTTTAAAAACATGAACTAGCAAGATCAGAAAGTAAGAATGTTGTGGATGATGGAATCATCCACACATAAACTATGAACTTGAATAAATAAACGTTTTCTTGAAAAATAAAGATCAAAATAAGTTATAACCTTGTAGATCTAAAGATCCATGATTGGTTTTTCGAAAGATCCAAGTGAAAGTATGAGATTGTTAAAACTTGGATTTTACATAAACTTAACACATTTTTAGTGGGTAAACAGGTGTAGAAACACTTGTGTAAAAAGAAAATTTCACAAAGAAATATTTTTAGAAAACATGACTAGAAGTTGTAAATGTTCAAACTCTTTAAAAAAAAGTTTTTAAAGAACTAATCACATTTTGGAAGGTAACAAGACTTACTAAATACAATAGTAAGTTACTACACATTTTTGTAAATTTTCAAGTTCATGAAATAGAGGAATTTAGGTATATTGTTGATGATAGTTGTTGAAAATTGATTGTTGATGATTTAAAAGAAAATAAACACATGTTTTGAAAACATGGGAAACCTCCACTTTTAGGGGAAACTCTGTCAAAATTTTTATAAATTTTGATACTTAGAAAAATATAAGTTTTGTAGAAACTTATTCCCTAAAAATGTGTCTAGAAAATTTACCAAGGTTTCCCTAATTTTTGTGATAAGAAATGATGATTTCTTCAAGATTAAAATGGATATTGAGTATGTATATTTTTAAGAAAAATATATATATTTATTGATCACCGCATTTTGTGCTAAGTGTATGTAGTATGTATTATACTTGATAGTGTATTAGGACTTGAAAATACACTAAATACTCATGAGAAGTAAAAACACAAAAATACACATACAACATACAAGATACATAATTCGGGTGCAAAACACAAAATACTTATATTAATTTTTGAGAAAATAATATAAGTAAGATACTTTGTTAAAAATATAAAATATTTTTAACACAACAAGACATATATAAAAGATAGTGACTTGTACTTGTGCAATGCAAGTCCAGTGACTAACGTTAATAAAACACGTTTAGGTCACGACGCA
Organism: Helianthus annuus; assembly: GCF_002127325.2. Classification (NCBI taxonomy): domain Eukaryota; kingdom Viridiplantae; phylum Streptophyta; class Magnoliopsida; order Asterales; family Asteraceae; genus Helianthus; species Helianthus annuus. The sequence goes on along the minus strand of NC_035434.2, from coordinate 162,537,276 downwards.
TTATAAGCAAATCCGGTGAAGTTTACGACGCAAGGAACGCAAAGTTGTGAGTTCATGCTCCCCCTTTTCTTTTAACTGTTTTCAGTTTTATAACTTCGGGGGTGAAATACATGTCACAAATACTTCAATATTTACAAAATGGTATGTTGTGTACTAAACGAGAAGTACTCTTGGTGAAAACTAGTACCAAGAATTGATACGAGTAATCGTGTCATGAATAGGGTACCATAAGCACCATTAATCGTGTACATACTTAGACCGCAGAACAAAAGGTTAGATCTAATGGGTTTCAGGGCAGCCCCACTCTTGGTGACAACTAGAACCAAGTAGTGTTTTTGTGTCTCAGTCGTGAATCGACTACAGAAAAATGCCTATGGTTTGGTGACTTCCTATGTCGTGTCACATGTTAATGGATTTGCAACCCATTAACACTTGATACAAATAGAAATACTTGATTTATACATGAATACGTGATTTAAACAAAGTACATACCATGTTTTTCATACAAAGTATACAAACGCTCCAAAACAAAACTGCATGAATTCACACCAACATTATGTTGACGTTTTTCCAAAACTCACATGTATTTCAGGTAACTAGAAGTGGATGTGTGCGCGGCTTTACTCATGCCTGTGGATGTCGCTTATGTTTATCTTTGAATAAAGTTGTAAACTTTTTAAGACAATGTTTTATGCTATTTTGCGATGTAAACACTAACTTATGTTTTCAAATTATGAAATGTTTGGTAATTGAGGTTATTTTTATGAGCATGTAGTATGTTTGCCTTTCGTATGCAATGAGAACCTTTCATGATCACACCTCGTGCTTCCGCCGCAGAAAGGGGTGTGACATTGGAATGTGGTGTAGATAGAGTCCTACTTTGGGTCCCACTAGACTCACTGTTTTGCCGATCCAAAGCCCTTGTAACAGCATTATCGACTTGTGCTTGCAGCTCTGCACCAGTTAGCTGTATCCTAGCATTATCGTGGTTTTCCACCGGATGACTATTCACTTCATCCGACCTAGCCATGTAGCTTCAGTTGCTACATATAGAAATTAATGGGCAAGGTTTTATTCAAAAGCTTTTACAATATTTTATGATTTATTAACCATGGTTTTAATAGCCATTTTTGGTTAATTTGTTAATTAATTATATGTTCAGGACCTTTATTACAATCCTATATTTTAATTTAATAATAGCACAAAAGGCATAGTCATAAAGACAAATTTAACGTATATAAACCAAGACTTCTACGGAGTCAAGGTATTAAGGCTTTAATCAAATTTTATTGCCTTATTTTTAGACAGGGAGATATAAGCTACTACTGTCGTTAGTCACAAGGACATAATTCTTTAGCCTGAAGACACTTCATCCTTAAGGGATGGTGATATAATTAAAGGAATTTAAATAACCCAATTAAAAGATGACCTATGTGATTTTATCGTATCACAGTTTGTCATGAATGTTAACATGCTTTCAGATGTTAACAAGAATTGGAATCTTTCGTGTGGGTTCTACCATCTTGGCCAGGTCTGCAATGACACATAGGCTAGGTTTTACCTTTAAGATTCTTTTAATAATTAACGTAGAACAGTCCTAAATTGAGATGTTGATATGGATCTGAATCTAATTATGGAACTACCATTTTGGCCCTGTTTTATGATGACATAAGGCTAGGTCTTGTCCTTTTTAGATTTTGCCATTTTAATATAATGGTAGATCTTTTAATAATAAAATTATTTTCATTTATGTTTTCACGCACATAATAAATAACAAACAAAATGAAAATTTAAATTAAACATTTCATTAATAAATTAAACAAGTACATTTTTGCCCTAAACGGGACTTCTACCAAATAACATGCCCACACAGGGGCGAAACAAACAACAAACCCACGCAGGGGTTAACAAAAGACATGCCCACGCAGGGGCATAGTACAAAAAGACAAGCCCACACAGGGGCTGAGTACTAAAACAAAAAGTCCACGCAGGGACTTGATTACCACTAAAATAAATAAATAACAAAAGGTCTTCAATGACCCCTTCTTTCGGACTTCCCTTTGAGTAGGTCTGACAGACCCTTGAAGAAGCCTTGTCATTCCCTGCGGTCTTCTCGAACTTCTTGTTCAACTTGGTTCAACCTATCGAGAACCTCTTGTTGACGTTCAGGTGGGATCAGCTGCGGCTGCGGCGACTGATACAGAGGCTGAGGAGGTGGCGGACGCTGGTACCCATAAGTTGGGTAACCAGTGGTCCAAAGACCACCATAAGGTCCCTCCGGGTGACGAGCATTGTAGTCCCATGCCTCCTGGTATGGGTCCACATTGGCATAGTCATAATGGGTATGAGCTGGCTGCTCAAAAGGGTTATACGCCGCTGAACCGGCATAGGTAGGGATTGGGTTATCAAAACCTAATGGTGGCGCCATAGGCGCATAGTTGATCTCTGGGATGGGGTTTGATGGACCCCCCATCTGTGGGTCTTCTTCCTCTTGGAGTGGCGGATAATGACTGCCACTTGAAGGCTGAGGAGTGATGATGCGGACTCCTCCTTGCACGGACATTCGTGCGTTTGACCTTCTCAGCCTCGGTGGCTCCGGAAGCGGTTGTTGTTCCACTGGTGGTGGTGGTGGCAGAGTGACTGCCACAAATCGGGAATCCTCGGAAGGATCCTGCTGCTGCTGCTGCTGCTGGAATGGAGACGAGTGTTCAGAGGGCGTAAAGTACCACTCGTATTGGGCGAACCTCGCTTGGTAGCTGTCAGGACCATCGTAAGGTGATCCATGAAAAGATGACCCATCAGAGATTTCGATGGGGTGGTTTGGGGTCCTGCTTGCAGGCTCCATGGGATCCGTATCTTCATCCATGTCGTTATCACCAGAAAAGTGATCTTCTGGTCCAGGTGGGTTAAAACCCATGGGTTCTTGGATGAAATTAGTCGGGTTGAACCGGCTTTGGAAAGCAGGGGTAGGGTCACCAAAAGAATGGTGCGAGTTTGACTGAGTAATTACCTACTTATAGGTATTTTTAATTCGAGATTTGACTGAATAGTTATTGTTTAATCTCGAAGTCAAACCTTAATTACGAAGGTTTGACTTTTAGCTAATTAACTAAGCTAAACTTAATTAAGAATGATTAGGATCACTTACAATGGTCCTAAGTATGCTTATGGAGCCTAAGAAGAGTTGATTGGTGTCCAGGAGCTCCAGAGAAGTTTTGAACAAAATTCCAAGTGAGCAAGTCCAATGTTCACAACTCCAACTTCTTATATAGTGAACCCCATTGCTCATGATCATGCCAAAGTAGTCTATGATTGATACAAGATCATCCCAGGTGTCCCTAAGATGCTATATACTTCCTATCATGCCCCTGATTTCGAAAACCACACTACTAAGGCGGTGCAACAGGCTGAACAGGCAGCTGTCCATTTTCTGCTGCCAGCGACAGGCTTACGGACCGTAAGCAAACTGCCTTGCGGTCCGTATCCACCCCTTGCGGACCGTAAGATTATACGGATACGGTCCGTAACCAACCCTAGTATGGTGCACCCAGGTATGCTCCTTGCGGATCGTATGCCTAACTGGTTACGGTCCGTAACCGATCCTTGCGGACCGTAAGCTTTATGCCATACGGTCCGTAACCGATGGTCTGAAGACAAAACTTTGTAAACTTTAAGCTTTGACCATGAACTTCTTTCCAATCCGAATCTCATGCAATGCTTTTTAGTTGTGGGACCAATTATTCAGACCTTGCATGCTTTGCATGTACTTACACCCCTTTGGCATCTTGTGGGAGGTTTGAATTTGACGGAAATAATAAGAACTCACCATGGACTTAAATAATTCAAGTTTAATTCTTTTAAATCAAGAACCTAATTTCCTGGATGTTGTAGTAATATTTTAAGAATTCAACTTCCATAAAAATGGAATTTTATTTATTTAGAAACAACTGGCTAATATATCAGATGTTTATCAAAACGATTTAAGGATCTTGGGATTTATAATTTGGGTTGCTCGGATGTGTTTTAATAACATGTCGCCCTTGGGTCGTTCAGAGGTATTTTAATAACATAACACCCTTTTTAAATCCTACCATACATCCTTATTTGATCCGAGTTCCTGACACGTTTGTCTCACATGACACGTGTCTTTATTTTATTGGACATGAATTTTCGAGGTGTTACACCAAAGTAGAAACATTTGCATCCAGAAAATAATTTCTTCCTGTAATCATTTTAAATTTTTCAGCTCTTCTTAACACACTAGCTAAGCACCACTTTATATCCATAAGCTCCATCTCTTCAGCATCAATCTGATCGTAAGCCTCTTTCGTCAACATAGGATTTCCGATCCTTCCTGCAACCGAACCCTCATATGACTCTAGCACAGTTGCAAGTAACCCCATGTGATCTTTTGCAACTTCTTCAGAAAAACTTTAACCACCCGGAAGATTCAATGCAATGTTGAATTGTATCACATATCCATTTCCATTCTTTGATCCTTGAGACTGATAGCTTGAAGCTGAAACATTTGGATTAACATTTGGGTATGAAGAAAATCCACTACTACTGTTTGGACTTTGATTGTTTGATCCGGATGTGTTTTCTGCACTGAAAGCAGTTTGAATTTTTGGACTAGCTTCGACATTCTAAACACTCCCTTTGAAGTACATCTTAACATCTTGTTGTGCACTCGGATTTTTCATTCTTGCAATCTTTTGTTGCTCCAGATCTTGACCTTCAATCTTTTCGATGAACTGAGAAATCGTCAACCCATCATATTCTCCAGTGTTCTTTAAAATCATCAAATACGTACCCCACTCTTTCTGAGGTAAAGCATCAGCTAATTTGTCAACCCATTCCTCTCGCTCTTTATTTATACTCAACAGTGACATTGAACGGACTAAGTGACAATATCTTTCAATCAATTTCTTTGTATCTTCACCTGGCAAACTCGAAAATAAATCAAATTCTTTCTTTAGCAATGCTTTCTTGCTCCTAATCATCTTTTCGCTACCTTCAAACTTAGTTTTAAGTGCATCCCAGATTGATCGTGAAGTATTGTCATGTTGAAGCAATATGAAGATGTCTTCTTTAATAGCTTGTTGTAGCAGACTGATCATCATATTTTCTGCTTTATACATGTCTCGTTCTTTGTCATTTAGTTTAGAAATTGCTTTGATAATTCCCAACTCAGTACGTGGTCTAACGTACTTTTTCTCGATACATTCCCAAGATCTCAAATGAGTTGCTTGGACCCAGTTTTCAAAACGGTTTTTCCAGCCATAATACTCTTCAATGCCCATAAGCTTCGGGGGTTTTTGCAAAGTTCCGGTTTCATTTTCCATGTTCATGCTTTGAGCAATTGCAGCTGGAGTAGTCGGGGATGAGGCGAATGCGTTGTAGAATTCTTCCTCCATGATTCGGTAACAAGTTTATCAAGACAAACAAGTTCAAACGAAATTAGGTCCTTCAAACGAAATCTCCTAAGTGAAATTACCTGCACACCAGCTTCAAACGAAATAACACTCAAGCGAAATCAGAATTTCAAACGAAATAATAATTTCGTATGAAATTAAATTCAGTCTCAAACGAAATTACTACTTTGAAACGAAACTATAATTTCATATGGGACTTCTCAAGCGAAATACTAATTTCAAACGAAATTATGCTGAAATAACCTCAAACTGTAATTTCGTGTGAAATTAGAAAACAATTTCAAACGAAGTTATGCTGAAATCATCATTTCGAACTGATTTTCAAACGAAATTACAAATTTTATCAGATTTAGATCGAATTAAAGTTCAATTCTCTCAAGGCTTTGTTAAAACACTGTTTCGATTGTGATATGAGAAATTCAGATCATTTTAACCGTGAAATCTTGTTCAATTTAGAAAAGAAGGTGTAGAAGTAAGAGAAACTGATGAAATCAAGCTGAAATCGGTTGAACTCCTCCTCCTGTGCTCTGATACCACATGTAGGATCATGTTGTGATCCAAAACGAGTCGTTCAGATGCGTTCTACTCAATATGAAAGGCGGAAACAGATATAATGAGTTTGATTCAGCTAGATCTTCACTTTAAATGCTTTTCTGATTAATCTGACAAAGTTTTACAGCAAGACGACACTTCGGCAGCTCTTCGGCTCCGGAAACACACATACACAACTAACTCAAACGAAATTACATCACCCCTATTTATAGGCCACCTAATTCCGCATGAACATGACTCACACGGAATTACAGTTCAAGCGAAATGACAATCTCATGCAAAATTAGCAGTTCAAACGGAATTACATGCTAATTTCGTACGGAATTACCCCTAGCCCATTTCATGCGGAATTACATGTTTTCTGGAATAACGTGCCCTGAACAATGCAAGACTCGATACAAGACGAAGTTGACAGACGTATGCACTAACACATGTTCGTTTTCGAAAAAAACTTGAAGGGCTGTTTGTATTTTGGTCCCACCGACCTTTTGTTTTAAGTATGTTTGAACTAAGTGGTACCAGAAAGAACCCGTTTTGTCGCAAACCCATTTGGCCTGTTAATAAAAACTCTTGTTTAACATGGCAAACTGCAAACGTGTTATAACAGAAACATGAGTAAAGATGTAATACTGTACCTGTTAGAAGATGAATGATCTCCATAGCATGCTTGACTATGTGAACAGACATCAACTTTTTAACGTTGTTTTAACATATAATTTTTTTTCTCCCAACTGTGTGAGGCATGCAGATTGGGTGTTTTGAAGCAGTGGCGGTGATGTAATCTGCCACAGAAAGATCAGAAACCTGCGCATGAATAAATATATATTATGTACGCTATAACCACAACCGTCAAATCATCTCATTTAAACTGCGTGTTTAACTACTAAATTAATCAAATTAAAATAAATAAAAGAAACCGCCAAGGTTAAATTCGTCCATTACGAGATCAAAACCCTTGATAATCAGTAAACAATAACTCACAATCATACCGTAAACCCAAAATCAACATTGCATTCTCCTTCCCCCCAAGTTCCCTACTACTTACCGTTGCGATTCAACGAAGATTCATGAGTTTTGAGAAACGGAGCAAATCCAACAACGACAGACCACAGGCGAAGAAGATGAATCCGGGTATCGATTGACATTTGCGATTTTATAATGGAATATACAGGGACTTAATGACATTTGCGATTTTGTTTGTTTATTACGGTTTTTGACTGAAACCTATAGTTTTATAAGATTACGTATTGTTCATAACTACGATTTGGTTAGGGTTTATGTCTGGTATGGTTTTTTATTAGGTTTTGTATGATTATGCAGTTTTGTTAATGGTTAGTTGATATATGTGCGATATTATAGAGGGTTTTGTATTACAAATGCGATTTTATATGTTAAGTTTTGTTTGTAGAAGGTTTTTGTCTTAGGTTAGCTTGTGCATGCGAATTTATAAATACTCCATGCGATTTTATATAATTATTTTGTTTTGGTATATGCTTAAGTTATACATGCGATTTTATAAATGTTTTTTGTCTAAAGCATGCGATTTATAAGATTAGCTAGTTTTGGTAATGCTTAACGATACATGCGAATTGATAACTGATTCATGTGATTTTATCAACTTAATGAGTTTTTGTACATGATTAATTGATACATGCAATTTCGTATTCTTTTTAACTGATAACATGCGATTTTGTAGAAATAGATTCTGATGAAGACCTTGAAGACCCAATATCAACATTGAAAGAAGTTAACAAAAATAGAAAAAGAAAGATTGTTGAAGAAAGTTCTGAGGAGGATGACTTTGTTAAGCCAATGCCGAAAAAGAAGAAAGATGACAGGAAATCTAAGATACAAACAAAAAAAACCTTCAAAAAAGGTGGAACCACCTAAAACAGAACATAGGGAATTCTTCAAATACAGCAATGAAGCAGTACTGCTGAGATGCCAACCTAACTCGTATATGGATACTGTAAAAAAATTTTCAAAAAAACAAGTTGATGAGGTGAAGAATATGGGATTTGGAGCGATTCTAGATATGAATATCAACCATATTTCGACACGTTTGGCATATTGGCTAGCCAGAAACTTTGACGAGAAGTTCGATACGCTAAACATAGGAAAACACCAAATAAAAATTACATCGGACACAGTTTATGAGGTATTTGGAATACCAAAGGGGGCAAAGCCAGTTGAAATAATAGTGGATAAAAGAAAAGTTAAAAAGGTGGACAAAATTGAAAAGAGTAAAGAACCGGGAAATGCTATCAGGGATATATTCATCAGCCGATGGGGGGAAAACGCGAGAATTACCCGTGGCTTAATTGCAACTGCAATGGATAATCAAAGAGATGGGGGGAGCCTGTTTAGATTAAATTTCCTGGTGTACAGGATGACGTTCTTTGCGGAGATTACAAAGGCCACAACTGCAAATGATAGGTGTTTACTTGGTGTAGAGGTTGTTGAGGACATACAGAATCTAGATTGGTGCTCATATCTACTCGACACCTTGCGTCGTACACGAGCGGGCTGGAACAGTTCGTGGGACCTGTTGCCTTTCATACGGTATGCATTACTACATTTGATAAACATATTTAAAAGACTAGTTTGTTTTGTTATATAATTAAGGATAAATTATAAGTTTTGTCCTTTATCTTATACCCTTTTTACAGGCGGTGTCCTTTTTAACGAATTTTGACAAGTTTTGCCCTTTATAGGGAATTTTGTTGCATGGTTTGTCCTTTGACCCTAACCTAGTTAGATTTTCTTGTTAAATCTGGTCACATGCAAGTAACATGAGGGTAGATTAGTCTTTAAACATATAAAGGATAATTTTTGTAAATACTGGTACATGTTAAATACAAGCCCTCAATTCTCGTTTTTTTAAATCTTTACAAAAGCTTATCTAAATCATCCAAAAACCTGAGAAACAGTTTCCCCTGTCACGTCTTTGGCTCATTGCAGGTGTAATAGAGATATACCGATGCTCCAATAAAGAAGGAAGAACACTCTCAACATAATCAAATTGGCCTTTGCATTTACTGCAATCTACTCTAACAGATTCTTTCGATGCTAATTCTGCAGGTAGTTTTTTTACAACATTTATAAATCCTTTCAGCTGTTCTATGAAGTAGTCCACATCTAATACATCTGCAAATCCACTGAAGACGAACACAACAATTACATTAAAATCTTCACAAGTGATTCAAAAGTCCGTATCATAAAGATTCAATAAAGATAACTGAAGCTTTAAGCATTAGCAAGATAAAATACGCAACCACTTCAAACTTTGGCAAAACATTCGATCTAGTTTCTAACCGAACGGGATTCAACAATTCGACTCAAAACCTCCAGAGCAATTTAACTTCCAACTCTTTATTTCACTTTTTCCCCAAATACATATATAAAAATAACACCACTTACCCATCTGGTCCAATTCAACAACAAGGGGCTCCACACCAAGCCGATTGAACAACGATTTCACCTCAAAAGAATACCTTCACAATCAAACCCAAAAAAAAACTGAAATAAATGAATTACAAAATATGAAAAGAGAAAACCCTAAGGGAACTTACGATGTGTCTGTCAGTGAGTGACCCTTTTTATGTGATAAGGGCTTTTTCCGACGAATCACCGAACTTTAACGTCATCGGAAGTGCTTCCACAAACACCCAACCACCACCACCATTGCACAGCCCCCGCCCCCGCCCCCACCACCACCACCATCCAAACACCCACTCCACCACTACCGTTCAGATTTGCATAAAACCCCCAACCCTAACCATACCATTGTTCCGATCTGCGATGGCCGGAATGATGTGCTGTTGTGGTGGCGGAATGAGTGGATTGGCGGTGGGTTTTTATAGAGAGAGAGAGAGAGAGAGAGAGAGAGAGATAGGTGTCTGGGTTTTTACAGAGAGAAGGAACAATGTGGTGGGAAGAGGTGAATGGGTTTTATATAATTTAAAAAGGTTTTATATAATTAAAAATGTTTATTAATATATTATGATGTTAAAAGACAATAATACCCTTATATGGGGTCCACAGAATCAAATTTAACAACAAATATTAACTGGGTTAGGGCCAAAGGACGTAACGTGTAAGGATTTTCCCTATAAAGGGCAAAACTTGTCAAGATTCGTTAAAAAGGACACCGCCTGTAAAAAGGGTATAAGATAAAGGACAAAACGTGTAATTTTTCCTATAATTAAATAATACATGCGATTTTAAAAATAATTTTGTTTGATCTTGCGATTTATACAGCTTCTATACACGCATGAGTACAACAAGAGGCTTAAACTGTTTGAGAAAGTCGTGGAGATACCAGTTATTCGTTATATCATATCTTTGGAGATTGATAAGTCGAAGAGCATATTTCGAATAACGGACCTGTGTGGACAGCAAATGAGAGTGAAAATGAAAAAGAAGAGGGTTGTTCAATGGAGGAGTATACACTACCACCACCCATTGACACCACAATAAGCTACAGAAGAAGGACTGCACATGCAGTACAAAATGTAGAAACCGAGGAAGACCCTAACGATAATGAGAACAATGATGATATGATGGATTTCAGTTTTGAGCTCAATGAAATGTCTCAGTTGAACCTTGAGATGGGAGTTGGAACACAGACACAGAAAATGATGGACTATTGCAACACTCCCATTCCACTTTCACCATCGGTAATCTACGATTCAGCCCATGAACGAGATCGAGAGGCTTCGAAAATCAACAAAAAGGTAAGCGCAAAAAAAATTAATTTCACTTAATCCATTTATTTTTAACATCTGGATTGATAGTATCTTAACTCAAAAAATATTACAGAACCTGTTGAAAAAAATGAAAGCCAATGTCAAAAAATACATTAAAATGGTTCAAGATGTTCAAGGGATGAACAACTTAGTTTCAGAAGCAAGAACCAAGTGTTTTTGGGATCCAGAGATTATGGAGGCCTGTAAGCAGTGGGATGAGACACTTAGGAATAATCCCATTTGTGTGCCGCCTAATTCCGTTGAAGAGCCTGAAACTGCACCCTCGGATGTTCAACAACAGCATGAAAATGCAGCTTCTGAAGTTCAAGAGCCTGGAACTGCACCCTCTGATGTCCATCAACAGCTTGAAAATGCACCTTCTGAAATTCATCATGAAGGTACTACAAACGAAGAAAGTAGACAGAATGAAGAAGCTCAACAAGTAATATCCAATGTTTTGGAACAAATGGCATCAGAAGGTAAACATGCGATTTCAAAATTAACACTTGTGATTTTATGTAACAATTGAATTTCATATACACATGTGATATCTTAGAATACACATGTGATTTCATGCATACACTTGACATTTGATTTTGCATGCCATATAATGTATAGCATGCGATTTTCAATCTGATGTATTAAAATTCAATAATTTGTATCTACAGGAGTACTGCAGCCAGATGATGAAGGATTGACAAATAAAGATGATGGAGGAGTGACAAACAAACATTCAAACTGTTGAAACGGGTGTATACGCTTACAAACCACCTGTCAAAGGTAAAAAAACACTTTATATTAGGAAGAAAATTAAAAAGAAAAAAATATTACATTTTTTAACTTACTCTGGCCTGCAGAAAGTTGTGAAAACGAAACTGTTATCGAAGAAACAGTGAACTTGGCAGAATCTACACAAAACATTTAAGAAAAAGTTCAAGAAAAAGAGCCAGAAGTGGAAGCAGTTTCTTTAGAAGAAACTACACAAAAGGACCCTTAACAAATCGATTCAGGTATTGAAGTTGAGAAGGAACCAGAAGATGAATGCCCTCAGGTGATGGCTGAGGAATTGCAATCATATGACTTGCTTTTGAGCCTGGACCCAGCCTGGAAGAAAATAAGGGAAAAAAACAGCTAGTGGGAGAAAAAACTCAAAGCCAAAACAAGTTCCAAAACAAGTTATACCAAAGGGGTTAAATGAACTCCTTTATAAGACAATAAAAGTAGCCAAAATTCGAGCTGAGAAAAGATGTGCAGAGCTTGGAGACGCATTTTGTTCCCCTTTCTGCAACAGAGTGGTAAACATGCACGAAGCACTCTTGAATCAAGAATTGAGTGTAATCCGATATACATTTGCTACATTTGCAAACATAGAGTAAGTAAAATGGTTATATCAACTAACAAACATCTAAATATATACACTCAAAATATTAATTATGCTGGCAAGGATGAACTTTACCGATCAAAAACTAGGGTTCACACGGTCAAAGGTATCTTTAAAAGCTTCTACAGGGGTCAGTACGTAGCATCAAACGGAATAGATGCATTTGTGGATGTTCTAAACCTTGAAGAGAAGAAGAGGGATAGAAAATCATCACCATACAGACTCTATTTGTTTAGCACAATGATGGTATGATTTTCTAAACATATTGGCATTTGAAATTAAAACAGAAAATGAATAATCAATGATTTCGTATACTACTTATATTTAAATCGCATATAGAATATTAGATAGTTGTACTATGAAAACAAAAACAACATTTCGCATACTATTATAATTTCGCATACGGTATATATACAATTCGCATGTGAAAAAATTCACACATTATTTTGCATGTACTAATTTTTCATGTTTAAATACCTTTTAATACATTACTTAACTTTGATTCTAATTACATATGTACAACGAGGAGAAATACACAGACAACATACGTCTAAACTTATTTGCCTCAAATTTTCAAGACATCATACTAAAATATGAGGTAAAAAAACTTGACTCGGTTGACTTGGTGTTTATTCCGGTACTTCAAGGTGACCACTTCTATGTCTTGTGCTTCCACTTGAAAACGGGCAAAATTGAGCTGATTGACAATTCAGCCGCTGAACAAGAGTTTAAGGATAGATACAAGTGGCTTCCAGACACACACTGGTAATACAAAAACTTCTTCATATACATGTAATATTTTATGTAAAAGCTACTGACACAATGTTGCTATGTTACAGAGAAGGGTATTGGTTTTATACCTACAAAAGGCTTTAAAACCAACACCAGCTATAAAAGAACTTGAAATATTAGAGATAGAAAGAAAAGTGATGGAATGGAGGACGGAGAATAACGGCGTAGACTGTGGAGTGTTTACGATGCGTCATATGGAAACATACAAAGGAGAAAAAACACCATGGGTGACTGGGTTTGTGAAAGAAAATGAAGTAAACAACAGACAGAATTCACAACTTCATCTCCTGAGGCACAGATATCTAAGTAAAATCATTCTATCCGAACACAATGTGCATCGTGAAAAAGTAATTAAATTGGCAAATGCTTTTGATAAAAGGCCAGACAAAGAAAAGTATATGAAAGATCTGGAGAAAATAATCCCAGATAGGTTGAGAGCATTTATTGGAAAGGACTAGAAAACTTGTTTGATGTTGGATTTCTATTGAATATTTAGACTTGTTAGATAACATTAATGTTTTTAATTTCGCATATAGTATGTATAAAATCGCATGTTTGACATTGAATTGCTTAAAATATGCAAAATGGGGAATATAAATATACGAAATCAAAAATCCATTCCATAACACAACATGCGAATTTAATGAAACATGTAAAACTTGAATGTTTTATTAAAATAAAGCACTAAAATAAACAAAGTTCATTCAAAAGATGAAAGAAACTCCATTTTCATCTTCATCGAGCATCTTAAGATAGTTATTGCATCCGCCAACTCTTTCAACTGCTTCTCATCCCTCTCACCCAGATCAACCATAAACATAACAGCAATTTCTTGAAGACTACTCACTTGTATATGAGATAGCAAGTTCAGAATTTCTTATCTTCTCTTCATGTTTTCTGTTCGAGAAATGTTGGTCTCCAACATCTCTTGACATGATCGATCCTCTTGAATTTGTTCCTGAATCCTTTTTCTCAAAGCCTGCTTGATACTTGATTCAGAAGAGGATGTTAGTAGGTCTGCCATTTTTAATAGGATGTTTAAAACGATGATAAAAAGATAAACTTTATAACAAAAGAAAAAAGCACTGAAAAACTATTGATATGAATTATTGAAATCAATTATTGAACTGAATTATTTGATTTGAATTATTGAACTGAATTATAAAACACACTGTGCGAAAATACATATAATTACTTTTAAAGCGTGCGAAATATAGAGCTAAATATGTTAAATACTTTCTAGTCTGCGAAATGTACAATTTAAACATGCGAAATTAAATATTAGACTTCATTGTGTGAGAAATGTCCAAATTAAACATGCGAAATTATTCATATGATGCAATCTTAAAATACCTAGGATATGTTAAAAACAAACCATGCGATATTTAAAACAACACATGCGATATGATAAACTCAACAAATAAAACCAGAATCATATCTTCAACCTCGTTACAATCTAATAAAATGAAAATACCTTCAAATCAAATAAAACCCAAACCTCAACCGTAACCCTATGATGAAAAACCCAAAACAAACATCCCACATGACGAATCCAGCATTTTCGGAATCGCTAATCTGTGTTCAGTACAGAAATCAATCAAAAAACCTACAAATCGAATTGATACGAACAATAATTAGATGGACTGTTATGAAACGAACTCGTAATCTACTTCCTTGTTGACAGAATTCCCTGATTAGCCCTCAGATGTTTGAACAGAATGTCTGATATACCCTTATCTAATTAAATTGAATCAGGACACGTGTATGGCTGTGGGCATCGCGTACATAATGTACGATTAGGGGATTTGTATCCTACACTTTACCTATATATATATATATATATATATATATATCCAAAGACTCGACTCCATTGTAAGAGTTAGTACAAATGTATCCACGTAACCATCATCATGAAAACTTGAACCTAATGAAATATCAGATTAACATTTAAAAAAGTGTTCCCCAATCCCCATCCTCTGTTTTCACTTATATTGAGCCAAAGCAAACTATTAGCTGTTTGCCAAAACAAAAAGATTACATATTTACATATATACTAAAGAGAAAAAGAATCATAAACTGACAGACTTCTATAGTTACAACATACTTACCATACATTGAGCCAATATAAAAATGTGTTCCCCATCCTATGTTATCACTTATGCATACTTGTCAATAATGCATAAAGCCAATCAAGTAATTTACAACATACTTACCATACATTGAGCCAAAGCAAACTATTACTAGTTTACAATAAAAAAATAGATTACATGTTTACATATATATTAAACAGAATAAGAATCATAAACTGACAGACTTCTATAGTTATTTCGAGATGTACATGGCCTTTGTATGTGCTGCAGGATGTTGTACAAAAGGCTTTGTAGGTTGTTCATGAAGGTAATTTATATGTTAAAAACACATATGACGCTAATTTATAGCTAAATTTTGGGTCGCCAATGCTGAAAACCTAAGAGATAAATGAAAAAAAAATATACAATCACTTTGCGCCTTGCATACAAAAAGTGCACCGCTTTTGCGCCTTGCGCCTCGGTTTAAAACCTTGTCGCCTCGGTGCACTTCTTGCGTTTTATAACCAAAGTTTTAACTTATCCAATTTGGAAAAGCACCTTACATTTGAAGTAATGACCATCCAATGTCCATATTCAAACCAAGTTATTCTTCAATCCAACAAACTACTATAACAAATTTAACAAAAACATATTCCAGGCAACAACAACACAACAGCCAACAAAAGGTTTACTTTCACCAAAAACATCAACACATAAACTAATAAATTAATATTAACATAATAGCTCAAACCAAAGCAATTTAACAACAGAAAACATAAACACAGAGTATTATACAATACACAAACATTTTCCGTTTAGGCGGTTGTTACAGAGATCGAGAATACGGAGCTGATCTAGGGATGGTGGTGGTAGTGAAAGGTGGAGATGGTGGTGGTGAAGGGTGGGGAAGATGAAGCGGTGGGGTGGGTGACGGGTCCCACATAACTCTATATTAAATTAAATGGTGGGGTCCACTTATTTTTAATACCAATCATATTTTTTTGGTTTATTTATTTATATTAAGAGTGAGGGTATTTCGATTATTTCATACGTATCTAACTGAACAAACTAACCTTCATCCACTGTAGGGACTATACAAGTAACAAGTGATCTAACCATAGGGAGCAAATATGCTATTTTGAAAAGGTGAGGAGTAAAGGTGAAAAACTTGTAAACCACAGGGACTATCCGGGCAATTAACTCTAAATAGAAAGAAAAAGAACCAAAAACTGAGACTTTACTTTACATAAGAACAACATTTACACAATGCAACACATTTTTGAGCTGACAGGCTTCTATAACTATTCCGAGATGTTCCAACATAATAATAAATATTGATAAAAGTTAAGAAACCATCTCCTATTCGATGACAACCACTGGATAACATACAAAACTGCAATGTCACTGTCTAACTGAATTTAACCTTGATTTAATAAAGCACACCTAGGCGCAAGGTGACCTCAGACACAAAAGGCTGCACGTCGGTTGACATAAGGCGAGTGTTTTACAAGGCGCAGGTGAGACGCGATTTTTTGGCATGAGAAGCAGGTGACACGCGCGTATCATGCACATGCCCTTTTCTGTAGAATGTTGTACAACAGGCTTTGTAGGATGGACATGGATGTAGTTTATATGCTAAAACACATATAAAGCTTATTTATAGCTAAATTTTGAGTAGGGAATGCTAAAAGCCCATTGGATATATATATATATATAATATATACATATATATATATATATATATAGGGTCGGGATTTAGAGAAAACGGTAGAAAGTGTGAGAACGGTGAGATAGCCTATCAATCGTCCGATCAAAATAATCTATGGACTAGATTGGCGCGGTGGCATTTTCGTAAATAACATCAATTTTATTACGTGGGCGCGCTTCATTAAGGGTAAAAGTGTCTTTTAACTACTCCAAACAAAACGTCATCTCATGAAAATAAAACGCCAAAACAAAAATCACAAAGCATTCTGCTAAAACACTATTAGATATAAAACGCCAAACTTAATTATAGTAAAATCCCGCCTAAAAAAACCGCCAAAAAAATCCTATATATACAACAACTCAGACCTTCAATTAAAAAACACAAACAAAAACCCTAAACGTCATATTTAATATATACTATTCGACTCATAAACACCAGAAAACCCAAACATCAAATATATTGTTGTCAATAAAGTGTGGCTGTATGGTGTGGACAACATTGTCAGTTATCTTTCTTAACTGAGGATTAACAATGTTATCCAACACCATACAGCAACACTTTATTGATTTTAGCATGATCAAATTTACAGTTTTAAGATTGTTTATTTTGTGGCGTTCTTTTTCTCGGTAAAACGCCAAAAAAGATAACATTTTGGCTGAAAGGGTGTAAACTCAATAACATTTTGCTGCATGAGATGGAAAAAAATTATAGAAAAAGAGGCTGATTTCATACGAAAGTCGAAACAGCCAGTGAAGATGCTTCAAAAGAAGAAAGAGACTGATGACAGTGAAGATTTGAAGATCAATATTTATTTTATTTAATTTTCTTTTTCAGTTAATTGTTATTTAATAAAAAACGCCATATCTAATAAAAACGCCAAAAAGGCAAATGTCTTACACCTTTGGCGTTTATCAAACCATTATAAAATTACTTTGGACAAGTATTATAAGAAAACTTTTTTTAGGAAAATTCTTTTTTTTATTTTCCTTTTCAGTTGATTGTTGTATAAATAAAAACGCCATATATAATAAAAACGCCAAAACAGCCAAAATGCTTGTTTAAACGATATCATCATGTTAAACGCCCCCAAAAACTCCCAAACTATAATAAAATTAGTTTGAAAAGGTATTATAAAAAAACCCAAAAAAATAAAAAAAAATAAAAAATAAAAAACAAACTTGAAAATGTAACTAGAAATAGTAGCTTCAAATCAGAAAAAACTGAAGATAGGGGAAATTTATTATATTAGAATATAAAATGCCAAACTTGAAAGATGGGACGTGTTATAGACTTCAGAGATAAAGCTTGTCAAAAATAATAATTACAAACAGTAACTGAAAAGACGAATACTTTATTATAATAACGCACCGCCTAATTTAGGCGCCAAAAAGACATCCTATAAAATGATACATCTCAGCAACTTCCATTTGATCAAACCAAAAAAACAAACCCCAATACTACTAAATACCACTCACTGTAAAACGCCAAAAAAAAAAAATCAAAGATGGCTAATATGCTTTCTTGGATATTCACTATTGTTATTCATCAAGTTTCACTGAATGAATTATTAGGGGAGGCGAGTAACTCAGTAAGATTTTGCTGCATGAGATGGACAAAAATTCAAGAAAAAGATACTAATGCAAGTCATATGGCATTTTGTATTTTTTGTTCTTGAAGAAGGCTTGGATGAGGAGAAGAGATCAATGACACTGAAGAGTGGGATGATGATAAAGATGAAGATCAACATGAAGAAAAAGCGAATAACCCACCCACACGTCATAGATCTATGTCCCCAAACATCCACAAAAAAAGCCACTTCAACAGACGAGCAGGGAAAATAATCAAACCGATGGGTTTGTTAAGATTTACATAAAACGCCATATTTTGGTGTCAGTTCTTGTACTATTAAAGAACAGAGATGTTGGTGCAGTTGTGTGTCGGCTTCATCTTCGTTCGAGTCTTAGTATAGAAATGACAGATCTAGGCACGTTGTACGAGAAAATGTCGAAATTAGGTTTAGAGCTAGTTCCGCACGGAATTACCCACGAAATTAACATACCTAATTCCGCTTGTAATGGTAATCTCGTGTGAACATGTAATATCACGTGAAATGTGATTCTGCTTGTGTCTATTCAAGCGGAATTTGTTGTCTATAAATAGGTGCTAGATTGAGTCATTTCGTACGAAATTAAGTCCCGGTGAGCCGAAGTGCTGCCGAAGTGTCTCCGTGCTGTAAATCTTTGTGAGATTAATAAGCGAGACAGTTAATAGTGAATAAAAGCTAAACGAAGACCGAATCAATGAATTCTGCCTCTGATTCTGTCTGAGCACTCTTCTGAACGACTCGTTTGGTCGGCAAACCGATCCTACAAGAGAGACTGATGACAGTGAATATTGTGAAGAGAGATCCGATTAGGATTTTTAATTTATTTTTCTACGCTTGTATTTTTTTTACTGTGGCTGAAATATAATCCAACATTTGTAAAACGCCAAGATAACCCAAACGCCAAAATGTTTATAAAAAATAATAGAACAATGGGTCATCTTGTTTAAAACCCCTTGAAAAACGCCATTCAAATAGATTTCATGCCCCCTGGGTTCCAATGGCATATGATGTGAATAAACGCCATAAACGCTGAAATGTTGATATAATGAAACCATTAAAAACGTCATAAATTATTGAATTTGGTTAACGCCAAAAATCTTAAAAACCAAAAATTAAAACATAATTGGGAAAAGCGGAACTGGAAAAGCAGAAGATAAAAGGATAAAAAAGCCCCTCCGCCCTTCTCTAAGCCGGGTGACACGTGTTGGGCCAGGAAACGTTCTCACCGTTCTCACACTTTTGAGTGTTTTCTCCCGATCCCGTTTATATATATATATATATATATATCGGGTAGGGTTCCAGCGTGAACAACCTCCCAAGAGTGAACTGCGTGAACAGATATGGATCCTTGATTCCTTTTTAGTTGTTAAGGGTAGGATTGTAATTATATAAAAAATTAGATTTAAATCATTATTTTAACAATTGAATTAAGTTACATCTTTCCTAATTTAAATTCATTATCCACATTATGTTTATTTATTAATAAGATAATTATCAAAACAAATAACAAATCTGTTGATACATTTTGTGTGGACGCGGCACGTTCGGTTCGACACTATTATAGAATGAAGACCAAGTCGGATATCCTCCTATCCCACTTGGGTCCGACAAGTTTGTCCCGTTTGTTTTGTAATGTTTAAATGACTGTGCATGTTGCATATTTAGTTATGTGGTATGTTTGTGTTTATTTAGTTCACTGGGCCAAAACCCTCCTTGGGCCTAAAACCTTCTTGTGCCAAAACTTCATCATGGGGAAACTCCCTGATGACATGACGAAACTCCCATTCATGATGAAATTCTAAGGTTTCACCGTGACTAAAAGACAAAACACGATGAAACTCTAGGGTTTCATCACACTACAGGAGAAAAGCATGATGAAACCTCCAAGTTTCTTCATGACGAAACTCCCAAGTTTCGTCTACTTTGAGGTTTAGTCAGGCCCAAGTAGAGTTTCGTCAGGCCCATTTGTGTTTCGTCTACTGTTGTGCTAGCTGCATATATAAACACCTCATAGTTTCTTTGTGAAACTGATGAGAGCATTACCCACTGTAAGAGTATACTTCAAACTGTGTGTGTATCGGTTTGAACCTTTGTTCTCATCTAATCAATTGAGTGTGATTCATTGGTTATATTGTGTTGTTATTACTATCTGTGTTTGGTTTGGCATCGTTACGAGGATTTCGCACCCGTGACCGGGTTTGTTATAAACAAGGATTTGGTTTCGTATTCGATCCTCCGAGATTCGGGACCTACAAGTGGTATAGGCTCTTATCCTTGTTTAAAATCAAACATAGTTCAGTTTTTATCAAGTGTGAAACTGGTTGTTTATATTTTTCTAAAAACTGTGTTCTTGAAAGTTCATATATTTCTGGAAAAATCATCCTAAAAAACTGTTAATCTTGTTGTTTTGCTAAATTTTTTTGTTAAAAACCTTGTTAGTTGGTTGTTCACGTGTTAAAATCGGGTTTTTAGTGAAAGTTTAAGCAATCTCGTGACCGGAATCTTCAAACCTTCATCGTGTTCTTCAGTAACCTTCAAAGAGTTCTTCAAACTTTCCACTTTTTGATTCTTTATAAAGTTACTATGCAATTTGTTTGTGAATTAAAAATTACATGTTGTTTGAAAATTGTGCTCAAAAGCATGGTGGGTAGTGAGTTTGGTATGATGAGTATGGTGTAGGTTGAAAACGGATGTCATGTGTCAGAAAGGATAAGATTTAGTGTTGAAAGTTCTCACCAAGTCTTGTGATCTTATCTCATTTGATTTCAAACATTAAGTTTCGTCAAAGATTATCACAGACAAGTTTCGTCAACAACCACTATAGAGTTTCGTCGACTATCAGTTTCATCACTAGATAGTTTCGTCACACATATAGAGTTTCGCCAATCAACCTCCAAGTTTCGTCGACTCAGTAGATCATCATAGAGTTTCGTCGTCATATCAGTGTTACCCTTCAAGTTTCGTCGCCATCACATAAGTTTCGTCGATCAGATATTTTAAACAAGTTTCGTCGATATTTTAAACAAGTTTCGGCGATATTTTCATCAAGTTTCGTCGCTCATTGTTTCATCTGAAGTTTCATCGAAGCTTTATCAACACAAGGTTTCGTCGAAGTGGTTTATCAAAGGTTTCGTCGTTCATTCACTATTCAAAGTTTCGCCGATCACATAGAGGGTTTCGTCGATCAAAGATAAATTAAAGGTTTCGTCAAAAACATCAGATTTTCATCATTGGTTCCTAGGTTTCGTCACTAAGTTGTTTCATTATCAAAGTTTCGTCGATTCACAGAAATTCATTCAGAAGTTTCGTTCAAATTTGGGTTTCGTCGAAACTTGTTAAATTTTTAACAGAAGAGTTGCAAAAGTGATCTAACAGTGTGTTAATAAGTGTGTGACCAGGTTATCACTTTAATACATCAATCATGAGCTGTACTAGTCCTTGGGATTGGAGTACGGATCCAAGACCAGGTGAGGATCAGACTTTGGCTGCTGTTTGGCTAAGGAATGCCATGCCTCAACAATCGATTAGTGCAAATCAATGGGAACTGGTGACAAACCAGAATCAAAGCATTTAAAATCTATTGATAAGTGAAAGCGAAACGGGTAGAAACAACCGCCCGCCAAAGTTAAATCACATGAATGAGTATCCGACATGGAAAGGTCGTTTTCACACGTACGTTCTAGGGCAAAACACCGATTTGTGGGCGTGTTTCATTTCTCCGTATAATCAAGCTCTTGAAGAAGCAGGATCAAATGCTACAACTTTCAATAATATGCAAGAAGCCGATAAAAAGGCATATGATCTGGAGAAGAAGGCGTTTGCTATTCTCACACAAGCACTCCACAAAGACATCTATCATCAATTCGGCTATTGTACAAGTACGAAAGCGTTATGGGATGCCTTGGTAGCAAGAGGTGAAGGGAATGCGGCTATAAGAAAGATGCGGCATAATCTGTTGAAGAAGGAATTTGAATCATTTCAATTCTTGGACAACGAAACACTAAATGATATGACAACTCGTTTTTATCATTTGATTAGTGAAATATATTCTTATGGTGTTCTTGCAACTCAACAGGAAATGGTTGCTAGGTTTGCTGATGCTCTACCCCCGAAATGGAGTTCTTTCATTGAATTGCAGAAGCATACGGGTAGTCTAGATACTATCAATATCTATGAATTCATTCAGAAGCTGGAGCACAAGAATGATGAAGAAATCCGGAAAGCTAAACGAATTCCTGTTCCTAAAAATACTGAAATGTACCTTCCAGGTTTTGACTCTTTAGCTAGATCCAGTGCAGCTCAGCAACCAAAACTACAAACAGCGTTTATGTCCAATACAAGTTCCTTTCCGTTTCCCCAGTCTGCTCCTCCTCCGGTTTTCGATCCAAGTGCATATCTTTAACCAACGCATGTTGTTGCTCAAGTTCACGCTTTTTCAAAACCTCAATATAATCCAAATCCCTATATTCCAACCCAACCACAACCTCAGCAAGCAAATTACAGTGACACCTTTCATTCCCAAAACCCCAACACTGTCAGAGTTGATACTACCAATCTTTCAAAAGTCAGTGTAGAAGTTGCAAAGGAACATATGGAACTTCTCAACACAATGTTCAGTGCCTACTGTGGATTGGTTGCAGGTCAAAATTGGAAACATTAATTTAACCAATGAAAATTATCAACAGATAGACCGTGATGAAATGGAGTTAATGGATATCAAGTGGGCGTTTGCAAGTGCTGTTCGTAGGGCAAAGGGTTTTATGAAACGAACAGGAAGAACTTCTTTGGAAGGCAAAAATGATACGAAGTACGGTTTTGACAATAATGCGGTTACATGTTTCAACTGCGGCGAAAAGGCTCACTTCAAACGTGAGTGCACCCGACCAAGCAGACAAGGCAATCAAAGTCCCTTTCATAGTCAGACAAGTACTTCAAATGCCAATCAAGACAATCGTGAAAGAGGGATAGTAGCTGTGAACAACATCACCAACCGAGACCAGTCTGGATCATCAAAAACCAACCGAGCATTGACCTTTCAAGCTGATGAAGGATGTAATTGGTCTATACAATTCGGAGATAATGATCAAGGAGGTGGAACTGCATGCTATGCAAAAATCATCAATCACATCAAGCATGTTCACAAGGAGGAGTTTTCTGAAAGTGATGATAGCTCTGGTTATAGCGGGAGTTTAGATGAAGAAAGCTCGAATGGGGGAGATTATAATTCTGAAGATGGATCTTTTTCTTATCAGACTGCCTTTATGGAAAATGTCTCAGCCTCGACGAGTCAGGTAAATTCTGATCCTCCTACTCCTAGTGTTTGTAATATGTGTGCAGATTTGAAACTGGAATCCGAACAGGTTCATAGTCATAATCAAAGTTTAGTTTTGAGCTGTCTAAATGCAAAGAGGCAAACATGGCTTTAGCTCGAAATGAAAAGGATTTCAAAGAAGTAATCAAAACTTTAAAGAAAAGTGTTTCCGAATTGACCAAAACTGTTTATCATAAACAAATTAGTATTAACGATTACATTAACATCGTTGAGGAAACCAAAAAGGATCTAGCCATTGCCAAATGCGAGCATGATGCAATCAAGCTCAAATTGGAGAGTTATTCTAACTCCCGATTTGTGCTCGATCACATTATTGACATTCAACAACTGAAGGGAAACAAGAAAGGTGTTGGGTATAGGAAGTGTCCACCCCCTTTGAGACATAACTATACTCGAATGCCCGATGAATAGGATATGCCACGTTTTGAACCCAGTGTGCCTCTGGATTATGAGGAAGTTACTACTGGATTAGGGTTCAAACCGGA
The DNA here is from genome assembly GCF_002127325.2 of Helianthus annuus. Classification (NCBI taxonomy): domain Eukaryota; kingdom Viridiplantae; phylum Streptophyta; class Magnoliopsida; order Asterales; family Asteraceae; genus Helianthus; species Helianthus annuus. The sequence continues at coordinate 162,513,168 of NC_035434.2, read as the reverse complement.
TAGCTCCTCGAATACCTCATCTGATGAAATAGGAAATTCAACATCTGTGAATCAAAGTCCTCCAGTTGTTGAGGATTATGATTCATCTGATGATGAATCAGATGTGAATGACCAGGATGAATCACTTGATAAGAAGAAGGGAATAGAAATTCCAATTGAGAATCATATTCTTTGTGATCCTCCTATTCCAGTTGTGCAACAAGTTGCCAAACAAGTGATTAATCCTGTCAAGGAAGTGAAGGAATCTGTATCTACCATTAAGAGTAAAAATGTGGTGTATACCTTGTTCGGTGATTCAAAAATTTATTCAGACAACGATTTTCCAATTAAAAACGTAAATCCATCGTTGATTGATAAAGTTTTTGAAGATAACACAAGCAAGTTTTTGAGAAAGAAGATCCCGGGAGTTACTGTAACTCAATGTGATCCAATTCCAAAGGCTGAAATCATAAAACAATTTGGAAGTCAAAAATCACCAACAAAGAAACACCCTTTTACTTCTAAGGGTAAACAACCAGTTCAACGAGCTCAAAGGCCTAATGTTTCTAAATCAAATTTTGAAACTAAAGGAGCTCGTTATCAGAAGAAAAGCAATGATGTCAGATTTGTAGCATCCAATGGTACTGATAAAATTGAGACTTTTGAAAACAAATCAAACACTGACTTTGTCCAACAAGTCAGGATTTTAAAACGGAATAGTCAAAACAATTACAGTCAACATACAAACGGGTGTGATGAACAAGCAAGTACCTCAGGTTCTACAGGTTCAACATCTGTTAGTCGATCAGATTCTCCTAAGTTTATTGAAAGAAGAACGTGTTTTAAGTGTGGGGATTTTGGACATATCATTAAAAATTGTACAAATACTCCCAAAGAGAAATTTGTTGAAAGAGCCCCTCCCGAAAAGGCTCACCCACAACGTCGTCATGTTTCACTAAAACATGATAAAAGAACTGTTAAAGAACAAGAAACAAAACAACGACCTCAAAACGTCAAAGCAGTTGAAAAGGCTTTAAAATCTGAAGTCAAATCTGTTAATAGGGAACCAAGTTCATCACAACCTTTAAAACCAGAAATTTCAAAATCTTTTTATAAGAATCAAACTGGTAAGCAAAAACAAACTTGGAAACCTAAAACGGGTGAAAGTTCAGGGGGAGGTGGTGTTTTTGAAAATCATCAAGAAATTGAGATCACTTTTCGTGATGCTCAGGGGGACGACCCAAGACCACTAAGGCTTGGGTCCCCCTCTCCAACTAATCTCTGAGTGAGTGTGCAAGATGTTCCAGGAGGAACTATCGATAGTCATCGGATTGTTGATAGTGGAGTATCCATGCACAAGATCGGCGACAAAGAAACTGTTGCCTTTGATAGAGAGAAAAAGAAAAGAAGATAGAATTGTCTGTTGAAAGAGATTGAAACCTTCGACAAAATGGAAATCATACCAAAGTTTGATTGTTCAAGGCTTTTATCGGGTCCCTAGGATAGATTCAATCAAAATGTACGCACCTGCAGCACGTCTGAAGTTCAAAATCAACAAGATGAACATGCAGTGTACATTTCTTTGCGGTGTGATTGAAGAAAATGTGTTTGTTGAACAAACCAACCGGGTGTGCGGATGCCTTGACATGGATTGAACAACCGCACACTACTTCTGAAGGAGAAAGTCATAGACCTTCGCTGGTGCAATGTGGAAGACCAGCCGGATCTGGAGGTTTCTGATCTTTTTGCTGTATAGAGCTATCTCGGATTAAGTGAAGTAGCTACAAAAATCGACTTTGCAGTCCACACCGGGTGGATATCCAAGTTAAGAGAGCGCTCAGGTTCCTGGCAATGCACGAAACAGTTGCAGGAAACAGTTTTGAATTTCTAATCTTTCCTATACTTGTCGATATTTAAGCTGCTTTATGATTTATTGACATCTCGTACAGCACTCTTTGACCTGACACGTTGATCTCGAATATCACCTCACACATGATTGTTTCAATATGAAACTCGTCAATGTTTTCATGGTCCACACTGCTTACCGACATGCCAACTGATTTTTTCCAAAATTCGATAAATCAATTCTGATTAAAATTAATTTTGGTAAACGGCATTGAGGTAAAACATGAGTTAACCGACATCGGAAAATCCTTTTTGTAAATACCTTTGTGTTTTTAAAATTTATCATAGTTTGTTGATTTTAGGGGGAGTAAATCCAAAATTTGAAAATTCAAAAACATCGAAAAATTTCAAAACGCAAAAACAATAAAAAAATCAAAAATGAGTTTCCTGGCGAGAAAAAGAGAAAATGATAGTACATCAGTGGGTCTGTCTAAACCTCTTTTGAAATGAACTTGAAAATGAAAAATATGTTAAGCAGCTTTATATAAGATGTATCGGTCGGCTCACAATCATTTTAAAGTGTGCAGGGTGATATAAATCCTTAAATCGACCGAAGACAAGGTGGGAACCACTCATTGGCATATGGTCTTAGTACCGAAATTTCGTTTGATTGATTGTCGAGGTTCTGAGATATTCGGTCTTTATGCTGCTTTATCATCTGGGTATCATGGTTGTATCTTTTACCGAGAAAAAACGGGGACGCAAGTCTAGATCTTCCATGATACTATACATACGTGTACATATTGCATACGACCTCAATAAGTGATCAACAATCACATGTCCAAACAAATAAGTGATAAAATATCACATTTATCCAGGAGTTGAGTTCGTCTCTCTGCTGTACGATGTACTGACCTGTTCACGGACTTGCTCCTGTGCCCTCATGCATATGAAAATCAAGTTCCTCATCAATAGTGATTCTATCCCATAGGGCTTGTTTTCAAATAAAAAATAAGTGAGTATCTCACATCTTTTATACGGTCAAACAGATGATAATCGGTATACTCACCGGTAAGATGAACTCTCGTGCATACCTTGATACGGGAATGTGTCGTGTGTGGATGAACACCGGTCGGTAAGTATAAATCATACCTTAACGTATCCCCTCGCCATGATTACATGATTACATCTGATAAGCTGAGCTTAAGTGGACAACAATACCGATAATCGTTATAGGATGCTTATCTTAATGTTAACTAACTGAACAACAAGAGCGTTTTGGCGTGACCGTATACTGATATGATTCTCTTACCCTCGAAACTCGCAAAAAGAATGTCTGTAAATATTTATTTACTGCTTTTCGTTTCTGCATCTTTGTATATATTTAGTTATTGTTTTCCGTCTTTACATTTGAAAAATGAAAAATTCCAAAAAGATTTTAGGTGTGTTTTAATATAAACTTTATAAAAGCCAAAAAGATTTTGCTTCTAGTTTATTTTTTATTGACCGATGTTGGAACTCGAGTCTATCCTACCCAAAATCCTGAATGTAAGCCGGAAAACAATTGCATCTTCATAAACGGTCGAAGTTGACAGATTTTGAAAGTTAAAGGATTAAAACTGAACATTTTCTAAACTTTCAAACTGTTGTCGGTCGGTAGTTGATTGAAAAATGGTCTCATATGTGTCGTTTGTTTATATTAACTATATTCCAAGCGTTTGTTCTCATTACGCATTTAGCTTTCTTGCATGTGCAGATGCTACATTCAATCTAGCTAAAGGCGAAGAGAACGTGATAGAAGACGAGCTCTGGAATGAAGACACGACGTGAAGGCACTCAAAGGATAAAGATGATCGAGTTGTCGATGACCCTTCATCAACACCACAAGGATCTGAAGAATTAACGATCAAAAGATTCACGAGCATAACTGAATGGAGAGTTCATTCTAAGGTGGAAATAAAATGGGGAGTTTGTTGATACATTTTCTGCTTACGACGCGTGAAGAATTTGAAGATCCTCCGACATGAAAGACATGGAAGCCGAACCATCACAGCAACGTCCAAGGGGGAGTTTGTTGATACATTTTGTGTGGACGCGGCACGTTCGGTTCAACGCTATTATAGAATGAAGACCAAGTCAGATATCCTCGTATCCCACTTGGGTCCGACAAGTTTGTCCCGTTTGTTTTGTATTGTTTAAATGACTGTGCATGTTGCATATTTAGTTATGTGGTATGTGTGTGTTTATTTAGTTCACTGGGCCAAAACCCTCCTTGGGCGTAAAACCTTCTTGGGCCAAAACTTCATCATGGGGAAACTCCCTGATGACATGACGAAACTCCCATTCATGATGAAACTCTAAGGTTTCACCATGACTAAAAGACAAAACACGATGAAACTCTAGGGTTTCATCACAGTACAGGAGAAAAGCATGATGAAACCTCCAAGTTTCTTCATGACGAAACTCCCAAGTTTCGTCAACTTTGAGGTTTAGTCAGGCCCAAGTAGAGTTTCATCAGGCCCATTTGTGTTTCGTCTACTGTTGTGCTAGCTGCCTATATAAACACCTCATAGTTTCTGTGTGAAATTGATGAGAGCATAACCCACTGTAAGAGTATACTTCAAACTGTGTGTGTATCGGTTTGAACCTTTGTTCTCATCTAATCAATTGAGTGTGATTCATTGGTTAAATTGTGTTGTTATTACTATCTGTGTTTGGTTTGGCATCGTTACGGGGATTCTGCACCCGTGACCGTGTTTGTTATAAACAAGGATTTGGTTTCGTATTCGATCCTCCGAGATTCAGGACCTACAAAATCACCATATTTTCAATTTTTATTTTTATTTCAGATTTCATCACCAGAATTCAAATTTTGATTTTTAAGATCCACGTAACCTTCATATTTCAACGGTATACACATGTGTACTTGGATATAAATAGAACAGTACACATGTGTACTCAGCATCATACATATGTGTACAGTAATTCACAGGTGTACATCAACATTCAATACAAAAAAAAAATTCTGAGGTATCACAAAAACAGACGATATACGCATGTGTACATCGCATTAAAAAGAGGACAAAATCAGAATACACATGTGTACATCGCATTTAAACAAATAATTATTTTAATAATTGAATTAAGTTACATCTTTCCTAATCCTTGATTTGATTTGTGAGAGATTTATGCAATCAATTTAAGAGGATAATTGATTACTTGATTTGTGAGAGATTTATGCAATCAATTTAAGATGTGAAATTACACATATACCCTTTTTGTATTTAATTAAATGGAAAAAATTAACCAAATAATTACCATCATGCCACTCACTTTAATCTCATGATCATAAAAATCATGGGCCAAGATCAGTTCACGCAGTTCACTCTTGGGATTTTGTTCACGTTTGAACCTAATCCTATATATATATATATATATATATATATATATAGGACAAAGATCCGTTAGGAACCACCCCTTATTGCGAGAACCGCGAGAACCAGTGTGAACACAAACAGTAATTCCTAAAAAAATCTAAAAAACACCCAAAAAAATTTTTTTTTATTTTTTTACTATTTTTTTTGAAAAAATCGCTATATTTTGTTAATAAAAAAAATAAAAAAAAAAATTTCAAAAAAAAAAAAAAAATTTCGAGTAACAGTTATCCATGCACATGTGCATATGTGTCGTTTCTTTGTCAAATTCCGTAATTCATTACAAATAATAGTCAATTGCACTTTCATTTACACTACTACGTGTAATACACTATCTTTTACATTACCAATGTTAGAAATGCACATGTGCATCTATATGTATCAACAGGAAATAAGGTGTTTTGGTACACTACTTTCTCTTTCATCTATCATTCCATCCATAATACACAAGCATGCACATGTGCATTTCTGTCATTTCTTTGACAAATTCCGTAATTCATTACATATATTAGACAATTGCACTTTCATTTACACTACCATATGTAATACACTACTTTTTACATTACCAATATTAGAAATGCACATGTGCATTATATGTATCAACATGAAATAAGGTGTTTTGGTACACCACTTTGAATACACTTTCCCTTTCATCTATCATACCATCCATAATACACTACCATTACCTCCTACCATCCATAATACAATACCATTACCTCCTACCATCCATAATACAATACCATTAACAATATTTTCACTTTATTACATGTATGTAAACACCATTTATACCATCCAATCAACATATTACATAAAAAATTGACAACTATAACCAAACCATCAACCACTAGATATAACTAACCAAAAAACATGTATATGGGTCTACTTCTCCATTCAAAATCACAAACTTTTTGTACCAAAACACGTTATATCATGGTTATACCTAATTATGCACATGTGCATTTTGAATATTGGTAATGTAAAAAGTAGTGTATTACTAATGGTATTGTAAATTAAAGTGCAATTGTCTATTCCTGATAATGTATTACCGAATTTGTTGAAGTAATGATACATATGCACATGTGCATGGATAACTGTTACTCGAAAAAAAAAGTTTTTTTTTTTTTTTTTTTTTTTTATGGAACGAAATATAGCGATTTTTGGTTAAAAAATATTAAAAAAAATAAAAAAAATTTTTTGAGTGCTTTTTTGATTTTTTTTAGATTTTATTTTGTGTTCACATTGGTTCTCGCGGTTCTCGCAATAAGGGTGGTTCTCGCATGAACCTTACCCTATATATATATATATATATATATATATATATATATATATATATATATATATATATATATATATATATATATATATATATATATATAAAATAATCACTTTTCACCCCGCATACAAAACGTGCATCGCTATTGCACTTTGCGGCTCGATTTAAAACCTTGTTGCATCGTTGTGCTTCTCGTGTTTTAAGACCAAAGATTTAACATGTCTGATTTGAAAAAACATACAAATTTCAGGCCATCTAGTATCTGATCTAGGAACAAAGCTGTAGTTTGATTGTTAGTTGAAATCGGAAGCTTAGATCAGTGAAAAGTTTAGATCAGATTTTGTAGTGTATGAGCTATGATTTATCTGATCATAGTTTTAGTTGAATTGGATATGTAAGTACATAGAAAAGCTGTGGTTTTATTTGGGAAGCATATAGAAGATAATGCATTCGTTTGGTTTGCAGGATTTTCCTCCATTTGGTTTGTTAGTTTAGATTGTTTCTGCAACGTCTTAGTATTGTTATCAGTAAGAGTAACTCAACTGTCGTATGCATTTATATTGTTTGATGACAGATGCCAGACATTCTCACCTGTATGTCATTGTAGTAGTCTTGTTGAGAAAAAAAAGTATGGTTTATGTAGAACCTTTGCTTTACAAGTTTACTTAGATCTTCGGTTTGGTTTAACTGTGCTATGTGTTACTGATGTTTTTTTACGTTGTTGGCATTAGAGGTGTACAGAAAAACCGGTTTTAGACTGAAACCGGTTTTTTTAACCGACCCGCCGGTTTGTAGACTGGTTAGTATTCTTGATATATGGAGTTGGTACTCAGACATCATATGAAGCAGGTAATGGACTTTAGCATTTGTAATAGTTCATCAATATACTTTTTCAAGCCTACACTCACTCGTCATAAAAAATGCAACATTTAGTCATTATCTATGTAGACACCTATGCCTTGCATTAACTACACGTTGAAGGTTTTGCATCTTCTCAAACAGGGGATTCGTCCTCTTTGGGAGGTACAAACATATCTGAACACTTGTTGCCTATGATGCACGGAAACGCCTAGCAGGTGCCGTCTCCCGTCCCGGGGACTGCTAGGGGACGGAAACGGCACGGGGACGGCCGGGAAACGTCCCCGACATGTTGGGGACGGCGTGGATTCGTGATGCAGCAGGGGACGGATTATGGGGACGTGTAGGAAACGTTTCCGACATGTTTCGGTTTATTTTTTTTTTTTGGTTTTTCATAGCCGGACCGGCGAAGCTCACATCCAGACTTTGAATATATCTGAACACCCATCAATGAACTGTTGATCAAGATCCAAACATCGATTTGCAAGGGGCAACACCAACTGCTTCGATTTAGATCGATAAATGAGAGAAAAACTAATTAAGGGGAGTAGGTAGAAATGATAAGAGGATTGTTAACATGTTCACTTCTGAATTTCTGATCTCCAAAACGAAGATGAAAGGAGGGTGGCGGCTGTTTTGTTTTTAGTAGGGTAACTTGTTACTATGGCCCATTAATAATTAATAACTTAAAAAGAGAATTGGGCCTAGGATGATGGGTTATTTTGAACGCCATTAACTTGAAACATAGTATTTTTTGTATATTTAGTTTAATTTTAATTATGAAGATATGAGATTTTTGAACTTTATATCAAGATATAACTATTTTGGGGTTTTGTGTTACATTATCTTTAATATATATTTATTTTTTTTAACAAGTTGTTGCTTTCATCAGTTAATCATTGTTTTCGATTCTCCCCCTTTAGTCTAGTTTGAATTGAAGTAGAATGACTGGTTTTCTAGGATTCTGCTAATTGCAATGGTGGTAGGTGGATTATATGTGTGTGTATTAATTATCGTCGGTCAATTTTTCTGTTATTGGTGCCAGGTTTTAGCATTGGTAGGAGATCAAACTTGATTACAGTGATAATATATGTGGGGGTCGTGTTGAGCATTCGCTTCAATGAGGATATATTGAGCGTTTGGAACCGCAATGCATCTGATAATCAGGTAAAGGTTACCATATCATCTGCATTATTTTAATCTAGTTACTTATGAATGGGTCAACTTGGGACGTGTTTGTGCTCCAATAAGTCCAAAGATTAAAGATATTATTGTAATAATGTTGTTTTTAATCATGATTATCGCATTATTGTTAATTTGTTATTTTTTACTTTTAGAAATGGACAAAGAAAGTGTTTGTGGGTCAACAACACCTAACCTGGCCTGTTTTGACCGGTTATTGAAGTTTGTTTTCACGATTAGGTGGTGATGGCTTTAAGAGATAAGATAAAACGACACTTGAAGCTTCCGCATGGATATGTTATGGAATACAAGCCACATGATGCTTCCCTGCGTGATAATTCATCCTATCGGAACACTTGGTTGAGAGGATAGAGGAGAAGCCGATATTGGGTGGGCGGTCTGTTGGTATGCTTATGATGGTCAATGTTTCGGATCCTTGTTATGTTTGACTAGCCTACCTTGAATATCAAAGAAAGAAGCAATATTTGTCATGTAGACATGATTTTGGATATTTTAAGCATTAACTTTTAACTCTAAATCACTTGATGATCATCTTATTGTTACCACTCTCTAGATAATGTAATCAACGTTTACATTATAAGTTTAAGCACCATATTTAAGCTATTAATGGGTCAAATAAAATTTATTCTTTTGTTCTTTAGTGAGATGAACTGAATCGATACTACCCAAGCAACTTTAGTAGTGGTAGTGTTATGGTTTCCATATAGATTTCTAATTTATGTTATAATATAATAATAGTAACTTTGAATCAATCTTTGCTTCAATGATAACACTAGCTATATATTCTGTTTCACTTTACGACTAGATCAATTAGAAGGAAGGTATGATGCACGTATGTATGAGTAATTTATGCTTTAGTTAAAGAACATTCTTTCCCCTAGTTGCAAGTAACTTTAGTTAAAGAACCATAAAGCTTGATCGCTCACTTAGGGGAGGGGGGTGGTCACTAGTGATAGAATTCTATCACTCACAATATCCAATCATGTTCCGCCATGTCAGTGACCATTTTTCCATCACTCACAACCTTTTTTTAGTGGGGGTGGTCATCACTCACCACCACACCCAACAATTTCCCCCCAACCAATAATTACCCTCACAAAAAAAAAAAACTATCACGGCCGTGAAGAAAATAACGAAAATTGATTTCGTGGAAGATTAACGCGTGGACTTTTGCAGCGGCGGTGGGAAATAACGCGTGGAACTTTCTTTCCGTGATGATATAACGGAGTGCCCCTGTCCTGTTACTATTTCATAAAAAGGTTTCAAAAGTCGTGTGATTATTTCCACCCTTGCCCATTCCTCTTCTGACGGAGAAGTTTTAAAAACTGAATCAACTAAGGCTAACCGAGTATAAGCCCGTCGATAAGCTAATGCACAATCAAGCATAAGATATGTAGAGTTCCATCTCGTTACAATATCTTGACGAACATGCTTCCCACATTGTAGTGAAAGCATTTGTATGCATTCCGCAAACTTATACTTCCTAGCAGCGCTTGCTCTCACATATTTCACCGACTCTCGAACCTTTTCAATGGCCCCTTCAATTGCTTTCAATCCGGCTTGAACGATAAGATTTAGCACGTGCGCTGAACAACGCACATGAGTAAAATCTCCATCACACACTAATGCGTTATTCAAACGCAAATGACCTTTCAAACGATCTACTAATATGTCATTGTATTTTGCATTGTCTAGTGTGATGGTAAAAACTTTTTTCTCGATGCCCCATTCTGCTAAAAAATTGATCAAGTGCTCTGCTAAAATGGAACCACTGTGTGGAGGGGGTATAACTCTAAAGTTTAGCACTTTTTTCCTTAGATTCCAGTTCTCATCAACATAATGAGCTGTTAATGCCATAAATCCATCTGTCGTGATCGAACTCCATAAATCAGAAGTCAAGCATATCCTACCGGTTACCTTTTCTAACTTGTCTTTAATAATCATCTTCTCTCGCTCGTATATTTTTAAGACATCCGCCTTTGCAGTATTTCTTGTTATGAATTTCACATCACCGTGTAGAAATTTGTGCAACTTTCTTGTTTCCTCATGTTCAACATAGCTGAAAGGGTAGTTATGTTTGATAATTGAAATCGCCAACATCTCCCTGTACATCGCTTGATCTAAAGGGGCGCGTCTTTGTTTTTTCGCCGGACCAGACTGATCAATATCAAAACACTTAGGGATATGCCGTCTTAAGTTAGATGTTCCCGAGCTTGCATTCGTAACATACACCTGTCCGCAAGCACTGCATTTTGCTTTTTTGTCCCCATTGGGTGCAACCGGTAATGGGTCAAAATAGTCCCAAACATAAGAACGATGTTTACCCGAACTATATGAATTGCCTTCATCCTCATGTTCCCCTTCTACACTATGTTGTTCAAATTCCGAGTTGTTTGACATACCTTTCAAAATAATAATCAAATAAATCTTAAAATCTTATCAACCGAGATAAACATAAGCGTTTATAAACCATCTCTATAGCATCTTAAAGCATATTATTCTCAGTATCATCCAAAATCAAAACAAATCTCACAATACAATTCGAAGCAAAACACACATAAACCTAAATCGCCTCATTTCACATCCGCTATTCCAATCAACAACTCTATTCAAATCATACTGTTTTTAAAAACATTCAAAATCAAACAAATCTACAGTATATAATCAACCGAGATTAACATAAACGTTTTTAAACTATCTACCCCATCCCAATTTCATACAATAAAATTGCCCATAAAAATTTGGTGTTCCTAGAAAACATCAAACAACAGTAAAAAAGATCAAATTTGACCCAGCATATGCATTTACCAGTATACTGAACTACTTTTCTAAATAAATATACAAAATCTAGCATCATATATTCTTCTTCAGGAGGTTGTACTTGTGTTCAACTTGTAAATTTAAATTAAGCAATAACACAAAATCTACATCAAGAGAAGGTTTTGAATCACCCAAAGACTTCTAGACAACAAATTGCAAATCAAACCAAAACATTGCTGAAAACTGGTTACAAAGAGATTATAAACTCAAAGATTACCTGCAACTTTCGCCAGAAGGTGAAATTTCTTCTTAATCGAACTGTTTTGAAGCGATTGTCGATGAAAATCAAAGATCTGATGGGTGTGACGGCGAAAGAACCTAAATCAACTGGTGTGGGTCTGTGGCGTAGGAGATGGCGGAGGGCGGAGGGCGGAGCGCGGAGGGCGGAGGGCGGAGGACAGAGGGCGGAGGACAGAGGGCGGAGGTCTGTGACTTTTCATTAACTGAAGAGAAGACTGACGACTGTTGACTAACCCGTAGTTTCTTGTGTTCTAAAACCCTAACCCGTATTGACCCGTTGTTGTAATTTATTCCACCCTAAATGACCCGTAAATATGACTTTTATATTTTTAAAAGACCCGCTTTGACCCCCTTGTTTAAATTCCTTTACCCAAAACAACCCATTTTCTAAAGTTTTTAACCCAAACTGACCCATATGATAGTTTTAGGGTTAGGATTGCCCCCTCTATATTTAACTATAATCTTTTTTTTCTTGTTTTGTTCTCTGGTGTATGAGTTGCCAAAGAATAAGCAAATGTACAAATAACAAAAGTAGATCCACTCGATTTCAAGGATATATTTCCAAGAATAATATCTGCTTTTTCCTTTTCCTTGCTATAAATAAGTACATAGGAGTACGTGTAGCACTGTATATTAATCTTAACCACATTGATATATATATATATATAAAACTATGATGAAGGTAATTGAGCACGAGCATCCACTGATGCTCATTGATTTGCAGGTGAACGTTGAAGATGTAGACGACGAATCTGATGATGAAGAGGAGAAGGAAGAGGATTTGGTTCCACAAGATGAGTTTTCTGTTGGTCCCAATCTATGAACTTGATACGAAAATAAAGATGAAACAGCAAATAGAATAAACAACAAGAATTCAATTGAACCTGATTGAATGTGATTGTACAGAATGATTGAGAAATTGTTTTTACAATTGAAAATCCTAACCCTATTTATACATATCGAAGAGGTGCGAATCCAATAGACGTGTCCCTTCACGAACAGGTATGTCTTTTGATCTTGTGGCTGAAATCGAAGATAAAGGGTTGCGTCCTTTATCCCTGTGCTTGCTGTCGTCGATCAGAGAAGGGGTACGTCCCCTAGATGTATCGATCCAACATGTAGGTTATTAACTTTCGATTTGTCGCATCTAGTCCCCGCACTTCTATCACTAATCTAATTCTAACATAAACTACTTTATACTAATTACATAACGAACCCTTATACTATAGGATGTGAAGGAGATTATGATTTCATTCACCCCCCTAATCTCGAACATCCTTGAGTTGCACCTTGATCTTTCTCTATGTCTTGCTCGTCATCATGTGCTTCTCCATTTTTATCACGAGCTTGTTGTAGTAGATCCTTGTCTCTGAGCATCGGCTTTCTACCCGTTACTTGCTTGACATCTTGATCCAGTTCTTCAACTTGTGCCATTAGAAGAGTTGGTTCTTCGTCTTCTTGCACGATATTTGCTTCTTCTTTTCTTTGGTTTGGTTTAGGACAATCTGAGGGATAGTGTCCATAATCATTACAATTATAGCACCTTACATTGTTTATGTCAAACACGAATTTGTCTTGATTTCTTGGGTATCTCTTCCGTCTATTATAATCATGATTATTATCCTGTGACTTGTCATCTTCTCTTTCTTCTTGTCTGAACTTGCCACGGCCTCGGCCTCGTGACTGATTAAGTCTTCCTTGTCCACGGTTTCCAGAGTGTCTACCACGACCAAAATTGTTGTCGTAATGTGTGAACAAGAGTTTGTCTTGGCTATCTCCAAGGATTCCTTTCTTACACTTGATTCTTTCTTGGAAGGTTTTTAATCTTCCAATTGCTTCTTCAAGAGTCATAGTGTCTAAATCTGAGTATTGTTCAATAGATGCAATAATCTGAATGAATCTTTCTGGCACGGAGTTTAAAAGTTTCCGCACTAGGGTTGGTTGATCAAATGTTGATCCCAAGCCGTTTGCTCTTGTAACAATACTTGTCAACTTTGCGGTGAAGGAATCGATCGTATCTTCATCATTCATTTGTAGCATCTCAAATTCTGATTTGAGAGTGTGTAGGCGTGCCTTCTGCACCCGGTCTACACCAACATATCTAACCTTCAAAGCTTCCCAAATTTCTTTTGCGCTCTTATAACTTGCAACTTGTAATACTATATCCTCTGATAGTGCTTGAAACAAGTATGCTATTGCGGCTTTGTCTTTCTTGACATCAAGTTGCGTACCAGCACTTGGTTCTATCATTTCCCATAGCCCGTTTGCTTCAAGTATGGTTTTAATACCGATAGCCCATATGGTATAGTTTGTAGATGTCAGAATGGGGCATTGGAAATGTGTCAAGGATCCTATATCCTTGTGTGGTACAGTTGCACTATTGTTCGTATCTAACGATGATTTTCCTGACATCGTGACTTAGGTTTTCTTCTAAACCAACAATGATTCTAACGGGAATCACTAAACTAAATTATTAAAAAACTGTAGTAATTTTAAAATTCCAGAATAATAAGAACGTATAACCTGGAATTTTTGAATCCTATGTAATTCTGAACTCTTTTGCTTTTTTGTTGTGGCCAATGAACAAACTTGAAATTTTCCCTTTTTCGAACACAACACGAGTAACTGAGACGAAGATCGTAGTCGGCGATTTCGATCTTTGAGATTTTCGGTTTCTCTCTTCCTGTGTTCTGAATCGATTTGTAAATCTGAAATCGATTTATGGTTGGATTCTTCTGTCAGTTCCTTCCTGGTGGCTTTCTGGTACTGAATCGATTATATACCAAATCGATTATGCTTCTCTTTCTTCAATACTGATTTGATTTTCGCTGAATCAAATTGTCTGAGTCGATTTCCTCCTGGTTTGCAGATTGCGTTTCGAAGTATACTGAATCGATTTCGTCTTTCGTCTGGCTTCGTGGGTTCTGGTTCTGAATCAATTTATAATTACTGAATCGATTTTTTTGTGTCTGTCGATTTTCTCTGAATCGATTATAATCACGGTTGCCAAACAAATTGAATTGAACAGAATTGAGCCCTTGGCTCTGATACCAATTGTTGGTCCCAATCTATGAACTTGATACGAAAATAAAGATGAAACAGCAAATAGAATAAACAACAAGAATTCAATTGAACCTGATTGAATGTGATTGTACAGAATGATTGAGAAATTGTTTTTACAATTGAAAATCCTAACCCTATTTATACATATCGAAGAGGTGCGAATCCAATAGACGTGTCCCTTCACGAACAGGTATGTCTTTTGATCTTGTGGCTGAAATCGAAGATAAAGGGTTGCGTCCTTTGTCCCTGTGCTTGCTGTCGTCGATCAGAGAAGGGGTACGTCCCCTGGATGTATTGATCCAACATGTAGGTTATTAACTTTCGATTTGTCGCATCTAGTCCCCGCACTTCTATCACTAATCTAATTCTAACATAAACTACTTTATACTAATTACATAACGAACCCTTATACTATAGGATGTGAAGGAGATTATGATTTCATTTTCATGTACTTGTAAGCGGTGCGATGAAGATATCAACGAGTATTACAGGTACTACTATAAATGTATACATGATTCATGTGATTTCGCTCTTCATAAATTCTGTGCAGAGCTCCCAAAAACATTAAAACACCCATCACACCAACATCCTTTAACCCTCTGTAAAGCTGACAACGATTGGACGTGCCTTAATTGTCAAAGATATCACGAGGGAGGTGCACTGTATATCTGCATTGATTGTTTGTTTGTAAAGGATGTAAATTGTGTTATGGAAGTAGACAAAAGGAGAATCTACCACCCTAGCCATCCACACCCACTAGTGTCTCTCAGCTCCAAACCCATTTTATGTGAGTGTGCCGCTTGTGGGAAGGAACATAGAGGGGTCTTCTTTCACTGTACCACATGTTCTAACTTCGCCATACACATTGATTGTGCTTTCCTGCCAAAACGTTTGTTAATCCAACATACTACAAATGTCATTTTCAACCATACCCATCCACTCACCCTTTCTTATTCCTGCCCAATAGAAGAGATAAGAGCTAGATATTATCCTAGATGCAGAGTATGTAATGGATATTTTGATTACAAGGAGGGTCTTTGGATATACAAATGCGAGAAATGTATATACTATGCCCATCTAGATTGTGCAACATCAAGAAGAGAGTCATTCATGTCCATCTTGTCTATTCTATTGGTATAATTACTATTTCTTTTTATATAAGATTCATTCCGGGTGCTACTTTCTACACCCCCCTAATTACTTTTTACACCCCCCTCCTCTCACATACTTACAGGTGGGACCCACGTGGGACCGGCAGTTTTCCTCTCACAAGCGGGGGGTATAATCAGGAGGGAGGGGGGTGTATTTAGAATCAGCCTTCATTCCATCTGATTGGTTATTAACAAACTTATTATCCTTATTTATGCTGCTTTTTTGATAAATAATAACCAAGTTATTTTATTTCCAATCTTTTAGGTGGAGGTCAACCCGTTAAAAACTATAAAGATGCTGACTATCCTAATCTTCTCCATTTACCATTTATTTCCTGATGAAACCTGTAGCATACCCAAACATTTATTTTTCAAAAAAACTTGGGCCTGCTGATTATGGTAAACATGAGGTAAGCCTACGACATATGAATCATCAACATGAGTTAATTTTAGTTGACACAGCTGGAAGCATTGGGTCAACCTCTTCAAAGATCATGTGTCATAACCCAATGAAAAAGATAGAATTATTATGCAGCGGATGTGTGAGACCAATCATGGAGATGCCGTTCTACAAGTGTCGGGCCAAAGAAGATGAGAACTGCAACTTTGCTCTTCATGAATGGTGTACTCGGCGGCTTCCAACAAAAGTAGACAACCACCCAGCTCACCCACAACATCCCCTCCTTCTAATGACAAACATCCCCAATATGTTTAACATATTTCATTGTGGAGTTTGCCTCTTAGATTGCATTGGCTTTGCTTATGGTTGTGTCGAATGTGGATTTTACGTTGATGTTACTTCTGGGTTTATGCCTGAGAAAATCACACATGAATCTCACCCAAATCATCTTCTTTCAATTACGAAGGATCGGCGCACTAGATATTGTCTTATGTGTCACATACCCTCAATTTCCGATTATATTTTGAGTTGCAGCTTTTGTGATGTGTATATTCATCCGTGGTGTGCTTTGTTGTTGCCTAACACAATTAGGCACCCTTATGACAAACATCCAATGCACATCAGTTACCTCCCAATTGAAAACGACAAGAGTGAATACTTTTGTGAAATTTGTGAGGAAGAATTGAATCCTCATAATTGTTTCTATCATTGTGATGTGTGTAGCCAATCAGTGCATTCTGATTGTGCTCCTTTAATACTTCAGTGTGAAACACAAACCCATTCTACATATAAAAGAGGTGTCTATTTGTTTTTAAATATGAAGTTTGGGAGCATTCATAAGACTGATGGACACCCACATCCTCTAACATTTGTCCAAGGGATTAAAAGTGATGGTCTATGCAGTGTGTGTGCTAGGGAATTGCGGCTCGAGATGATACTTAGGTGTTCCGAGTGTGAGTATGCAGTTGATTGCCGTTGTTTTGAAGAATTGAACAAGTCATGAAGGTGTGTATGTTTCATCTTCCATGTGCTTTGAAGGCAGACAACCTATCTACTTAATTCCCACTATCAAAGTTAATATCTTGTATAACAAGTATTGTCGCTAGTTTTTCTTGTATATCTTTTATATGTGAAGTGATGCAATGAAAAAATACATGGCATTTGTGTGTTCATTGTTATTGATACTTTCATTCTTTGATTGTGGCTTTAATTAATTTAATAAAAGAATACATATCTATATCTATATCTATACTATATAATAAAAGAAACCTGATTTGGGACACATGTCATTCAACGAGGGCATCAATAATTTATTGATAAATTTTAAATTAAAAAGATTTAAATATTATATTAGAATTTTATTTTGATTGTAAATCTAAAGTCTAAAATGTATTTTAAATCTAATCTATAATTTATGGATTTAATTTTGATTATATAATCGCCATACAAATTATTCTGAAATTGTTATTTGTCATATATAGCGTTTATTTACATTATTTAAAACCCATAAAGAAATTTACATTTAATATACGTAATTGTAATTTAAAGACGACAACTATTTTCATAGGAGATTTATACCATTCGTATAATATTATTTCATCCAAACAACAATGCATGTAATGTTATTTGAGTTGTTTACATTTAACTCATATATAAATATTTACTTGGTTTCATCATCTATATCTATATTTATACTATATAATAAAAGAAACCTGATTTGAGACACATGTCATTCAATAAGTGTATATTTTAATTTCCTGTATTTTTATATTTATCTTATATCAAGTAATTAAATAATAAATAATCAATTAATATTAAATATTATCTTACTTTAAATATCGGATAGAATCATTCTATTTAATCTAATAATATATTATCTTCAAATTTAAATTATAAATTAAAGATTTTTTAAATAATAGCACAAAACAATTATCTTAAACTTAAAAAACAATAATACGCTTATATAAAAAATTTAAAGTACAAACAAAATATACAAAATAACTTATTAGACATTAGATCAAACTTTAAAAAACACTAATTAGGAAGAGAAGCTTATAATATAATTTTGTTTTAGATTTTCCCAATTGGGGTTCTAATCAATTCGAATTAAACTTAACCAAGTTTATGACTTGATTCAAATTAAAACGAACCAAATTCATGCTTTTTTAAACGAATCCAATAGCATATCATTTACTATACAAAATTACATTTATTTAACCCGTGGAATACATGGTGTTTTTAAAGATATAATTTTTTTATTATTTAGTATATATTCGCCCCGCTTGCGGTATGCGCATATAATGTATATATGTGTGGACGCTCGAAGGGCAAAAGTGAAATTGCACTAATTTTAACATTATTTTACTAAGTTCGTGAAAATAACGTTATAAACGGAGGACGGTTAATCATGCATCATCATCATGTTGTGGCGTTGATAGTAGAAAGACAAAAGGGACCATGCACTAATCGGTCTTTGTCCCGATTGTTGAGTGTTATGTGCCTTATATCCAAGGCTTGATGCAAAGCTACTATCGAGCCGGGGCTCTCACTGAAAGCGGCTTCTCTATTCCGACGGCGTAGAGATAAGGCTGTCTACATCTTACCATACTCAGACCCTACCTTAGCTTTGCTATTGGTGGGATTTACTGAGTATGATGATGATGATAATGATTTAGTTCATAAAATTACATTTATCCAACCCGTGTATAATTGGATTTATTGAACCTGTATAATACACGGGGTTTATAAAGATATAACTTTTTTATTATTTAGTTTATAAAATTACATTTATCCAACCCATGTAATACACAAGGTTACAAAATTACTTTTATTTAACACGTGTAATACACAGTGTTTTTAAAAATATAACTTTTTTATTATGTAGTATATATAATTATATTTATTCAACCCGTACAATACACGAGTTTTTATTATTTGGTATATAAAATTACATTTATTCAGTACAATACATGGGGTTCTTAGAGATATAATTTTTTTTATTATTTAATATATAAAATTATATTTGTTCAACGTGTAATAAACGAGATTTTTAAAGAATAATTGTTTGAATTTAGTATATAAACTTACATTTATTCAACCCGTGTAATACACGGTGTTTTAACCTAGTAAAATATAAAGAAAGAATAAGAACATGATAAAAGCACAAAGTACAACATTTCCAGTTTTATTAACTTCTTTTATTTTACCCATTGACCCGTTATGGGTAAAGATACTCCATTCATAGAAATTCTACAGGTTAACCAATGTTTTACTAACTTCTGAGCAACATGAAACCCTAAAACAATAATTGTAGAAACATCACAACAATTTATTAATGAAACTTGACCTTTTATTATAGTTATCACTATCTACTGAACGCAGCCCTATTATTTACTAAACCGACTGCATCACAAAACGGTCAAGGCCCATTACAGTGGCGGATCTAGGATTCGCGCCAAGCGGTAACGTTTTATAAATAAGCGGTAACGAAATAGAAAAAACGTCAAATTTTTCCAAAATTTACACTAATTTTACACTACCGCCAGAGCGCCAAGGGGTAGCGGGCATTACCCCTTGTTATACACTAAATCCGCCCCTGAGGCCCAAACAGGTTCGCCTCTACTCAATGGTCCAATCCAATTTGTATATGTACATACATTTTAAAATTTATATATACGCGAACTGGTTTTCAAACCGAAACCTAACCAAACTGAACCAAACCAGTCCAATAGGTTTGTGTTTAAACACCCCAACACCAAAAAGTTAAATATTATTTTGTCAATAATTGTTTTTTTAGTTTTATCATAAGTATCACATTAGTTTCTTTACTTAATATGCACAAAAAATGTGCTTGTGGGTCAAGTCATCAACAGTACCTCACCTGACCTGTTATGACCCGTTATTGAAATTTGTTTTGATGATCAGGTTAATTAAGAAGTTAATATCTTGTGTAATAAGTATTGTCACTACTTTTCCCGATATATCTTTTATGTGTGGCATTTGTGTGTTCATTCTTAAATGCGAATCCACTTCACACTTTCATCATATGTGATACTTAAATGCGACCTGATGCACGAAAATTACATGGCATGTCGCCTCATGTATACATGTACGATAATAATATTCCTCAAAAACCGTTAACACAAACGACTCGTTTGTCCCTGGATACGAGGATGCGGTACAACATGGCTGAGTTTCCATGATGCGAAAAGAGTAATGACTCATCCGTCCCTTGATATGAAAGTTCTAATAGACAATAGTATGCAATGGCAATCATAAATGTCCAAAGAGACTAAGAGAGATTTTTCATTCGATAAAAACACAAAAAAGATTTCTCTAATTATTTTTCATAAAAAAAAAAAAAAACAAATCCATACCAGAACAGCAAAACGTTTAACAATTAACTACTTTTCATAAAAAACACCAAAACAAAACAACCAAAACCGAGCACCTTGACATCAAATCTTCTTTAACGATTAGCCTTGGCAACCCTCTCGATCTCATCCTTCTTCTTAATAGCATAGCTTCACAAAAAAACAGATCAAGCAATCACCAAATCAGCAAATAAAAAAACCATAAGAATAAACCAAAAATATAATTTATTTAAAAACAAAACGTACCTGTTTGAAGAACCCTTGGCAGCGTTGATAAGCTCATCAGCAAGGCACTCAGCAATGGTCTTAACATTCCTAAAAGCACTCTCGCGTGCACCAGTGGTAAGCAGATAGATCGCCTGGTTAACACGCCTTAAAGGAGAAATATCAACAGCCTGACGCCTAACAACACCAGCAGAACCGATTCTAGTAGCATCTTCTCTTGGTCCACTGTATGTAATAAACATTACACTATTAGTTAACAGCGTCCCGTTAATAAAAACTCTCGTTTATTAGTTAACGTGGCAAACTGCAAAGATTAATACTGTACCTGTTAATGACGGCATCCACGATGATTTGGATGGGGTTGGAATCGGTTAGAAGATGAATGATCTCCATAGCGTGCTTGACTATGCGAACAGCCATCAATTTTTTACCATTGTTTCTCCCGTGCATCATAAGAGAGTTGGTCAAACGTTCGACAATTGGGCATTGGGCTTTTCTGAATCTCTTGGCTTGGTACCTACCGGCTGTGTGAGGCATGTAGATTGGGTGTTTTGAAGCGGTGGCGGTGATGTAATCCTCCACCGAAAGATCAGAAACCTGCACATGAAAAAAATTACGTGTTTGCAAATAAATAAACATCTCCACCGACAGTGTTTTGACTTCAGCTAAATAAATACAAAATTCAAAGGCGCAAATCCATTGTAAAATTTAGTAAAAATGTCTCCACCTAATTAAAAAATTGATTTATATTTCTTAAAGTGGCAACATAATAAAATCATAAAAAAACACTGCAACTCTTTTGTTGATAATCATTCAAAAGTCTGAATATCATACAAAACTATAATTTGACTATCAAAATAAAATTCACATATCTGACATTAAAAACACCTATTTAAAAATTTGATTTAATGTTTATCCTGCATATCTAATGTCTAAAATCCAATACACATAATCAAACCAGCAGATTGTCCTTCAACCCAACAAACCTCTGTAACAAACTTTATAAAAACATATAAACTCCAAACAGCATTAACATAACATAAGGGTGTTCATAATTAGATTCGGATTCAAAAAATTCGAAATTCGACTCAATTCGAATTCGATTATCATGGTTTGAATTTGAGTTGATTCGTATTCGAGTCCAGTCTTCGGATTCGAATCAGATACGATTTATGATTTTCAATTAGGTTCGATTCGAAATTCGAACTCTTTATATATAGTTTTTAATATATGTATATATACACACACACATATAACTTCTAAACTTGGCCAAAGTATCAAATACATCTATACGTGCTAAGCTTATTGTTCATAAAATTACCAGACCTAGTGTCAAATAGCTCATACCTAACTTAAATCGCTACTAGGTAAAAAATTTAAATACAAATCAAATCGAATACGAATCCAGGTAAAAAAAGTCAAAAAATTTTGATTCGAGTAATTCGAAAATTCGTTATTCGATTTGATGAACACCCCTACATAACAGACAACAAAAGTTTTACTTTCAAACAATACCAATTAACCAAAGATGAAAAAATCATACCAAATACCAATATCAGGCCCCATAGTCATACTAACCGAACATATACGGTACTATATTCAGCCTTGAATTTAACTCATTTCCAGTAGAGGCACTATGCGGCACAAAACCGCACCCGCACCCGCACCATATCAGTACCAACCAAAACATATAAAGTATGGTATTCGGTTTTAGTTTTAGCTAAATTTCAGTATCTATAGTTTATACTATGCGATACGTTACCGATTCAGTCCAATACCAGTAACAATCTCATCCCTACAGTTAACTAAACAAAACATAATCCTCAACAACAGTTACACTAGCAATAAACTTCCTTCCAACACACTAATTCAGACTAAATTAATTAACTTAACAACAAAAAAAAACATCAACACACAGTATTGCACTATTATATAAACAAAAAAAACTTAAACATAGATCCGGTTAAAAAATGTGAACCTGAACGTCGTCGTATGTCCAGCGGTTGAACAGCAAGACATCACTGTGAGACTTTCCGTCTTCAGCAAGTGGTGGAAGAACCTCCATTCTAATTACAAACAAATTCAGATTAAATTGGATGTATCAAACAAAGAGTTGTATGGAAATAAGCAGAAAGAGTGTGATTATAGGTGAAGAAATGATTCGCTGACCTCGAATTAGGGTTTTGAAGAAGAGAAGGCTGCTGCTAGTAGTGTAGTGATCTTCAGACGTAGATGACGGTTACGAAACCCTAATTGTGGTTATAATGGATAGATGGGCTTCGTTATTGGGCTTATTATGATTTTTTTGGCACGTTGGTTAAAACTCTTTCGTGGGCTTAGGTGAAACCTAAGCACAAAAATTTATTCGGTCGAACTTATCTATAATAATTTGGGTTAAGGTTGATTTGATAATTATAAAGTTTTAGTTTGTTGTTAGAGTAAATTATGATTTTGGCCCATGTGGTTATATCACCTTCACCCTTTTAGTCTAAAAAGAAATCTTTTAACAACTGAGTCCACAACATATTTTTTCTAACTTTTTTGACCCTCAACGTCTTTTTTTCTAACCCTTTGGCCCCTAAAACTAAATGGATAGGATTAATGTTAGAGGCTAAAAGGGTTAGAAAAAAGACGTTGGAAGCTCAAATGTTAAAAGATTGCTTTTTGGGCTAAAAGAGTAAAAGTGATAACCACAGGGGCCAAAATCGTAATTTACTCTTTATATTATGGGCATGTTTGGTTAAGCTTTTTGAAACAACTCAGTGGCGGATTTAGGATTCACGCCAAGCGGTAACGTTTAGCGGTAACGAAATCGGAAAAACGTCAAATTTTTCCAAAATTTACACTAATATTACACTACCGCCGGAACGCCAAGCGGTAGCGGGCGCTCCCCCTTGTATACATATACATCCGCCCCTGAAACAACTTATTGACTTATTTGGTTTTTTGAAAAATCATAAGCTCCAAAAGGATGTTTGGCAATGAGGGTGTATGTGAGGGGGAAAAGCCAATAAGTCAATAAGTCACTCCATACTAACTTTTTCAAAAAGCCAAAAAGCCAATAAGTCAATAAGTTGTTTCAAAAAACTTAGCCAAGCATGCCCTATATAGTTTAAGCTAACAAATTACTATTAAATCATTTAATTTGAATTTGATGATGATACATTACATTGAAGACGTGGTGTAGCCATGGTGTACACGCTACGTCTATGTGGCTTTTCTATCGTTGATGTTTTTTAATAGTAAAAATCATCACACCTATTTTTTGCAGGGTTTGAACCCAACTACTTAGCTGTGGGGAATACACTGCTTTACCACTAGATTATCTTTTTTGGGACTCACCGCTAATACATGAAAATATTTTAAAAGTACCACATTATACATAAATAAAAATAAGACATGAGTGTGTTATGTTTGATGAAAACAATAGTATCATTTTTCTAAAATAAGTTTTGTGAGATATGTAAGATCGTATATTATGTTGCTAGGTGTGTTCTATAGAGTATACATTAGGAACTGTGGGGTTGTAGAAGTTAGAAGATTTGGACTTTAAAAGTGACAATGGTGTTGGGACAAAGCTCATGTTGAAGGGGGTGTGTTTGTTAATTATTTTTTATTGTCTTATGATTTGAGATTTTTTGAAGAAAACGTGCTTTGTAATGAGTGCAGTTTATTTGTAAAATGATAAAGTGGTGATTATTATAAACATTAGTCAAGTCGGCTAAGACAACTATGGTATTAGCTTCTTGAAGTGGACCAAATTCGTATCGGTTATAAAGACTTCTTGTGAGGATACTAACACTAGTCCCAAGATTTATAAGTGCCCTAGTCATTTTAAACTCTCCCACTGGAATGGATATAATGGGCGGCCTCGGATCTTGTAACTTTGGTGGAAGAGCACCCGGGAGAATTGAACTCATATTTTCGGTTAAATCAAGTTTCTTAGGAAACTTGTATGTTCGTTTTAGTGCACAATTCTTTTAGGTACTTATCATATGAGGGGACTTGTTTAATTACATCTAAAAATGGTAAATTATTTTTTAACTTCTTTTTAAATTTCTCACATTTCTTTTTGTTGTGTCCCCTTTTCTTTGCCATTTTGTTTTTAAATGGTTCCAATAAAGCTTTGGGATAAGCGATGGTATTACCCTCCATACCCTTATCCTTAGCTTTTAGAACTTCAGTTTTTGAAAGTTAGTTTTTAGTTACATTTGCAGTAATATCTTCATTTGGTTTAGCAACTTCACCAAAGCCGCCCCCCCCCCCCCACCCACCCCCACCCCATTTGTACTTTCCTCATCCTCATTCATATCCTCCACCATCACTTCAATAAATTGTGGGGGAGATTCTTATGGGAATCATGGTATCCGTTTAAATTTTAATTCTTTTATAGAATCAAAATTTATAATTAAAAATAATAACGTATTATTATTCAAAACAGAAGTAATAATAATAACTTATTAGTAGTAAAAAACAGAACTTCCGTCAAAGATCCAGTTAACCGTAGTGAGTTTAGAGTTATACCATAACGAATATCAAAACCTCACACGATGGATGCAACAAATTCAGTTTGAGTCCACACTAATCAGTTATCTTGAGCTTACTATTCTTTCCAAAATAAACATCTCAAAAGGTATGAGTGCAAAACAACTGTCTACTATCGATAGTCTTTTATTTTTGAAAAAAGCATATACGAAGACAGTGGCGGATCTAGGATTCCGACCAAGCGGGAACGTTTGATAAATAAGCGGTAACGAAATCGAAAAAACGTCAAATTTTTCCAAAATTTACACTAAAAACGTCAAAAATTTTCCGGCCAAGCGGTAACGGAGGCTACCCCTTACATCAAGGTAGATCCGCCCCTGTACGAAGACATAGTATGCTTTGGGTGCAAAAATGTGGAATATAGTTTTATTTCAAAAGTTTGTTAATCAGAGCCGGCCCCAAGGGCTTATGACTCTAGGCAAAGGCCTAGGGCCTCCAAAATCAATGGCCTCATAATTTATATTTTGTTTCATATACTATATTAGTTTTGGCCTACATAAACAAAGTGTAAGGCCCAAATATAACAGCTCTATTTAAAAAAAAAGGAAAACTTTCTTGCAGCCTCCAACCCTCAACGCGCAAGTGTATCCCCAAAAAAAACTAATCATTGCTTGGATGTCTCAACTATCTATCTCAATTGCAGATTCTCAAGTCTCAAAACAGTAACAACTATTATTTTGCAACATCTACTAATCTTGTGTTGTGTATATATATTGATGATTGCTCAGCCCTACAAAATAATTCAGTTTTGCGATTTTAATCTTTAGTGTTTGTGATTTGGATTTGCTATCGAAACTTTCTTATTTTGATTTGCTATTGAAACTATTATTTTGTGTTGTGTATATATATTTGGATTAGCTATTAAAATTAAAAGTATTATTTTGCTACTAATTTTGATTTTCATTTGAAACTTCTTAGTTTATAATTTTTTGGGTCTCAAGCCCGGGTAAAGGAAGAGGGCTTTTAGTTTATATTTTTTGTTGTTTGCATACCCTTTTTGAAAAAAAAATGTATACAAATTAAAGGGCCCCAACTTTGTGTTTCGCTTAGGGTCTCCAAAAACGTAGAACGACTCTGTTGTTAATGGTTATGATGTCGAGTATGGAGAAACTTGATTACTATGTGATTCGTCTCACATTGGTTAACTTTGTAAAAAAGTTGTTAAGCTGAATGCTCACTTTATGGAAAAGACAAAGAGGTCCTTGATTTTGAACCATGATGTATTGCAAAATACATACTTTTATCGTGTATAGTTTGTAAGTTTTATCGTTATTTTTAGCTTAGTTTAGTTTAGAATTGCGTGCTATTGATCTACATTGCGTTTTCCAGGTCTTGATACATAAAATGCTGAAATTGGAGCAAAACCGAGCTAAAGTGTCAAATGTCAAGTTCCGGAATCAATGTATAAAAGTGTTAGAATAATTTTGAAGTTTTTGGAAGTTGGAGCTGAGTTTAGAGGTGAACATTCTGTGAAAAAAGCTCACTCGCGTAGCACTAAGGTGATAGGATACTCAGTCGCGCTACGCGACTGAGGTAGCGTTGACTTGGCTGACTTTTGAGTGACTCGCGTAGCGCTAGCGTGAAGGAAAGACCAGTCGCGCTACGCGACTGGTGTGAATGAAGCATCTGATTTGTGGATCGATTAGGGTTTGGTATAAAAAGAATTATTATCATCATTATGATATAATATACGAACCAAGAACCCTAGGAGACTTTTGAGAGCAGATTTTTGAGTCTTTCGAGGTGATTTAGCTTGCAAGAATCATCCGGTTGAAGCACGGAGCGTAGGAAAGAAGATTGTTCGGGTCTTATCTCCCGGTTTTCATTATTTTCTTGTTTCGATACTTTGATAATGAATTCTTGTTTTGAATTTGATTTGTTTATGTTAGACATCATGTTTCTTGGCTAAACCCTAGATACTACCTAGACTAGATGATGGTTTGATGAAAGTTTGGATCTTTTAACGGTTTTTTATTGTTTGACTATGGATTGATTTTGAAAGTAAAGTGTTCTAGATATTCTGATTTGGTGCGTGTGCGTATTTACTTTTGATTGTGGATTGTTTGCTGTTTCACATAGATTTTAGTGACGGTCTTTATCACATAATAGATCTGTGTTGATTATTTGCATCCTTGCGGGTTCGGGTGATCTTTGGGTAAATCGGCCGATAGCCTTAGAAACAGTAATTGAAATATAATTAGAAGCAAATATTCTGCTTAACTTGTCGCTGAGAGGCTCGAGTTAGTTATTAGGTCGCGGTGCAATATATAGTTAAATTAGATTTTGAGAGAAGTCGAAGTTAGTTCCCTAATTGCATTTGTGTCTAGTAAACCAAGTTAGAATCTGGAATTGCCTTAGATTATCGCGCTGAGAGGTAGATAGTCGTATTAGGGCACTTTTAGAGTCGATAGAGGACTGAGAGGAAATCTAACAGTCGGTAATCATAACAGCCTTGTAGGGTTTCCTAGGTTTCTTCCTGAGAAGGGTCGGGAAGTCTTAGCATTGAAATACCTTAAGGTTTAGTATTTAACGATCCCGGCTCCATACAACAATAAAACCGTTAGAAGTCCATTCATAGTTAAACTGGATTCAAGTCTAGGTAGTCCTTAATCTCATCTGAATCAAAACCCTAGTTTTCGTTCGTGTCTTAGTTAATTTCAATTTAATCATAATTTTAGGACTTTAGTAAACCCCCCCCCCCAAACACAATATTCGTTTAGTCGTGTCAGTGTCTAGTCTAAGTTGAGTCGTTAACGTAATTCATAGAGTCCTTGTGGGTTCGACATCCGGACTTACTTTGCTGTGCTAGAGTTGACCGGTACACTTGCCGGTGAGTAGTTTAGTCAGGTTAAAGAGTCTAGATTTTTATTACTTGAGTCTTAATTTAGGGTAATTTTAGTTTAATTAGTTGAACTACTTTTTCCACATCAAGTTTTTGGCGCCGTTGCCGGGGACTCTTGGCAGTTGCGTTAATTGCTTAATTTGGATTTCAACTGATATCGTTACGTGCTTTTGTGTGTTTGTGAGTCGTAGGAGTCCAAGTAATTTTAGTGTCTTCTTTTTCGTATTTTTCGAGTCCTTTGTTGGAGTTGTCTTACTTGTTTATTCTTGGTTTTGCAGTTCATGCCCCACACGCGTTCGCAGGGACCAGTGAAGCCACCAATTGACAAGTCTTCCTTCTCCACACCCAGTTTTTCGGTAAGAAAATCTTCAACTTCATCTACCGCCCCTTCAGACTCTACTCTCCAATCTAAATCACCGAACTTCGACTTTACCCCTAAGTCATCACCCCACAATTCCCCACCACCCTCCCGTCACCATAGTCCACCACCAGTTCACCAAATGGCCGAAAACCAAACTGTCCACCAGCGTTCCACCGCGGGTTTTACCGCAAACTCACCCATCACCCTACCTGAAATCGCCAATGATAAGTCTTGGCAAATTCCTTCATACATCATGACTGCCATTAACAACTCTTATCAGTTTCATGGTCGTGATGATGAGGATGAGCCAGCACATATCAATCGCCTTACCCGCCTGTGTAGCACCTTTGGCATCGAAGGTGTTAACCTAGATGCCCGTTTCCTCCAAGTCTTTCCCTTTTCACTTGCTAGCCGCGCAGCCACCTGGCTTGATTCGCAGCCACCAGGTACTTACACCACTTGGGCTGGACTTAGAGATGCCTTCCTTAAGAAGTACTTCCCACCCGCGAAGGCCTCTCGCCTTCGAGATCATATCCATTCCTTCAGAATGGAGCCTGATGAACCCTATCACTTAGCTTGGGAGAGGTTTCAAACTTTACTCTCGCGTTGTTCCCAACATGGATTGTCGGATTGGGCCTTAGTAGAAAAGTTTTATAACGGTCTTACCCCTGAGTTCAAAGCCCGATTCGACACATCCGCAGGAGGCCACCTTATGGGAAAGAAAACTGTGGCTGACTGCAATGACCTCTTTGAGAGCTTCGCTCATGCTGATATAGATCATAGTGCTACCGGCAGGAATTTCAATCCTGTGATTACTCCCTCATCTTCTCGAGGAGTGAACCAAGTCGTTTCAGACTCAAAGGTAGTGTCTCAGCTTGAATATATCACCAAAGAGTTGCTAGAAATCAAGAAGAAGGTAGATAGATGTGAGGTTTGTAGAGGTGGACATGACACCATAGATTGCCCAACCATTACCCTAGAGCAGGTCGAGTATATAGCAGGTCAAAATAGGGGTCCAACTAACCCGTTCAACAATAGTAACTCTAATTGGCGTGCTAACAATTATCGTTCCTCAGGTAATCCCCCTGGTTTTCCATCAGGTCAATATCAAAGTAGGGGGCCAGTTTTTTACTCTAGTGGGGGTCGGGTCAAACGGGTCAATTTGCTAGTTCAGGAGGGCAGTTTAGAGGTGAGGGGTCAAACCAAGAGGTTCAACCTAAGAGTGAGGGGTCAGGAGGTAGTTTGTCTAGAATAGAGGACCTTCTTTCCCAATTATTGGTTAAGGATCAGGCTACCCAACGTACCTTAGAGGACCACGCTACGCTTTTAAAGAATAATCATTCAAGCTTCTTAGACCTTCAAAGGCAAGTTGGGGATATTGCACGCCAGTTGCACGAACGACCTCCCGGTCAATTTTCGGGCAACACAAAGCCCAACCCATCTGGCTCTTTGAAGGCAATTTCGACCCGTAGTGGTAGGACCTTAGGAGAGATAGTGAGACCCGAGAGTATTGAGATAGAAGAGGAAGAACCCGTAGATGAAGAGATTGAAATGGAGGCGCCCGGTAAAGTGCAACCTAGGTTAATCCCAGCAAGTACCGCACACACCGGGGCGCCTTCGAGTGAGAAGAATGTAGGAAAGAAACCCGTTCAAGTCGTTCCTTCACCGAATGTTGATATTTCCCGGGCTCCTTTTCCTTCCCGCCTTAAAAATCAAACCTATTCCAAAGAGTACGGGAAGTTTTTAGAGATCTTTAAGCAACTTAGGATCAATCTTCCGTTCATAGAAGCTCTCCAATCCATGCCCAAATATGCAAAATTCCTAAAAGACCTTCTAAAACGCAAGGATAGGTTAGGAGAGGTTTCTAACATCCCCCTTAGTGGAGGATGTTCCGCCGTAGTGTTGAACAAGGTTCCGGAGAAATTGACGGATCCAGGCCTTTTCACCATCCCGTGCTTGTTTGGGAGTGATACCGAGTGTAGGGCCCTAGCCGACCTAGGAGCGAGTATTAACTTAATGCCATATTCCATGTATGAGAGGTTAGGTCTAGGAGAGTTGTCACCTACACGCATGTCTTTGTCGCTAGCCGATAGGTCCGTCAAGTATCCACGAGACATTATTGAAAACCTTCTAGTCAAAGTGGATAAGTTTGTCTTCCCTGTAGACTTTGTCGTTCTTGACATGGAAGCCGACGAAAAGGTTCCCATCATTCTAGGGCGTCCATTCTTGTGTACCGCCAAGGCCATCATTGATGTCTTTGACGGGAAAATCACACTTCAAGTCGGTGAGGAGAGGGTCACTTTCGAGATAGCACGCTCCATGGAACACCCTAGTGGTTCCGATGATCTTAGTAGTCCTTGTCATTCGGTCTATTTCATAGAGTCTTTCTTATCGTGTGTTGACCATTTCTTTGACTATATTAGTGGAGCCGACCTAGTTGAGAGTAGGATAAACGAGATAGTTGAGAAGGTAGAGGAGGTTGTTAGTGAGAGTGAAGAGGTAGACGAGGATGAGTGGGTCCCCGAGGTACTAGAATTGAGTGAAATTAAGAGTGAGAGTGAGAGTACACCTATAGAGAAGCCCGCCCCTTTAGAACTCAAAGTCCTCCCGTCCCACTTAGAATACGCTTTCCTAGGTGAGAGGTCCGAGTTTCCCGTCATTTTTTCGTCTAAGTTAGAGGAGGGAGAGAAGGGTAGGCTATTAGAGGTGTTGAGAGTGAATAGGGAAGCCATTGCATGGCGTCTTTCGGACATCAAGGGCATAAGCCTCGCCTATTGTACCCATCGGATACTCATGGAAGATGACTATAAGCCGGTGGTGCAACCTCAAAGGCGTCTTAATCCGAACATGCAAGAGGTTGTTAAGAAAGAGGTTCTTAAGTTGTTAGATGCCGGGGTGATTTACCCCATTTCCGATTCACCATGGGTTAGCCCGACCCAAGTCGTCCCAAAGAAGGGTGGGATGACGGTGATCATGAATGAAAAGAATGAGTTAATCCCTTGCCGTACCGTTACCGGATGGCGTGTGTGCATAGACTACCGAAAGTTAAACGACGCCACCCGGAAAGACCACTTCCCCTTACCATTCATTGACCAAATGTTGGAGCGTCTAGCGGGTCAACAATTTTATTGTTTTCTCGATGGATTTTCGGGTTATTTTCAGATCCCCATCGCCCCGGAGGATCAAGATAAAACGACGTTCACATGCCCTTACGGCACTTATGCGTATCGCCGCATGCCTTTTGGGTTATGCAACGCTCCGGCTACTTTCCAAAGGTGCATGGTTGCCATATTCCAAGACATGCTTGAGACTTCCATGGAGGTCTTCATGGATGACTTCTCGGTTTATGGCACCACTTTCGATCAATGTCTTTCTAATCTTGATAGGATGCTTAAGAGGTGCATAGAGACAAACCTTATGTTGAATTGGGAGAAGTGTCACTTTATGGTGACGGAGGGGATAGTGTTAGGACACAAGGTGTCAAGAGAGGGTATAGAGGTGGATAGGGCCAAGATAGATACCATAAGTAGATTGCCTCCACCTACTAGTGTTAAGTCCGTTAGGAGCTTTCTAGGTCATGCGGGCTTTTATAGGCGTTTTATCAAAGATTTTTCCAAAATCACACGCCCGATGACTAGGCTTTTAGAGAAGGATGTACCTTTCGTCTTCGACGAAGAGTGCATCAAGGCGTTTGACTTCTTAAAGGAAAAACTCGTGAGTGCCACAATACTTGTGTCGATCGATTGGAGCTTTCCCTTTGAGCTCATGTGTGATGCAAGTGATTATGCCGTAGGTGCGGTCTTAGGTCAACGAGTCGATAAGCACTTTCATCCAATCTACTACGCGAGCAAAACTCTAAATGATGCTCAAGAGAACTATACCACCACGGAAAAAAAAACTCTTAGCCGTAGTGTTTGCGTTTGAGAAGTTTCGCTTGTATCTTGTGCTTTCCAAAACCACCGTGTTCACCGATCACTCCGCTTTGCGCTTTCTCTTCCAAAAGAAGGATGCAAAGCCACGTCGTATTAGATGGATTCTTTTGCTCTCCGAGTTCGATATAGAAATTAAGGATAAAAAGGGAGCGGAAAATGTGGCCGCCGACCACTTGTCACGATTAGAGGATCCAAAGAGAGAGGAGGTTCGTGAGGATTCCATAGGAGATACCTTTCCTCACGAAACCATAGATTTTGTTAGTGCCGAGGTAGAGGGTTTGCCATGGTTCTCGGATTTGGCAAATTATTTGGCAACCGGAGATCTTGTGAGGGGTATGTCGTACCAACAAAAGAAAAAGCTTCTTAGGGAGGCTAGGAAGTATATTTGGGACGACCCTTACCTTTTTAGGATAGGAGGAGATAGAGTGCTTAGGAGGTGTGTTTCAAAGGAGGAAGGTTTAGACATCCTTAGACATGTGCACGAGGGTTTAATGGGGGGCCATCACGGAGCAAATGTGACGGCACAAAAGGTTTTTGATAGTGGGTTTTATTGGCCAACGGTAGTTAAGGATGCCGTAGAGTTTGTTAGGACTTGTGACCGTTGCCAACGTACCGGCAACATCTCATCCAAGGATGAAATGCCTCAAAATCCCATCCAAGTCTTGGAAATCTTTGACGTATGGGGCATTGACTTCATGGGACCTTTTTCATCTTCAAGTGGGAATAGGTACATCCTCGTGGCCATTGATTACGTTTCAAAGTGGGTCGAAGCTCAAGCTTTGCCCACCAATGATGCCCGAGTGGTGGTGAGATTCCTTAAGAAGTTGTTCACGCGTTTCGGAATCCCTAAAGCTATCATAAGTGACCGTGGCACGCATTTTTGCAATTCCGCCATGGAAAAGGCACTTGCACGCTACGGTGTCACACATCATCTTTCCACCGCATACCACCCGCAAACTAGTGGCCAAGTAGAGAATGCTAATCGAGGGGTGAAGAGAATCTTAGAGAAAACGGTAGGAAAAAGTAGAAAGGATTGGTCGGAAAAGCTCGACGACGCTTTGTGGGCATTCCGTACCGCCTATAAGACACCGTTAGGCACAACACCCTTTATGATCGTGTATGGCAAAGCTTGCCATCTTCCGGTAGAATTAGAGCACAGGGCATTGTGGGCATTGAAAACCGTAAACCTTGACCTTACCGAAGCCGCAAGGAGGAGATTCTTCCAGATTCATGAGTTGGAAGCATTGAGGGATGCCGCTTATGAAAGATCATGGAGTATCAAGGAGAAAACAAAGGCATTGCATGATAGGAGGTTGCGAGGTTTGAAGGATTTTAAAGTAGGTGACAAGGTACTTTTGTTCAATTCACGTTTGAAATTAATAGCAGGAAAATTGAAATCGAGATGGAGTGGACCGTATGTGGTGAAAGAAGTGTTTCCGTACGGCACGGTGGAGCTCTACGATGAAGTAGATAAGGGAGTTTGGAAAGTGAACGACCATCGCTTGAAACATTACTTGGGAGGTCCAATTGATTCTACCGAAGAGGAAGAAATTCCTCTAGAGGACCCACCCACCTTCGCCGAACAGTAATTGCGTAAGGCTTCGTTTGTAGAGTTTGTACCGTTTGTTAATTGCATTATTTCTTGTGTTTTTCGTAGTTTTTGTGTTTGCGTCTTGTGTGTTTTTGAGAAATTTTGCAGGAAACGTACCTTGAAAAGCTGGAAATTTGAGGAAAACGCGGATTCAGGTGAGTCCCATACTTAGAAAATATTTTGGGATGATTTGGGAATGGGTTGTTAAAACATCAAAATTTTTCTAAGGCAAGAAAGTGGAAATTTCACGTAACATTCTGTCCAAAATAGCCAGTAGCGTAGCGCGAGGCATACACCAGACCACTCGCGCTACGCGAGACCCATGGGGTTCACTAGCCAATTTGAACCTTTGACCCTTTTGGACCTTTGAACCCTTTCAACCTAACCTTTTCACTAGCGTAGCGCGACACATACACCACATCACTCGCGCTACGCGAGTGACATGAACAATCAGAAAAAAAAATTAAAACCCTAAATTCTATCCCCAAATTCACAAACACCACACCGTCTACCACTTCTCCACCCGATCGCCCACCACCATCCTCACCACCAATCTCCGCCGATAGCCACCTCCATCGCCACCAATCACCACCATTAACCACCTGTCCACCACCATCATCATCCTCCGGCGATTACCCCAACCGTCCACTATCATCACCCGATCACCCACCGCCATTCACCCACCATAATCTCCAACCCTCCGCCGATCACCCACCACTTCACCGATAACCACCATCACCTCCACCTTTATCTCCATTTACCCACCGCCATACCTCCAGCAACCACCCACAACTACTGCCCGTCCACAGTCACCAGACCATCACCACAGTCATCTCAGTTGCTCTCCGAGTCGGTCGCGTATCAGGTATGTGTGTTCCTGCTGTAACTTACGAGTCGAGTCCGTTGTGTCGAGTTGCGTCTGAAGTTTGTATATGTGTCGGTGTTGATTCCAGTTTGGTCTGCAGGTTGTCCAGTATATGCGTGTTTGTTTTGTGTCGTTTTGTGTCGTTAGATTGTCAAGTCTTATACTAAGTCTGTCATATCCGAAATTTCTGCCTTTCTGAATATTGTGCTAGGGTGCGGGTGGCACGGGTTGGTTTTGACATTTTGATTGATTTGAGAGGCGTGAGGTTGGGGGTTTGATAGCTTATATAGGGGAGGTTTTGTCCGCGGACTTATTGATCATGTTATTTGGACGCGGACGTTTGTTAGGATAGAATGCCCCTCAAGTGTGGGGAGGCGTTGCGCGGTTTTCACATAAAGGTCGCATTTTTTACAAAAATTACGCGCCTCGCTTCCATTGCTTCCACACTTCGGAGTTGTTTTGATATCTCGGCACTTGGGATTGCTCGAGGGCGAGCAAGGTGCCGGAAGGGGGTAGAAGTGTATGTTGCGTCATTTGCGTCAAGGTGTCGTGTTTTGCGTCGTTTAGTGTCGTTTTTAATTTATCGAGTCGTCTTAGAGTTTTGTCCAGTGTCGGTTTGCGCAATGTGCATCGCTTGATCATCGGATCGTTTCGCTCGTACTCAATCTCCATTCGGGCGAAGTTCGATCCGGTTTTCAAGCCGATATGCGTAAAAAGTCACTTATATCGAATAACGGCCGCGAACGAAATGCTATACGGCCGTCGTTCGACTGTATATTTTTATATTATTTTTGGCTAAAAAAAAATATATATATATATATATATATATAAAATTAAAAAATTTAAAAATCAAAAAAATAGTTTGTTATTCCTGATGATCTGCTTGTTTTGTCTTGAATATCAATTGTTTTGCAGATATGGCGAGTAGTTCTCGATCGGGTCGGGCACAAAAAAGAGCTGCGGGGCAGACTGCACCGGGACAGGATCCGGTGATTATCGAAACGCCCATTATTCAGATAGCAGAGGATGATCCCAATCTAAGGAAGATTGAATACTCGACATCATACAATTTCATACCGGATGAGTTGATGAATAGGGCAGTGAACCATCCGATCCTTAAGTTTGAAGAAGATACGTATGAGTGGGATAAGTTTAAAAAATTTAAGAAAATGGCACTGCTTCAGCATAGGGTGATAGATTGGGAGTGGTTGACTGAGATAGGTGCAGAGCAGGAGGTTAGAGAGTTGTTAGGAGAGAGGTTGATAGACGCGATGAATTGTATTGACCCTCACTATGTAGAGCTTGTGTTAGAATTCCACAGCACGTGGATGCATAAGGAGGGTAAGTTTGAGCAGGGAAATGCGTTGTCATTCAGTTTCGGTAGGAAGGTGTACGAGATGAACGTACCTAAGTTTGCGATTATTTCGGGGTTATATACTGAGGAGGAGGTTAGGAGACCCGAGTTCTCGACTTGTTTGAGGGGTGCGTATTCAGAAAATAGGAGGTATAGTGTTGGAAAAGCGGAGTTGAAGGCGCTTTGGGAGTCGATTTCGGATGCGGATTTTGGACAGACAAATCTGATTTCGACGGTTAGGAATCCGATATATAGGTATGTGTTGAGGTTGTTAGCGACGACGTTGGTTGGGAGGAAGTCTGGGGAGAATAAAGCTAACTGGATTGAGCTTTTTATTTTGATGTGTCGGGTGCAGAGGAGAGAGTTTAATTTGGCCACAGTGTTGGTAGATTCGATTAGTCGAGGTAGGAGAGGTGGCGATAGGGCTAGGTTGGATATGGGCCCCTATATTACTAGGATTGCATCACATCTTGGGGTTTTGGATATATATCAGCCTCAGTTCTTGCATAGGGGCCCGACGACTGCGATTTTTGGGTTAGAAGACCTGCAGAAGGCAGGCATCGCGTCGTGGGAGGCACCATATGGTTGGGAGCCGATTAGAGAGGGCCCACCTGTTCAGCCACCGCAGAGAGGGCCAGTAGATGTTGAGCCGCAGCAGGAGGCAGGACCGTCAGGTGCACAGCAGCCGCCACAGACACCGGTACAGCCGGTACGTCAGGCTGAGAGGAGAGTCCCGTTACCAGAGCCCCTCACTTTAGAGTCATTCTCTGGCTATGTGGAGCAGAGATTTGACAGATTGGAGCGTATGATTGAGTTATTACACAGGGGACAGGGTGCACAGACGGGTTCCGATTCTACTTATCATGTTTATGAGGCGAGCAGCCATGAGACAGATAGTGGTTAGAGATCGTGGATGGATAGCAGGTGGATGAGCAGCAGCTGATGATTATATCTTTTGATGTTTATTTTGTCTTTATTGTTGTTTTCATCCTTGATTGATTGGTCTGTATTTGATATTGATACACGTTAAACAGGTTGGGTTGGTTGGGTTGGTTTGATGAACACTGATGCATCTATTTTGATATATATATATATATATGTGGTATGTTGGTAGGTTGTTCATTGTTTGATAGGTGATTATGTTAGCCGCTTTCGTTCGCGTGTCCGAGGTTGAGTTGTTTGCTGAGCGCGTTTCGAATTGGAGGGCTTATGTGGAAATGACTAGCACTTTGACAGTCTCACATATCAGCTAAGTCGTTTCCCTTTTG
Source organism: Helianthus annuus (assembly GCF_002127325.2). NCBI lineage: Eukaryota > Viridiplantae > Streptophyta > Magnoliopsida > Asterales > Asteraceae > Helianthus > Helianthus annuus. The sequence continues at coordinate 162,475,546 of NC_035434.2, read as the reverse complement.
TTGTTGTTGTTTTTATTTTTATTTCGTCGTCTAGTTTTTTTAGTTAGTTCGTTATTTATTTAGTAGTTGTTAGGTAGTGTCGAGTCGTGTTTTCGTTCTTGCATTAGGGACAATGCAATCTCTAAGTGTGGGGATGGGAATACATGTAAATAATCGAGTCTTAATTATAAAAATCCAAAAAAAAGTTAAAAAATTGAAAAAAAAAAACAAAAAAATTGAAAAATCAGAAAATGTCTTTCGAAATAAAAAGAAGTTTGCATTTTTGAACGGAAAATGATAGAAAAGACAAATTTTTGCTCGGATTGAAATAATAATAATATGAGATTATAATAAATCGAGCTTGCGTCTAGTTAGGGATATGTGGATAGGCCCGGGTTTTGGTTCTAAGTCCCTTTGAGTTAATATACCTTAATTGTCGGTCTGCTAGTGGGTTCTCGCCTGGGAAATATGGGAAACTAAAACCGGCGAAAATAGTATAAGGGGTGCCGTTATAAGCTAAGATAGTTAGAGTTTTTTTATCATATCTCGCTGAAAAAGAAAAAAAATATAGAATAAAAGTGAGCTAGAAACTAAATGAGAGTAACACATTCCTATGTAGTCTGGGCTGGGGATAGCGACTCTACAGCAGGATTACCGCTAGGGTGTGTGAAATCGACTTGCCGAATAAAAGTACCGAAACCTATGTAATCTGTGATTGGGGATAGCGACTCTACAGTCGGAATACCGCTGGGTTAGGGAAAGCATCGTCTAGTCTCATGAATGAAAAAAAAAGGAGCAAGCTAGAAAAAAAAAGAGAAAAGAAAAAAAAAATTAGATTTGATATCAAACTCTCTTTATCTTGGTATAAAACGGTTAGGAATTGGTCAAATGATCGTTCGTTTAGCCCTATAAGCTTGAGTTGGGAGTAGGTGGACTGTTGATTCAAGCGTGAGACCCTAGGTAGACTGACCGCACTTAAACTAAATTTACATGATAAGGGTTTAGGATTAGATTCGGGTTTAAAGTGGACAGATATATTCGCAATCGCAGCTAACGCAAGCTTTGGTTTTAATTAAGTATATCTATGATTTTCGGTCCGAGTAATTGTTTGTTTCTGATTCCGTTGCATAATTCTTTTTCGTGGACGAAAAAAGAGTAAGTGTGGGGATATTTGATGTATTGCAAAATACATCCTTTTATCGTGTATAGTTTGTACGTTTTATCGTTATTTTTAGCTTAGTTTAGTTTAGAATTGCGTGCTATTGATCTACATTGCGTTTTCCAGGTATTGATACATAAAATGCTGAAATTGGAGCAAAACCGAGCTAAAGTGTCAAATGTCAAGTTCCGGAATCAATGTATAAAAGTGTTAGAATAATTTTGAAGTTTTTGGAAGTTGGAGCTGAGTTTATAGGTGAACATTCTGTGAAAAAAGCTCACTCGCGTAGCGCTAAGGTGATAGGATACTCAGTCGCGCTACGCGACTGAGGTAGCGTTGACTTGGCTGACTTTTGAGTGACTCGCGTAGCGCTAGCGTGAAGGAAAGACCAGTCGCGCTACGCGACTGGTGTGAATGAAGCATCTGATTTGTGGATCGATTAGGGTTTGGTATAAAAAGAATTATTATCATCATTATGATATAATATACGAACCAAGAACCCTAGGAGACTTTTGAGAGCAGATTTTTGAGTCTTTCGAGGTGATTTAGCTTGCAAGAATCATCCGGTTGAAGCATGGAGCGTAGGAAAGAAGATTGTTCGGGTCTTATCTCCCGGTTTTCATTATTTTCTTGTTTCGATACTTTGATAATGAATTCTTGTTTTGAATTTGATTTGTTTATGTTAGACATCATGTTTCTTGGCTAAACCCTAGATACTACCTAGACTAGATGATGGTTTGATGAAAGTTTGGATCTTTTAACGGTTTTTTATTGTTTGACTATGGATTGATTTTGAAAGTAAAGTGTTCTAGATATTCTGATTTGGTGCGTGTGCGTATTTACTTTTGATTGTGGATTGTTTGCTGTTTCACATAGATTTTAGTGACGGTCTTTATCACATAATAGATCTGTGTTGATTATTTGCATCCTTGCGGGTTCGGGTGATCTTTGGGTAAATCGGCCGATAGCCTTAGAAACAGTAATTGAAATATAATTAGAAGTAAATATTCTGCTTAACTTGTCACTGAGAGGCTCGAGTTAGTTATTAGGTCGCGGTGCAATATATAGTTAAATTAGATTTTGAGAGAAGTCGAAGTTAGTTCCCTAATTGCATTTGTGTCTAGTAAACCAAGTTAGAACCTGGAATTGCCTTAGATTATCGCGCTGAGAGGTAGATAGTCGTATTAGGGCACTTTTAGAGTCGTTAGAGGACTGAGAGGAAATCTAACAGTCGGTAATCATAACAGCCTTGTAGGGTTTCCTAGGTTTCTTCCTGAGAAGGGTCGGGAAGTCTTAGCATTGAAATACCTTAAGGTTTAGTATTTAACGATCCCGGCTCCATACAACAATAAAACCGTTAGAAGTCCATTCATAGTTAAACTGGATTCAAGTCTAGGTAGTCCTTAATCTCATCTGAATCAAAACCCTAGTTTTCGTCCGTGTCTTAGTTAATTTCAATTTAATCATAATTTTAGGATTTTAGTAAACCCCCCCCCCCCAAACACAATATTCGTTTAGTCGTGTCAAGTCTAAGTTGAGTCGTTAACGTAATTCATAGAGTCCTTGTGGGTTCGACATCCGGACTTACTTTGCTGTGCTAGAGTCGACCGGTACACTTGCCGGTGAGTAGTTTAGTCAGGTTAAAGAGTCTAGATTTTTATTACTTGAGTCTTAATTTAGGGTAATTTTAGTTTAATTAGTTGAACTACTTTTTCCACATCAAACCATAATCTTGTTGGGGTTGAGATACTTGAACATGTCAAGCCAATAGTGAATAGAAGATGGTCCAATGTTTCATTCAACCAGGCGGTACGAGCCTTGAGCCAGGCGAGGCGACTTGTGAAGTCGAGTTGTCGAGCCGGATTGTGATAATAAATAGGAATTGAATTGATGTTCCTTTTGATTCAGGTGGCTTTGATCGAAGGCAAAACTCGAGGAAGAGTTTTTCGAAGAGGGGGGTATGGTGGGGGTGCAAACGAGCCGAGCGGCTCGCGAGCTACTCGAGATCGGCTCGAGAAAAAGCTCGAAACAAGCCGAGCTTTATCGAGCCCAAGCCGAGCTTGAGCCTCAAAACAAAGCTCGTTTGTTTATCGAGCCCGAGCTAGAGCCTCGCATGTGAAAAGCTCGTTAGGCTCGTCGAGCCTTATCGAGCCTTAGTGTAAACGAGCCGAGTCGAGCCGAGCTCATTTAAACTTGTTTACAAGCCGACCTCGAACCTAAAAATAAGCTTATTTAGTAAACGAGCCCGAGCCCGAGCTTCACTTATTGAGCTCGCGAGCCTAAAAAGTCTATTATTTATATTATTTTTATTTAATATACTAATTAATAGATAATAAACGAGCCGAGCCCGAGCCGAGCTCGAGCTTAAGAAAATACAAACGAGCCGAGCTCGAGCTTTGAAAATGAAGCTCGAATCGAGCCGAGCTCGAGCCCGAGCTCTTATAAGTTAATCGAGCTCGAGCCTGGTATGACTTGATATCTAGTCACTTGATTGCTTACATTGATTCTGCATCGGTATGACTTGATATCTTTTGGAATTGTGTATGGAATTCACTCTCAGATTAAACAATTTCTTGAATACACGAAATCAATAATTAGATAAAACAATCTTTTTTAAGAACAAGAAGTTCTTCTCCGTGAAAACTGAAGTATGAAATCGTTGTGTGTTTATTAAACCTCAATACGTTCTTCGTATACGGTTAACCATCGCAACATTTCAGTTAATGGTTAATAGTTGGCAATTACAACTGTTTGCAGCTATAACATTTAAATTAGATATATCCGTGGTTAACATTAGTGGAAATGTCAAGAAGACTCAATCAATGTTAACCAAATTATTATAGATCATTGTTTAGTTGTCACTGATCGATTGCAACTCATTTCAATGTGATTATCTTGATCTTGTTGTTTGCTTTTTAGCTTAGCTTGGCATTTCAACCCTGTAATCTAGTTGATCATTCTGTGTTAAACACATTTGTATCTAATTTAGGTAAATCTAACTTGTGTTGGTGGGTGGGTATTGATCTTGTTGATGGGTGATAATGATATTAGAGCTGACTCGCTGAGAGTATCCTGGAAGCAAATTTTCTATAATCTATGATAGAGGTATGATTTGTCTACGTCCCCCACTCCTCAAACCCTACCAATAGCAAGGGCAGACCTACCCACAATGGTAAGTGGGCGGTCGCACCCCTTGAAAAAAAAAGATTTTAGTCTTAATTTTCGTCAAAAGTCCCAACCGCACCCCTTGGATTTTTTCAACCGCACTGCTTGAAATTTTTCAACCGCCCTCCTTAGAAAAAAAATATGATGAATATATAAAAAAAATTAAACACTGATTATTATGAATATATAAGTACATAACACAATTTGTATAATTATTCTTTAACCACTTATTCACTTTACTTAACCCAATTTACAATCTAATTTTATTAACCCAACCCAAAAAATTATCCTTTTTACTGATTGCTTTTTATATTGTTATATGTGGAGATTAGGAGAAAATATTGATGTATAAGTGTTTGATCTTTTTATGTTTTTTTTAGTAGTTCTAGACTTGTAGTTAATGATTTTGTTGTTTTATTTTAAGCTTTGTTTGTTTAAATGATTACTAATCTTATTTTGTTTAAGTGTTTACTGTTTAGTGTTGTTTTATGAACTTATGGAGCAATTTATATGTGATAAGACTACAGGTAGAGAAGTTACGACGCGATTTCTCAAGAGGAACAAGGTTGGACCACGTTTTTCGTCGGATTCTTCTAATTAAAGACCAAGCTATGTCTTAGAAAAGTTTTTTTTTGTTCTACTTAATGACTAGGTTAAAAAACCCGTGTATTACACAGGGTTTGATCAATAAATTATTAAATAGGTATTAATGAGCCGGAAAAATATACGCCGCAGTTTAAAAATAATAATTAAATAAATGAAATATTCATAAATAGTTCAAAAAATAAGCGTTTTTAACATTTGACCTCCTAGAGATCAAACATAACTCAAACAAATCTATTCATAAAAAAATTAGTTGAAGTTATCACATCTACAATACATATATAAACATATACAAAGAGCAAAAATAAGCCATGATATAAATCAAATTAGGAATAAAAAATGTTAATTACTCGAATACTTTCGGCTATAAGGGGGGAAGGGGCAGCCTCGGTTAAGGGTGCTCGGCTTCGAAGCCGCATGCGAAACAACCCCGCCACCCCTTCATTCGAGTAAGCGAACAGCTAGGGAAGCTGGCTACTCTTTATTGAAGGTGAAGTTGGGGGTTTCTGACCTTTTAACAATCATATGACCGTTAAATTTATTGAAAAAGTTAATTTTATTTATTTTAAATCATTATAAACACCTATCTCACCATTTTTATTTTAATAGCATTCATAATCTATCAAACCTTCCACCATATTCTCAAATACCCATTTTTATTTATGACTAATTTCTCAAATGATGATCTCGGTGTTTAGTGTCAATGGGCACTTATACAAACATGGGTACTATTTAACCAATGGGATCTAGCCTGCCTAGTCAACGTTTATGAAAACGTTTCCACATCCAACCGATATGGTTGCAAAGAAGTTTAAGAAATTGCAAGAAGGGACAAGAAAAGATGTGGAACACGCTTTGTGTTCTAAAAGGAAAATGAGGCATACTTAGGCGACCCATACAGACCACAAATGTTGACAGGATTAGGAGCATGACGTATGCGTGCATGATATTGTACAACATGATTTTTAAGGATGACGGGCATGTCTTCTCGCCAGTCCACATAAGGGATTCTTTAGTTTAACCCGTTTTGGACAATGATGCCCTTGGTGAGATTATGGATCCACATACGCATTTCCGACTTCGCACTGATCTTGTGACACATATTGCAATTTAAGATCCATATTATTTAGAAGATTCAGACGAGGAATAGTTTATTTTTATTTTGTATTATGTTCAATAATTTATTTATATAGTTAAATTATGTTTATTTGGTATTTATATGTTTAATTTATTTTATGTTAGAAAAAAGTTTCGGGATACTCTAGAGTATGTGCCTCTAGTGTTTTTAGAATACTCTAAGGTTGATTTAATGTAACAGTGCAGGATTTGGTATTTAATTGTTTAATTATCTGTGATTTTAGGATATTTAAGGTAGATTATCTCACAGTGCAAGATTAGCTAGTCTTAGGTGGTGTTTGTTTTTTGGCTAGAAGCTCTTCTGAGCACTTATGTCTGCGTCGCGCAGAGGCGCGCAGACATAAGATTCCTGCAGCTTGTTTGTTTTCTTGAAGATCTGCAGACCAAAAACGTCTGCCTCACCTCTTCCCCAAGCAGACTTGTCCACAAGTCTTCTAACCTCTGCAGACCTTTCTCCCCCTAGCTCCACCTCCACCTGCCACCACATCACCTCTCAGCCACCACCTCCACCTCCACCTGCCGACACCACCTCCACCTCCGACACCACCACATCTCCGCCATCACCTCCACCATCGTCAAAACCCACCACCAAACCCATCAATTAAAACAAAACCCAATCGGAGACCATCATCATCATCGGAGACCTCCACCTCCGAAACCCATCACCTCCACCTTCAACAATCACCACCTCCATCTTCACAAGAACCGGTCGGAGAAGGAGGTGGCAAAGATCGTCTTCAGAAACCCCCAAATCGAAACCCACCGGTTCTCTCCCTCCTTCTTCCTCTCCGGTTCTCTCCCTCTTTCCCGTTCTTTCTACAGAAACCCCCAAATCGAAACCCACCGGGCCCTTCTTCATCTCTGGTTGCGACGGGGTGGGTGGTGGCTGAAGTGGTTTAGGTTGGTTGTGGTGGTGGCAGGTGGTGCGGTGGTGGTGGTGACAGATTGTAGAGAGAGAGAGAGAGATAACACAGAGAGAGACATCTGTGGTTTGTGTGTGTTATGTGTGAAGTGTGTGTGTGAAGATGTTTTTATATAAAAAAAACAAACCCTCTTCTCCTTGCAGACTGCAGACATTTGATCCACCTCTTCTCCTGAAGATGTCTGCAGATGTGGTCCGCAGACTGCATACCTTTTCTCGCAGAAAAAACAAACACCACCTTAGACTACTTTAGGCTTATACCTCTTCGCCTAATTATAAGAGAAAAAAATACAAAAGAATATGTTAGAATCATATACTAAGAAGTGTTCTATTAGTTAACCCTGATACAATAGAACATGTTAAAATCACATGTTAAAAACTATGCTATTGATAAATCTAGACGGATATAAATTAAATATGTGTAATTTTGTTTTTTTAGTTAATTTAAATTTAAATTAATGACACGAATTGTTTTTAGATATTTTGTTTTTCAAAATAACTTAAACTAATGCCACAAATTGTTTTTAGATATATTTTTTTTAACTAAAGTAATGTACGTAATCTTAAAATTCTTTTTTAAATATTCATATCGTTGTTGATCACTATTGATATCTCTGATAATATTTTATTTTATTTTAATTTAATTTTAATAACATTTTTATTAAATATAGGAGATAAGTTTAAAAATTATTATTTAATAGGAAATAAAAAAATTGAAAAATAATGACAAGAAGCATGAGAAAGGGAAATAGAGTTACTTTACTTACTTATGATGGTTTTTTATGTTGTTTACTGTTTCACTTAAAACTTTGTTTATTAATGTGATAAGAAGTTAAGAAATAGAGTTTGATTGTTTGAAAATTGAAATTGACCCAATCTAACCCGATCTGATTTGACCCGTGAAAACTTTGTTTGTTTATGTTTACTTGTTTTACATGATCTGACCCGCTATGAATCGAATTTTTTTATATAGCTATGGACTTAAAATCTTTAATTTTTTTCCGCACCCCGGAAAAAATTACCGAGTCCGCCACTAACCAATAGTTGATAACCCATGATTTTATTAGTGATATTTCACGGTAACTTGATAACTATTAATTTTATTATATATAAGTTTATATTTTGTCGCATAGAGCTCTCTTAAGAATCCTCAAATTCTCAAAGATGGGCCTGCACATCTTCATACATAATAATCTTGAACTAATAATAAAAAGTATTTAAAATAATTGATATGGTGATTGTTTATTTTGTTGAAGATGTTCTTGAAACTTGTACTAATGTGGCGTTGATCACTGCTTTAAATTCGTTATGGAGATTAAATATCACATGCTACTAAATATTATTATGTCCTTACAAATTTTATAATACAATTAGGATATATATATTTACTTATTTTTCTCAATAATACAACTTAGCATATATACGATAAGTTTGGATATATTCCTTCTATCTTGTATTAGAATATATATTTTACAAAACTATTTCACTTTATATCATCTGGATCACACGAAACCGTTTGCAAGATAATATAAAAAACGATCACGAACATTTATAATATTTTTTTTGAACGGCCAACAACGAACATTTATAATATGAATAAAGTCAGATGAAATGATGCAGAGAAACAGCTATGCATGCATGCATGCAGATATCAGATATGGTTGATGGGCACATTTTCCAAAGATTCCCTGCAACTTCCCCATTAACCTATTCTCAATCATCACTCTTTCTTTCCATTTTTAGGATAAAACTATAAAAACCTTGAAAAAAGGGAAATTACCAAAATCTTATTTAACCAACAACTTACCAAAAATCACCCTAATCAGTCCTTAGAACAAGGCTTCCACAATTGGATACGTCGATGAATGGTACAATGACACGTGTCCAAAATATTTGATGAGTCTGTTGTCGGCGTGTCAAAGCCAAAAAGGTGGCTGATGCGTCAGTACCTGACTCCTCGTTTTGGCTTGGTTGACTCCTTGTTGTGGCTTGGCCGACTCCTCATTTTAGCTTGGCTGACTTCTCGGTGTGGTTTGGAAAAACGTCATATGACAATAGAAGTATAAGAGATTTTTCATTTAGTTTGAAAAACAAAACGACTATTTTTTCGTTCATGTTGGAAGAAAACGCCTCAAGCCACCAAATAAAAGGTTTGCGTATTTATAAACTCCACAAAATAATATGGTATCTAAATTTAATAAATTAATAAAATTAAAAAATCATGTTGAAAATTAAAATAAAATTTGAGGAGTCAGCCGAGCCACAACGAGAGGTCAGCCGAGCCACAACGAGAGGTCAGCCGATCCACAATGAGTAGTCAACAAAGCCACAATGAGGAGTCAACCAAGCCAAAACGAGGAGTCAGTCAAGCCACAACGAGGAGTCAGTCAAGCCACAACGAGGAGTCAGCCAAGCCAAAACGAGGAGTCAGCCAAACCAAAACGAGGAGTCAGGGACCGACGCATCAGCCACCTTTTTGGCTTTGATGCGCCGGCGGCAGACTCATCAAATATTCTGGACACGTGTCATTGTACCATTCATCGACGCATCCAATTGTGGAAACCTCGTTCCAAAGACTCATGAGGGTGACATTTTGATAAATCAAGTTGGTCAAAAGACATTTTGGTTGTTTTCCAAAAAAAAAAAAAAAAAAAGCTTCAAAATATTTTGTTAAGCTTCATTAAACAATAATTTAATGGTTTTGTTTGATTGAACTTGTTTGATGATTAATATAGAGGTTAAAATACACGTAATTTGCTAAATTTAATGTAACCAAGCCCCCCCCTTTCTCCTCCTGTTTTTTCGTTTAAATGTGTAAGTTTTATTGAATGTTTTCGAAAGTTTCATATGTGTTATGTCCGGCCTTCTATTTTTTTCTTTAAAACTTTTGACTATTTATATTTAAAAGTTTAAGATTCGTCACTGAACGTAGCCCCGTCATGGGTGAAGACCAGACTAGATCAAATCGAGACCAGTTTTGGTTGAAAAGCGATACTGGGGACAAGATCAGTTTTGTCTCGGTCGATTATGGTCGAGCTAGTTCTTTGATTTTTTTTCAAGCTAGTTGTGGGTGTACTATATACTGTATTGTGTATTCTATAATACTCATGAGTCATGAGTCATGACCTAATATTTTAACCTCTCATAAACAATTTTTAGCTTTAACACTACGTTTTATGGGACTCTAGTCTGAAAGAAAAAAAAAAACTAAATAGTATACGAATGATGAAGTTAAAAACTACAATTGCTATATATTTTTGCGTAGAATTTATTTGTTATCAATCGAACAAAACCGCTAGAGTCTGGATTCTTGTTTGGTGAACATAAAAATCTAGCATTCAATGTTAGTAAAAAAAATAGAGAAAAATGCCCGGATAGTCCCTGTGGTTTCGTATTTTTTCACCTATAGTCCCCAACTTTCTAAAATTACCTGAATAGTCCCCAACTTTTCATTTTTTGTTCCCGGATAGTCCATGGGTCTAACTTAAGTTTGTTTTCTCTGTTAAGGGGGTGTGAAATGACAAAATACCCTTTCCTTTAAAAGGCCAAACCACAGGGACTATCCGGGCATCTTCTACATTTTTAGAGAAAAACCACACCACCACACTTTCCGGCTAAATTAAGTTCCGGCGACTTTAATATATATATATATATATATATATATATATATATATATATATATTACAACTTTAACAACAGCAATCAAATCTTAAATTATCTTCTACTCCCCTCTCTCTCTCTCTAAACAAAGAACAACAGATCTCTGTAAATCTCACACACAAATACACACATCTTTGAAGAAATGAAACCCTAAATCTAGATCATTCTCCCTCTCTCTCCCCTTTCTTTCTCTCTCTAGCGGCTGTGGTAGTGAACAGCGGGGTTAGGTACGGCGATGGTTTTGACGGTGTGGAAAATTGGCGGAGATCGTGGTGGTTCTGACGTTCAGTGATGGTGCTAGTGGCAGTTGATTAACGATGGTGAAGGTTTGCGGTGGCTGTTGGGTGGTTTTGATGAACCGACGGTGAAGGTGATGGAGGCCGGAGGACCCGTCGGAGAAGATGAAGGAGTTGCAGGTTACACGGCGGTGGTCGGCATAGATGATGAATGTCAATTCGAAGTTGAACGTGGTGCAGACGGAGAAGAAGGAGATGACGACGGAGATTGTGATGAAGGTTGGGTGATGATGAACAATGAAACAGAGAGGTGGTGTGATAGTTAATGACGGAGGTGAACGGATGTCGGAGAATCGGAGAACGGAACAAGGTTGCAGGTTGGTCGACGGAGGTAAGTGGCAGGTGGTGGTTGTGTGGAGCATCAGAGATCGACGGTTGTTCGCGATTGCGCCGGTGAGTCAGACTCGGTTTCTCCGGTGACGGTTACGTCGCCGGTGAGGAACGTGGTGTTTGTGGTTTGACTCGGTGTCTGTGGATTTTGTTTGAGTTTTTAAAAAATCGATCAGTAAAGTTGTAATATATATATATATATATATATATGTATATATATTAAAGTCGCCGGAAATTAATTTCGCCGGAAAAGTTCGCCTGAAAGTGTGGTGGTGTGGTTTTTCTCTAAAAATGTAGAAGATGTCCGGATAGTCCCTGTGGTTTGACCTTTTAAAGTAAAGGGTATTTTTGTCTTTTCACACCCACTTAACAGAGAAAACAAACTTAAGTTAGACCCAGGGACTATCCGGGAACAAAAAATGAAAAGTTGGGGACTATTCAGGTAATTTTAGAAAGTTGGGGACTATAGGTGAAAAAATGCGAAACCACAAAGACTATCCGAGCATTTTTCTCAAAAAAAAAAAAAAATACTTTGTATCATTATTTTACATTTTTATCAAGGAGAGAGATTCAAGGAAACATATTAAAATCGATGAATAAGTTTTTTTTTATATACAGTGCATTATAACGAAATAAAACATTTTTTTTTATTTCACTAATGAAAAAAAAAACTAATTCATAACATCTAAAAAAAATCAACCCTCAATGTTCCTTCCTATAAATACTACCTCCACTCACTCTCATTATCATACCTCACTTTCTCTACCATTTACTTCTTCTTGTGAGTTTGAAGCTGGTTCACCCATGGCCTAACATGGTGGTTGCAGAATGTCCGGGTGCAGCCAAGGATGACTTGCCGCCGGCCAACCGTTGGACCCCATGCATGGATCATCCGTCGGCAAGTTGTCCTTGGCTACATTCTTCATTATGCTTCTCATGCTAGGCTATTTATCATTTTTGGGTGATATTACATTTGATATTGTTCGATTCTTGTCAAAAACATCTTTTGCAATTAAATGTCTTCATATCGTTAATGAATTAAATGATTCATGTTCGCATATGTATCTCAAACCAAATGTAACAAAACATAAGGGTTAAATACATAAGTTATGCTATTTCTAAATTTTAATTATGAACATGATTATGAAATAGTACTATTTCATGTTTATAATTACACTAGAATATTGTTGAAATGATATGTTTATGGGCTCTCATTCTATTGGGTTCAGCCATATATTTTGGGCCTCTTGTTACTAATTTGTTTCATATTGCTAGTTTGTTGCAACAGTTTTTGATGTGTTGGATATTTTGGAGGGTGTAAAGTGGTAGTATCAGGGGTTGAAATGGGCATCTTCCAATTCTTATGGTTCTTTGTGTAACCTTTCAAGTGCAGCCATATATAAGAGTTCTCTCTCTCATTCGGTTATTAATTCACTACAGAAATCATTATCTTCTATATATTAAATCTAGGGTTTCATTATCCTTCATCTGGTTTTGTATGCGTATCAGTCCATATGATGAGTTGATCTCTTTCAAGTTTGGTTGAAGCTACTGAATCGTTTTGGAGTCACTGTGCATCAGAGTTTCTACAAGTCTTTCAGGAGATTAGTTCTTTCTACTCTGTTATTTATTTGTATCCTTTGTATTGTAGTTGTTGTTGTTAGATCTTTGATAGATCTGGTGATCATTGTTCCTGAACATCTGATTGTTTGTATCAGATGTTTATTGTTCTGTATTCTGTTAACAGATCTTACTATTTGTAAGATCTAGGGTTTTGGGGGGTGTTTTTCGGTTTGGGTAAATAATAAAGTTTTGTCACCGTTTTTGTCGCTTCTTTGTTGTTCAGTATTGATTGAATGTTTGGATTGTTGTTTTCTCATACCATTTTTTGACATGGTATCAGAGCCTAGGCTCCGATCTATGGTCGATATTGATTCTGGTGTTCTTCCGCTATAATTTTTTGACGATTTTTTTTTGGTTTGTAGATCTGAATCCCTTGGTTGCTTATTCTCTATTTCTTGACAGTTTTTTTTTTGTGTTCATTGTGAGCTCTTGCATGATACTTTTCTTTTTAATGATTACGGCAGTTATTGTGTTGTTAATCTGCAGCTAGAGTTGTGAGAGTTTTTTTTCTTTGTATTTGGTTCATAGATCTGTTGATCTTAAGTGTTGATTGTCAAGGTTTTGAGTATATAGGATAGTTTCTCGTTATTGGTCTTTAAGTTTAAGAGATTTAAGTGCTACGGATTAGGGTCATGTATTTTGTGTTCTCGTGTTTTGGGTCTGAATCTATTTTTTTAATAAGTGTTGTTCTGTTTTGATCCTTTGCTTGAAGTGTGCAGATTGGATTTGATTAGATCTATTTGATTATTGACTGTAGCTAATCTGATCTTTTGTTTGGAGTTAGGATTTATGTTCTTAGAAACCGGTTGGGTTATTGTACGTGTGATACTGAAGTTGTAACCCTAGATCAAGGGTTTGATGTGCGGCTGAAGGTTTGTTGCGGTTAAAAGTGCTGTGAAGACTCTGCGTTGGTCTTTATAATCGCTTGTTGATTATAGGTCAAACTGACCAGAGGTTGGTATATTTCTTGCTGATCTGTGATATTGTAATCCTAGAAGATTACATACTCAGATTCTTTTGAAGGAAGTTATAAGCACCCACTGTAAGATCGTTCCTACCCTCTCCTTTTGTTCCTGTTGTTGATTAGTTGAAGTCGGGGTAGTGAGGACTCGCATTATTATTTGTTGGTTATAGTTGATTATATAACTATTCTGTGTTTCTTGTGGTTTTTTTTTTTTTTTTGTTATGTGTCTTAGGTTTTGGCTCCTGTATTAAGACCTGTCCAGGCACTATAAGTGACGAACCTGGAATCTGGAAACTGATACAGCTTCGCCTTAGTTTTTTTTTTACATCTAGTTGATTATTGTCTGTTAGAGGTTTTTTTGTTTCTTGGCTGTCTTTATTTCTTGTCTTAGTTTTACAGTTTTTTACATGTTAATATTTGTAAAAAGGTGTTTGTCATATGGGTTGTGTGTGAGTGTTCCCTCTGTTTGTGTGGTTTGTGGTAAAGAGGTTGTTTAAAATTCTTTCATTATATGACTATTGAAATTGCTGAATGGAACTTTGTTTTAATATCATAAAAGGTTTATAACAGAGTTTTATTTTTAAATTTAATGGTCATCTTGGGTCTTAAAATTGTGTTATAAGAGCTGTGTTTTTTTTGCATGATTGGTCGCTTGATTTTCATGATAGAGGCTGTTGTCTAAGTAAAAAAATTGGTTCCTAACTCTGTCATACGTTGTCTAGTCTATAAGTTTGTCTCTGATAGTTGAATCATGTGGTTCATTGTATTGGTTCAAGATAGTTTCTTGTTTGTTATTATGGCCGTGTTTGTGGGATATTAAGTCACTTGTTTTTTTGTATGTTATTATTTGTTTAGGCTGTAATTGTTGTTTGGTATAGAAGTGTGTACTTCTTGTTGTTATTGATCTTGGTTCTTGAATCTTGTTTCTCTCTATAACTTGTTGCTTCTCTGTACTCATCATAGACTTGGATTTTTTTTTTAGTTAGAATTCTGTTTATTTTGAGTAGAGTTGCTCTGTATCATGTTAGAGATTCGTATTGTTTGTTCCCGGGAGTATCTACTGTTTCTTGGATTTGCTTGATTCTTGTAGATTTTGTATAGGTTATCGTGCAGTAATCAGTAGGGTTGTCTTGTGAGAGTTTATTGCTGCTTCTAGTTAAAGTTGGTTATTGTTGGTTGATACTCATGTTTACAAGTCTTGTCTTTGTCATGAAAGTAGTGTGATTTTATGTTTTTCAGATGTGTCTGACTGTAATATGCTTGATCTGGTTCATATATGGTGTTGTCTACATTTTCCACAAGATGTAGTATGATTTATACAAATGAACTTCATTGTCTTGGTAAGATAAAGTGTTTTTTAAGGAACAAGTGTGTAACTAGGATCCTGTCTATTGATTATGTTGTTCTGAAGTCAGGTTTGTTTGAATTGTTTTTTTTTTGGGTATGCTAAATAAGATTAGCATATGTTATGTGTGGTTCAAACTTCAATTTTTTTTTGGAATATTCAATAAATTTGTACGTGTTTTCTTGTTTTTAGTGAACCTTGTATCTATATGTCTTGATAATAGAATATTGTATGTTCATTGTATGGTTCAGTATTTTCAGTCATGTTTAATAGGTTGTTTCTCATGAAAAATTCTATTTCTGTTGTTATATGGTCTTCTACTTTCATTAAGTTTAAACCTGGAAATGTTGTTGGTTTGTTCAAGGTTATACCGGATATTATGAGCTTAGTTATGTGTTCTATGTATACTGAGCTTTGTTCTTGATTAAAGTTGCTAGTTGTGATAATCTCAAGATTTTAATATTGTTCTCTAACCTCTGTCTTGGGTTATGCAATTCATCTTGTCTTGAACAATGGTAAAATGTTTTTCCGACTATAACTGTTTTTTGATGGTTCTTAGTTCTTTAAAACTGCATCAGGATGGTTTGTTTGACCGTGTCTTCATGATCTTGAATGTTTTTACAGCCTTGTATCTTTTCTCGTGTGTGAGATGTTTTTTTATTGTAAAGTCATGTGACATTATTTCTAAAGAGTTGGTTTTGGCTGTTATGTGTATGTGTTTGATTTGGATCATGTGATCCTCAGTTAAATCAGGTTTGTTGTTGGGTCTTGTGATTCAATCGTAATGGTGTAGATGTTTTCTTTGTTCTGAATCGTGTGATTCAACTCTGTTGTTTGGACCGTTGTAGTGTTTTCTGAATATTGTCCGTATGTCTTATTGTTTTAGTGTGGTATGATTAGTCGAACCTTGTGGTTTGAGTGTTCTTTAATCTGTTGATCTATCAAGATTGTTCTTGATGTCTATGTCTGCCTTGCTTGAGGTCTATATGTTGAGAATCTTTGTCTTGAATGTTGTTAAAATGTCTTTGGTTTGCAGTCACTATGTCTGCTTGTCTATAGTTTTGTTTGTATGGTTAGTTGAGCTGTGTGGTTCATGTTTAACCAAAGTTTTGACAAGATTATTTTGTATATGTGACAGCCTTGTATGTTTTCTCTTGTGAGAAATATTGTTCTGGTTGCAAATTGTATAACTTTGTGATTAATCAGGATTTGTATGGCTGTGTCTTATAGTCTTGTGTATGTCTTGATATTCTCAGTCTTGTTACTTGTATGTATGTGATGTTAGCCTTGTATATTTCTTTTATGTAAGAGATATTTTTTTGTTGGTTATAAAAGCATGTGACTGTGCATTTTGCCAGAGTTTGTGTAGGCTATCATTGTTGTCTAGTGTTCTTAGTTAGAACTGTTTCTCTGTCTTGTTGACTGTTTTTTATAGAGAATTCTTTGATTTGTTGTTAGTGTTTGTGTTTTCTTCAAAGGATCTCTTGTCTCGTATTGTAATTGTCTGGATTCCTTGTATATCTGAGTTGGAATATTGTTTCTTGAATTTCTATTTTCTTGGTTTATTTCTCTAGGTTGTTGTGAATATGACTGTTACAGGTGGATCAGTTAGTATTCTGTGTTATATAGTTCTTTGATAAAAACTTGCTGATAACTTTGTTTTACCTGTTAAAGCTTAGTAAAAATATCATATCAATTTGTATGTATCCTAATTTCATGAGAGGTCTTCTCACTTTGAAATAAATATGCATATTCTGTGAAAAGGTTTTTTGCTAGTATTATTGAACTTGAAAAGGTTCATATAGATGTTCAGGTTGCGTAGAAAGTGAGTGTTAACTGATGAAAGGAACTTGGTATTTTTAGACGTGTTTGCCACCTGGATGAAGGGGGCATGTTAAAAATGTTGTAAATGATATTTTCAGGCTGTCATTCAGGTTGCAAAATGGGTATTATTAACATGTATAGTATATGAATGTTGGGTATGTTTGATTTGTTTAGACCCAATTGAATGAAGGGGGGATGTTGAAATGATATGTTTATGGGCTCTCATTCTATTGGGTTCAGCCATATATTTTGGGCCTCTTGTTACTAATTTGTTTCATATTGCTAGTTTGTTGCAACAGTTTTTGATGTGTTGGATATTTTGGAGGGTGTAAAGTGGTAGTATCAGGGGTTGAAATGGGCATCTTCCAATTCTTATGGTTCTTTGTGTAACCTTTCAAGTGCAGCCATATATAAGAGTTCTCTCTCTCATTCGGTTATTAATTCACTACAGAAATCATTATCTTCTATATATTAAATCTAGGGTTTCATTATCCTTCATCTGGTTTTGTATGCGTATCAGTCCATATGATGAGTTGATCTCTTTCAAGTTTGGTTGAAGCTACTGAATCGTTTTGGAGTCACTGTGCATCAGAGTTTCTACAAGTCTTTCAGGAGATTAGTTCTTTCTACTCTGTTATTTATTTGTATCCTTTGTATTGTAGTTGTTGTTGTTAGATCTGGTGATCATTGTTCCTGAACATCTGATTGTTTGTATCAGATGTTTATTGTTCTGTATTCTGTTAACAGATCTTACTATTTGTAAGATCTAGGGTTTTGGGGGGTGTTTTTCGGTTTGGGTAAATAATAAAGTTTTGTCACCGTTTTTGTCGCTTCTTTGTTGTTCAGTATTGATTGAATGTTTGGATTGTTGTTTTCTCATACCATTTTTTGACAAATATACATTTAAAATTTTCACATGTTGCATATAACATTTTATAACTGGCAAAATAGTGAAATGATATTGTCATATTGACATATTGTTATGATATTAAAACCGCTGTTATTATCAAAATTGTATTACAATATGGTAAGAATACGGGGTGTGGAGAGGCTTGCGTTGGGGGCACTGCATAACATGTGGCAGGTGTGGGCTTCACCAGTCCACACCCAGAAAAGTGGGGTGTGGAAGGGGCGTGGCCAGGCCAACGTTGTGGAAGGGGCTAGCCAAATGGTCATCAACACCCAGCCATACATTGCCAGTCACGTCACCCCAAGCCAAGCAGTATTGCCACGTCAAGCGGGCAACGCTAACCAAAACGCCAACCCAGGGTGGAGCAGCCGGCGTTAAAAGGCCAATAACGCCCAAAATCCACGCCCACACCGACGAGTCTAATATTTCTTACATACAATGATAAAAATGAAAAGGTAAGTTGCATTGCATTATAAAATAACTATATTATTATATTTATGATGTGTATGATATATTTTAAGCATAACGTGTGTTCTTAAAGTAGGATTCGTAAAAATGATGGGTTTTTTTTTTTAAAAAATCATTAATTGGCGTCCCTAACCTCAACTTTAGCTTAAAAAGACAACAAAACAAAAGAGTGATTATATATCTTTTGTTAATCCGCTAGTAAGCATGGTTGCTAATGAGATACAACAGTTGGAAATTTGGTGGTGGGTAATCTCATTTGCAACCAATGACTAACGATGTCAATAAAGGATCACCGTCGGAAATTAGTTCCCTAACCTCAAACTATAGCTTATAAAATATGGTCACCCAACCCAACTTTAGGGATATAAGACCATCTACAAAATCTAAAAACACTAAAAAACATGTCTCGTCAAGTGTTAAAAACACTCTCCTTCAAAAACACCCAAAACACACTTGATAAGAAAACCTAAAAAGTAAAAACACTAAAAAAAACATTGACACGTTATTACCAATTTTTATTTTCATCCACTCATATCTCTTTCTATATATAGTATTGAAATAGTAAAGTGGCCCCACTCAAATCTGTTTTTTCATGTTTTTAGCCAAGAACTTCCTCCACAATAGTAAAACCAGGTGATGTGGCGTTTTTGAAAGCTAAAAACGAAAAAAATCTGCTATTTATGGATGTTATAAGACAACAAAGAAACAAGGACATGTAGCAGGGATGCAAGTATGCAATAAAGAGCAATGGCCAAGTTGATGCAAGGAAACTGTAGAGTTGAAGTTAGGGGCTGTTTGGTAGCCTCTTAATGATCATTCAGATGCTATCTCTTAATGGTTTAAAACCTCTGAATGAATAAGAGGTAACCTCAAGTCTGAATGGTTAAGAGGTAACCTCTAAATAGTAAACCATCACATGTCACATTCTTCTACCTTCTCATTGGTAAAATCTTAATGGTTACATTAAGAGGTTGCCTCTTAATGACCATTCAGAGGCTACCAAACAGCCCCTTAGTGTTCGTTTTGTGGAATGTAATAGAATTGGAATTGGATTTAAAGGAATTTCTTTGAGATCCCATAATGTGTTGTGTTGATATAGTTATCAACGAAACTGAAATATAATACGTGTAAAATGACATAACTACTTTATATTCAGAAAGAAAGAAGGATGTGAACCGACGATTTACATTCAATTCTAATTCATTTTCATTCTTTTGTTGAAACAAACAACATAAGGTGTGAATCTACATTTTAATTTTATTTAAAATCCATTTTATTCTTTGAAACAAACACTACCATTTAGGTTAAACAGATCATAAACCCTCTGTTCAATCTTCCTTGATTGTATGATCAATAATCTTTTCATACCATTGTCATCAGCAAAAAAACAAGCACATGTTACAATATATAAATAAACCTGTATATACATACATACACTAACACCATGTTTAAAAGTAAAAACAAACTTTCTCTCATATACATACATATATTAGACAAATTTAGGCTTCTAAAAACACACTTGCAGCTCAACTTTTGTACTATTTACACAACAAAAAACATAGTACAAAGCTACCCTGTACATACAAACACTAATATACTACTAACATTAAACATATGACCATTTTTTTATAATCTTAATTCTTAAACACACATCATCTCCCAGAAGACAACAATGTTTTATTTTTATTGTCTTCTTTCTTTTCCAATGTCGATTTAAGAGGAACAGGAAGAGGGAGACTTGACTCGGATGATGAGTTCGACGCTGCCACCGCTGGCATTGGCGGCGGTGCAACCTCCTTTTGCGGGTGCTCGGGTTTTGGAGTATACGCAAAAGAAAGGTCCGGGTTGGCCCCGAGTGCCACTAATTCTTTCTCCTCTAGACCTTTTGGCGGGCCTAAACTGCATCGTTCCGGCTTGTGTTTTGCTAATGCGTCTTTAAATTTCTTGATCTGTGTATATATTATTATTATTATTATTATTATTACGTTAGCAACGCGCAATAAAGGATGATAAACGGATTTGATAAGCAATCCCAAAAATTGATTATTGAGTGAAGTACAAGGATGGTCCTTGACGTTGACCAAAATTTTAGATTTGGTCCCCAACTTTCCAAAAGTACACGAATGGTCCCTATGGTTTGCACTTTGTAATATATATTCCGTCCCCAACTTTTGCTAAAAGTGCAGTGGTTTGCACTTTGAAACGCATTTAGTCCCTAATTTGGACCTGTTGAAACCTTTAGATTTGTTAGTTGGGGACTAAATGCGTTACAAAGTGCAAACCACAGGGACCATCCGTGTACTTTTGAAAAGCTAGGGACTAAATCCGAAAATTTGGTTAACCACAGGGACCATCTGTGTACTTTACTCTTGATTATTTATGACTAGAAGCACCATAATTAGGCAATCACTTTCAAAACATAATGCCAAACACCCCCAAAAAAATTAAAATAAACGGTAAAAAGAGGTTATGTGGACACGAACCGTAGCATTGGTACAGCTAAAGCTACAAAGACGACCCTCAGCGCCTCTGTAAAACCGAAAGAAAGGAAGAACATGAACATTGAGGCTATAACACATAGACTTGTGCTCCTCGTAGTTCACTTGTAGAAATTGTACGTCCGGATTCATCTCTGCTAACTGACATAACTGCAAATCACACAAAGAGAATTAGGTTATAAAAAATGAAAATTTTGCAATGCAATGTAATACACCTTCTTTTTAAGACATATTTAGAGGGTGATTGGAATCGTTTATATTAGGGGTGCAAACAAGCCGAGCTGAGCTTGACCAAGCTCGAGCTTGGCTCGTTGGTAGTTTTTCAAGCTTGAGCTCAGCTTGGGCTCGGCTCATTTATTATCTATTAATTAATATAAAAAAAAATAATATGAATAATAGCCTCCTGTAGGCTTGCGAGCTCGATAAGTGAAGCTCGGGCTCGGGCTCGTTTACTAAACAAGCTTATTTTTAGTCTCGGGCTCGGCTCGGCTCGTAAACAAGTTTAAATAAGCTCGGCTCGACTGGTTTACTAGACAAGTTTAAATAAGGGGTAACTGTTATTAAATATTAATAAACACTAATATTACACTAAGGCACGGCGAGCCCGACGAGCTTAGCTTCACATGCAAGGCTCGAGCTCGGGCTCGATAAATAAACGAGTTTTATTTTAGGCTCAAGCTCGGGTCGGACTCGATAAGGCTCGGCTCGTTTCGAGCTTTTTCTCGAGCCGATCTCAAGCAGCTCATGAGCCGGCTCATTTGCATCCCTTAGTTTATATAAAACCAACTTATCGAACACCAAGGATAAACTTGTAATTTTCAATCCGCAGAGAATATTTGGTTTGAAATAAGCAGATTCAAAATGCTTATCGAAAACAACTTATTTCACACTAAATTAAGCAGATATCTATAAACACTTTCTTCATCCAAACACTATAAAGAGATTAAACGTTCTTGCAATTTGTCTGTTCTTTACGTTATAAAACTAATCGAGAGAAAATACACTAATTTAAGACATACCTTGGGATGAAGAGCTTTGCAACCGCCACAACCAGGTGAAAAGAAATCGACAACAACCAATTTATCACCCGCGTTCAAAAGCGATTCAACAAGATCTTCCGCACCTGTTATTTCCTTCATGTTTGGTTGAACACCTTTCTCCCACCATCTTAAAGATTTCCCAATGCTTATACTCATCTGTTTAATCCCAATTTCAAAATCATTAATCAGGTTTAATCACTTAATTCGATCATTTCATATTACATTTCATAAAAATAAGCTGCATACTAAGATAAATCGAAAACGGAAAAACAAGAAACCGGATCGAATTCTCAACCATCAAGATTTAACAGTTTTCTTCCAAGATTTATAAATATCAAGATCCAAATCCTCATTTCTCAAAAAAAAAAAAAAAAAAAAAAAAAAAAAAAAAAATCAAGAAAGATCAAAAAAGTTTATACCTTTTGTGGGGTCTTTGAGCATAATAGATAATAATCAACTAATAAAACATTATGCATGAATTTCTATCTAGGTTCTTTGAGCATAACAAAAAAAATAATATTATTGAACTAATTCATATATAAAATAAAAATAAAAAAAAACTTGATAACAAGATAAATAGAACCCACTATTAAAATCAAACCCTAAAACTAAATTTCAAAACAAATCACTTGACATCAAAACTAAACAATGAAAAAAGGTAATAACATACAAAAAATAAAAAAAATAAAAAAAACAAACCCTAAAACTAAATTTTAAAACAAATTACTTGACATCAAGATTAACCAATAATGGGCAATAAAGTGATACAAAAAAAAAAAAAAAAAAATTCTAACCTTTGCATCAGAAGCATTAGCCCCATGGGTACAAACCCTTCTTTCTTGACTTTTTAAAGTCAAACTCCGACCAAAAAACTCACCATCACCAGATGACCGGGCGGTCAAACTTGATCCTAATTTTGACCAAATCGGCATCTTGACCATAACAGGACCCAAATTCTCCAAATTACTACAACCAAAACCACAATTACCACCAGAAAACACACAATCACTACTCATAATCTTCGCCATTCAATTTAATTGCAGAAAAATTGGGTCTTTTTGAGGATTGAAATTAGGGTTTTTGGATTTGGGTCAAAGGCGAAAAAGGGGAAATTCAAAATTTCTTGTTGTGTGTAAGAAGGAAAAGGGGTTGTTTCGAATTTGAGATTGAAGAAGTTGTTGTTGGGTCAATTTCACTTTTTTGAGTTTTTTTTTTTTTTTGGATAACATAATCCAATGGTGGATAATGTGGTACTGGTTTATGATGATGGGGACTGTTTTGTGGTGTTATTGGTTATACCCCTTGTGTTTCTATGAGAGTTTGTTTTAGTCCTCACTCCTCAGGAATATATAGTTTGTTTATAATTGGGTTGGGGGGAGGGGGGTTTGTTAGGCAGGCCTTACATGCATCCCTGAGGATAGATAGACTAATAAAATAAAATAATAATAATAATAATAATAATAATAATAATAATAATAATAATAATAGTCGTAAGAAATACTACATAAAACTTGTTTGATGTAAACGAGTTTAAAGTTCAAACATTAATTATCTTAAGCATAAAACAAGTTCAAAGTTCAATTATCTAGTTGTAGAATAATTAAGAAAGCAATATTTAATCTAATAAAAAAGATAGTCGGACGACTCGACCTTTGATGGGCCATTGTAGGCGAACAAAACTGTCAATATGGCCTACTTCAGTTCAATCCAATTTTTAAAGCAATCACATAAGAATACTTTTTAAACTGATTCAACCTTAAAATGAGCAATCTCAAGTCTCAACTTATCTTGAGTTATAGTACTATGCTATAAACAGACTTTCCATCGACACCAATCATGATTATACTATGCTATAAACAAACTTTCCCTCCATCGGATTCTCATAAAAATCACATATGAAAACATGCATGCGATTTAACTAATCTTCCATAAAATAACTCTTTGGTGTAAATCTTGATTAAACGTTAAACATACAAAATCAACTCTTTTTAAATGGTTTTTTATCATAACTTTCTTTCTTGTTATTTACTAAGACTCTTATTAAAATGCCACAACAACAAATTACGAACAAACAACAGGTAAATGGGCCACAACCTGTGCCGCCACCCCCTTTTGAGTTGCAAAACCCATTCTACTAAAGACGAAACGACTCTTAAAAGCCGAGAAATTACTATTCACGATTCATTGGACTCTGAATTTCACGACTCTTTTCATTGATATAAAAGTTATACTTTGAATTATACACCCAAAACCCAAAGAAATGAATAAATACAAACCTAGGGGAAAATAAAGAACAACCACAAAATTCAGGGGGCAAAATGTATATATAAATGAGATCTAGGACCACGGTAAATAGTAAATATGGATAATGGATAAGATCCTATATGGTCGATGGTGAAGCACGTGACCAACCCTTTATCACCCACGTGGTACCACAAATGTTAAAGCTGGAGAATGTAAATTCACAACATTACCCTTGTGTGAAAAAAACAAGTGGATATTATTTGGATAAAACTATTATCAGCACAAAAATGGGGACACTACATGTTTTTGCCACCCACGTTTCCTACCTTATACAGTTTTCATGATAGCCACGTGTCAGGGTAAAATCACTTCTTTGATGAAACTTGACCCGACCCGAGTTTACAATGTGATATGTAGCATCTTTGATGAAACTTGACCCGATCCAAACCCAGAACCTACTGATTTTTAAGTCTTATCTCACTTTCAAAATACCCCTAGGCTATAATGTCATGTGCATGTAATTGCTAAATAGAGTTAACTCTTTGTTATACGTTAATCTAGTGTACTAAAACATATAAATGATTTGAGTAAACCTTCTCTTTAATTTCTCTCCCAATCTAAAATTCAAGATAACATTGGTATTGAACTCTTCCAACAGTGAGCTACAATGCCAATTTATGTGGACAATTTAACTAGGGGTGTTCTTCGGGGTTTTTTTTTCGGGTTTTGGGTTTATCGGGTTGGGTTGTTTGGGTTTTTGAGTGAGAAAAAGTGACCCGATAATCGACACATTTAAAGCTCGGGTTGTTTGGGTTTAGGTTATTCGGGTTCGGGTTAGTTTGGATTTGGTTATTCGGTTTTCAGGTTTAGAAGTAAAATGGAAAAAAATATATATTTTTTTCATAAAATATCATCAAAATTCCTCATACTACTAAAAATATCATCAAAATTCATTATGCTACTACTAAAAAAAATATCATCAAAATTCTTACATTATTTAATAATATGGTATGATAATGTTCAAAAATCTCAAAACCTAATCTTCCTCATACTAAACACTCCAAACCAAAACACATCTATAAACATAAAAAGACGGCGATAAACATTCGGGTTTTTTGGGTTTTTGCTTGGGAAAAATTGACCCAATAACCGATCCATTAAATGTTTCAGTCGATCGGGTTCGGGTTTTTTCGGGTATTCTCTACTTCCGGTCGGGTTTTGGATAAAAAGAACAGCCCTAGATTTAACAAAACAACCGGACAACAATTGACCGAGGCAATTCAACATCGATTTGAAACCACAGTCACAACAAAAATCAATAACAATATACAATGGTGATTATCAGCAATTAGACAACAGCAATTTTCAGTATTGATCAACAAGACTCAATTAACAAGAACCAAAACAATGGCAATTAGGTGTTCTTGCAACTAAAAAAAATTGGAAAAGAAGACTCACTCTTGTGACCATATACCATATCAAGTAAGAGGTGTGTTTGGGCCAATGAGGGCCCCTTTCGTGTGAAGGCTTTATGTCGTCGCTCCCAGGCTTCGGTGTAACCGGGTTTTTCAGCTTCTAGCTGGCCCGTCTCTATATTTTTATATAGAAGCTTGTCGTTCCAAAATAAAAGGAGATAGACTGACTCGATTCATATTCACTCCTCCATTCACCGTTCATCATACAGCGCTATTTCCACCAACTATTGACTTTAAAAAAAAAAAAAAAAAAAAAACACAATCCACTAGCTATATAACGAAATGAGACAAAGAAAGAAAGGAAAATAACTGATGCATCAACCCATACGGGCCATACTTCTGGTTCCACGCTCCATCTTCACGTGCATTGCTGATCTCATGACTGCATGAGCGTCTACGTGTGCAGGTGGCACGTATCACAAAAATTCTAAAGTCGGGCTTAACAACGACCAACATGGTTTTGACGTACAGATCTTGATGATGATGATGCAAGCTATTTTTCACTAGTTTTTCCAGCAGACGTATTCCGCCCAAACTGAATGATCATTGGCTTCCCTTTAAAAACAAATCCATTAACCAGATTCTGCAAGTGTTCATAACAAAATCATAAAAAAAAGTACACAATGACAATATTCTTTAACCAAAAAAAAAATAAAAAAAAATAAAAAAAATATAAAATAATAATAATAATAATAATAATAATAATAATAAAATACGTACTAGAGCACGATGAGCGATTTCAATCGATGGGAATGTCACAAAAGCTTGACCCCTCATTCTTCCTTCCTGAAATCAGAAAAACAAGTAGAACTAAATGTAATAATCAGATCACACGAGGGTCCTTTTGGTCATTTTATGCAGGGCAACCTGCATAAAATAGAATTTAACTATAGTTTTCTTTTAGAATTTTAGCGAACAAGTTACAATTTCATATTGACATGTTGAACCGGTAGCATGTCATATTATTGTTGATTTTCAAAACTTGTGGACATGACTTTATTTGTCATTTTACTATAAACAAGTTATAAAAACTGTCGCCGCGTTGCGGCGAACTTATTTTCTTATTTAGTCTGTGTTTATATGTGTTTGAAATCAATACAAGCGTGTTGCACACGGAACCGGTGACAAGAATAAAAAGAAAATGTAGAAAAAAACACTAAAAAATAACCGAAAGAAAATCAACTAAAAAAGTAAAAAGTTGTATGGTAATGATGTTGTTCGGTAGAAACCCGTAGTCAGAGATGAGCAAATAGTAATGGGTACCGGTACCGAATTTCCTTTCCTGAACCGAAAGATCCTAAGTACCAGTTCGGTACTGACGTTTGGCGTTCCCGATACCGGTTCACTACCGGTTTTTACATTCATATAACGATACCATAACCGGGGTATCAGTTGGCACCGAGCTCATCCCTACCCCTGAAACTAAAAAAAAAGGTGTACGATACCGTTGTTCGTACGGTACCCGTGATCAGGGATGAGCAAATGGTACTGGTTAGCAGTACCAAATTTCTCGAACTAAAAGACTATCAAACTCAATTTGGTACCGACTTTTAGCTTTTGAACCGGTATTTTTGATACAAGTACCGGTTGAAACCAAATTTATCAAACTTAAAAAGTAAAGAGAATAACAATTATTATAATATAATATATAAAAAATACTGTTCATTTCGTTTTGATTTTAATATATAGATAATGTAACATAGTGGCATTTAAATTGACAATGAATAACTAACTTTATCTTTAATATATGTTATAGAAAATATCATTTTTCAAACTTGTAAATAGATTTATTTTTAGTTCTTTTAACATGTTACCTGCATTAACTTCACAGAAAGATTCGATTTAGCTGTCTCAATGCTTCCAAAGAACGAGCCTGCAACATAAACAACATCGTAGATGTAACTTGTAAGCTATCATATGCGCGATAATTATTTTCGTTAAAAGACTAATTTATAAAATACTCTGAATTATCGTTTACCAAACACGTAGTAGAAGTCATCTACAACAACATCTTTAGCCAGATTTTTAATGTACAGCACATGTGCAGGATTTCCAGCATTATAATTCTGAAACAAGTATAGAAAACCGTTACGAAAATCGGTTATGATGTTGACATGTTTTTGTTCATTAAAGGTTAGATCACGATAACCTTAAACATTGGAAGTGATAATATTTCTTCCGGAGGCAATTTCCCATGCTCCAATTCTTCGACAGTGGCAAATGGTTTAGTATTTAAATTATTATTCTCCGTTTCGACTGTTTCTATTTCTTCTGCTGTGTCATCATCTACTTTTTCGGGATGTGTTTGTTTAGGAGTTATTTTAATCTGCAACCGAAAATACGTTAGTAGATACTTTTGCGAGAAAACAATCATTCGCTAGACTAAGTACTATTTAAATAATAACAATAATAATAATAATAATAATAATAATAATAATAATAATAATAATAATAATAACCACCTGCAACACGGGGTTCTTCTTTTTTATCAATGGGATCTCTTTCGGAATTAAGGTGGCGGGTTTTAATCCGACAGCCTCGTGTGCTATATCCTTGTCAATAGCGGGACCCACAATCGCTTCTCGTTTGATACGCTTGCGCCGAGAACCGTCATTTTCCTATAAAAATAGCAAAGGGTTTCGGATGATTAGAGGGGTGTTTGGATGTGTGTTGTACAGTAGCTCAAATTCATACCGTCAAATGAAAACGTATTATATTTGGCCCGACTCGTTTTCGAACAAATTCAAGTGAAAACGTAGAGAAACTAGAAACGTACATAGAATAGAAATAAGCATGAAAACGTATTTTATTTCACCCGACTCGTTACCAAAAAAGAAATTACGTCTGTGTATAAAATAAGAATGAAAGCGTATTATATTTCATTGACTCGTTTCAACTTTTTTTTACATGGAAACGTAAACCAACTTGAATTTATACCGACACGTACATGAAAATATGCATGTAAGAAAATAGTGTTTTTAAGTTAAAAAATGGAAGTACGGGGATAAAATTGAAACTTTCGAAACTCAAAGGGGTCATAACTCATAATGACATATTATAAAGTTTTCAGAATTAGATAATTAGTCTGTCAGATAATAAAATATCTAAAATCAGATTTAAAAAAGGGTAAATAGGTAATTTTATTTTACCTCATCGGAAGACTCCAACTCAGATTCACCACTCGAGAGATGAGCCAAATTGGAGTTTGTATCCATAGGCGGGGGCGGTGGCGGTTGTGGCGGTGCAGGTGCTGAAGGTGGTAGGGGTGGGGTCGGCAGTGCCGCACGAAATGGGGCTGGAATATTCATTTTATTCATCAAGTGCAACACCTACCACAAACAACTTTGTTATATAATAATATGAGTGATTTTTCTTCATTCAAATTAATAAATTATTACCTGTGTATAAAAGCGAGGAACAGCAATAAGAGCGTTTAAGATGTTGGTCAGGATGTTTCCGTCTGGTGGGGGGTATGCGTACCTACAGTCGTGCAAGTCAGTTCACTAGTGGGACAAAAACGTAAAGATCCGTATAAATAGGGGTCTGAACAAGTTGAGTCGCTCATGAGCTACGCGAAATCAGCTCGCTAAAACCTCGAATCGAGCCGAGATTAAACGAGCTTGAGCTTTTACTGAAGCCCATTTAATAAACGAGCTCGAGCCCGAGCATCACATATCCAGCTCGCGAAACTAAACGAGCTTTATATTTACATTTATGTATTTTTTTTTAATTTATTGAATATATATTTATTTAACAATTTAATTATAAAAATAAATAAATTAATTAAATAATTATATATATCATAGTGTATATATAAAACTAGTTTTTTTAACCGCTGCGCGTTGCGGCGGCGCCGTACACGACGTGATAAATTATAGATTACAATCGACCCGACTCGTTTTCGAACTAAATTTAAGTTGAAACGTAGAGTAACCGAAGTCATACCGTTATGAAAATGTATTATATTTGACCCGACTTGTTTCCAAAACAAACTTTACGTCGAAACCTAGAATAACTCAAAACGTACATAAAATAAACACGTGAGTTGGCGTCGACACGGCGTGATAAAGTATAGACTACAATCGACCCGGCCCGACTCGTTATCAAGCTAAAATTACGTCAAAACGTATTGTAACTCAAATTTATATCGTCGAATGAAAACGTATTATATTTGACCCGATTTGGATCCAAACAAAATTTATGTCAAAAAGTAGTCCAACTCAAAAAGTACATAAAATCAACACATTTTATAACTGACCCAACTCATTTCCAAACAACAATTGCGTTAAACCGTAGATGAACTCAAATTTATATCGACACGTACATAAAAATAAAAACGTAAGAAATTAGTTTTAGGGTAAACTCAAAACTTTAGAAACGTGAGGGGGTCAAAGTGGCATTTACAAAATTAAAGAGTTACTCTTGACATAATACACATATAGATATATGTAAATAATTATAACAAGGCAGAAACTAAATAATAAATGAGCGGAGCTTGAGCTTAAAAACTACCCACGAGCGGAGCTTGAGCTTAATCTTCAAAATAATTCACAGCATTGAAACAAAATTGAAACTTGAGGGGTTAAACCTCTTAAAAGAACAGTGATCTAAGGTGGAACAACGATAAAAAATGAAACTTAATTGCTTTTTAATGACATCTGCCCTAATAATCTTATAATACTTTTAGAAGAACATATATTTTTGGGAAAAAACAAAAGTGGCAGTACAAACTTACTCAAGGTGAGGAGGAAACGGGTACTCGACCCCGAGTTTTTCAGCGATAGGTTCAAGTGTCGGTAACGTTTTCATCATGTTCTCCTGCTTTGAACCAGTGGCTGCAGATGCATCATCTCTTGATGACATGGCATCGCTTCCGGCCGTAGGAGTATTCAGTTGAGATCTAGTATCGTGTGGTGGTGGTTTACTAGTAGCTCTCTCAACTGACAAAACTTTACCAAGAAACCTTAACCTAGAAGACCATAAAATATACATATAAACATAGAATAAAAAGTATTTAGCCTGTTAATCTGGGAAAAATTACAAGTTTTGTCCTTTATCTCTATACCACTTTTCAGGCGGTGTCCTTTTTAACGAATGTTGACAGGCGGTGTCCTTTACTAGGTATTTTGTTGCAAGTTTAGTCCTTTACACCCAACCCAGTTAAAAAACTCTGTTAATTGTTGGGTGTAAAGGACTAAACTTGTAACAAAATACCTAGGTAAAGGACACCGCCTGTCAACATTCGTTAAAAAGGACACCGCCTGAAAAGTGGTATAAAGATAAAGGACAAAACTTGTAATTTTTCCGTTAATCTGCTATGGTATTGGTATATTTACCCATTTAATTGGCGTTGTGCTTGAGCTGCCAAACCTTCGTTACTAAAATCTACAAACGCACAGTTCCTCATCCTGCAGTAAAAGATTTTATGCCAACGTGATTGAAATGAAGAAACATTGAATCAACACTAAATTACATTCAATAAGTTAATTCCAATTTGAGCCACCCCAAAGTGTATTTATAATCCATAAATCCCTCTCAAATCATTTTATACACAAATTAAAAAACAGGAAAATTGGATTTTAATAATCCCAACTTTGACCTATTGGCGGGTATTAATCCCAACTCGGGAAATGTTTACTGACAGTCCCGACTTTGTACATATTTTTCTTTAGCGATCCCATACTAACTGAAAGTTAACGCAATTAGTTTTTGCTGACATGGACTACTTATGGGGCAAAAAAGTCGCCGTTTTGATGATGTGGACCGCCGTTTTGATGATGTGGACCGCTTATGCGGCAAATAGTCAAAGTTTTGATGACGTGGACCGCTTATGCGGCAAAGCGATCCCATACTAACCGAAAGTTAACCTAGTTAGTTTTTGCTGACATGGACAACTTATGTGGCAAAAGTCGACATTTTGATGACGTGGACCGCTTATGTGGCAAAAAAGTTGACGTTTTGATGATATGGACTGCTTATGTGGCAAATAAGTAAAAGTTTTGATGACGTGGACTGCTTATGTGGCAAAGTTTTACCAACATGGACTGCCACATAAGCAGTCCACGTCAACAAAAACTAACTGGGTTAACTGTCAGTTAGTATGGGATCGTTGAAGGAAAATATGTTTAAAGTTGGGACTGTCAGTAAACATATTTCCTGAGTTTGGATTAATCCCGACCAATAGGTCAAAGTTGAGATTATTAAAATCCATTTTTTTCTAAATATTACTGAACCTATATAATTTTTTAAATCACCGATTAGTCACAAAAGAATCTCATTTTCTTTCGACAAAAGGTGTTTAGAACTTTAAAGTTGAGATTATTAAAATCCATTTTTTTCTAAATAAGCAATTACCCATTTTGAACCGTTACCCAATCCGCCCATTTTACCACCTCTATAAACTATACCCGCATATACCTTCCGGTAGTGCATGGACAAACAGAAGAAGCACCATAATGTGAAAAGAGCCGAGACAGGGTATCATGCGGAATAGCTTCGGGAAGATGCCGGATCAAAAGTGTAGTTGCTTCATTCTCTAGGGGCCTCTGTGAAACTTCACCCACGCTTTGGTATGCATAGCCATGCATCCCTTGAGAATAATTTGGCGGTTGAAAAGGTGGAACATTCGCCATTATTAGAGAATCTTAAGTTATTACCTATAAGCTGCTAGTTTGGTCTGTAACGGGACTATTCTGTGCAACGGTTGATAAAGTCATTAGTCATTGGTTCGAATATCAAAGTTAAAATACAAACACTAAATGCTGCCTATTTTAATTCCGTAATTTGCAAGAAGCTAACGAAAATGCAGTATAAAAGAATTGAAAACCGACATTTTTTTAAACCATTTTACCTAGCGTTTGTTTTGAATAAACCACCATTTCTGCAAGATACTCAAAAGAAAATATAACAGGTGATTAATCTTGAACAAAGAAGATTAATGTAGGATTATGTTTTCTTCATTAAAATCTCCAAATAACAGTCAGCATTACAGTTATTTGCTCGCAAAGTGAATCATTATTCGGTCTGATAAACATTAAGACATTTATGAGGAACACACAGACAAAATGAAAGTGATTTAATAAATCAAAAGGGCTTCCAACAAAACCCTAAAGATATAAAATCAACAACAGATTCTATAATCAATTAAATCGACAGAAACTAAAAAATCAAAGAAGAATATACTTCATACATTCTTTTACGCATTACGTCGAACACCTGGTGTGCTCCTGTTCTATCAACCCATAAAAAGATAAATCATAAAGAAAAAGATACAAAAAATGAAAAAATCAAACTTTAAGCACCAATTAAACAGTTTACATAACACATTAACACATCACCATTCCATATACAACCATAATCCCACCAAATTGGCTACAATTTCTACAACTGACAAGTGATTCGCACCCAATTTGAGCCGTACCTGTAACAAGCTGGAACGATAATCAGATTGCCCGTTACTTGTTTTGTTTACTTCTGTTCTGATGGAGCAATTAGGAGTCGAATGAAAGGATGCAAGCTTCAGTTTCTGTTCGATCAAGAAGATACTCTCAGGATGGGGAGAATGGGCCCAATATGTCACCTTTAGAGTAGTCCAATTTAAGGTGGGCCCAAATTGGTTTATTCACTCCAATTCGGAAGTAATCAATCATATTCACTCCAAACCGGTTTTTTCTTGGCCGGTTCTTGGCCAAACC
The DNA here is from genome assembly GCF_002127325.2 of Helianthus annuus. Classification (NCBI taxonomy): domain Eukaryota; kingdom Viridiplantae; phylum Streptophyta; class Magnoliopsida; order Asterales; family Asteraceae; genus Helianthus; species Helianthus annuus. Next base: position 162,442,210 of record NC_035434.2, on the reverse strand, counting down.
GGTTTTAGGTTGAAACTGATTCGGTTTCCCACCAGTTTGGCTAGGTTATAAGGCCGGTTTGTAACACCGGTTTCAGTTCCGTTTTGTTTCAATTTCAGTTTCAGTTTCAAATCGGTTCTTACGCACACTTTTTTTTAACCGTTTTGACAACAATTTTTTTATATTATATAGAACACTACTTTTATTATTATTTTGTATAACTTTTGGATTGTTTTATAGGTTAAAAATAACTGTTTATTTGTAATTTAAAAGATATCCAATAGCATAACATTTTATTAAATAAATGGACCGGTTTTTCTTACCGGTTTGGCCAAAAACATTGGTTCGTTCAGTTTGGTTTTTGGCGTGGAGAATGAGAACCGGTCCCAAACCTGTGGTTTGTATAGAAGGGGTTCCAAACCGATTTTGATTCGGGTTGGTTTCATCAAACCGGATAGGCTAACCAATTTCTTCTTCATCTCTATTCCTCGCCTCCCACATGCCACAAGATGCAAATTAGACTAAAGGGTATGGAGAGCTCCATCCCCATGAGGACGGGCCGCCACATAGGCGCCACATCACCATCCCATGGAGGATGGGCCTCCTTGCATTTTGAGGGGGTGGAGGATGGGGCCCACATAATTCACAAAAACAATTACAATATATAATTTATTTGATTATTTAAAGAGAGGAGAGAGGAGAGAGAAAAAAGAGAGAGAGAGAGAGATCAAGGTTCGTCGACTTCGTCTGTGGGGAGCCGGATTCGCCGGGACAGAAGCAGGGGGCGGTGTGGGGGACCGGCGTCGGGCCTAAGCCAGCCCCCATACCGCTTAGTCTTAGAAGGTGACCCCTCTTTTATTAACCTAGATTTAGAAAAATAAGAGCTAGAATAAGAATAGTTGAAATAAGAGAAGCAATAAATAGAATCTTGATTTTTGAGCTCATAGAATTATAACACGTGACACGACCTGTTACTTATTTATTAAAGGTGTGTGTATATATATTCATTCTTAGGGTGGATATACAATAGGAAGTTTATTTGGCTAGGAAGTGATCTTGACCATCCATTAAGTTAATCAAGGGCTAAGATTAAATCAGGGAAACTGAAAGGAGGAAAAGAGGCGCGTGAGTTTCTTCAAGGGCATTCTAGTCAATCCAAGCCAATAGTTTCTCTCTCCTCCAATTCCCCCCCCCATTTTTTAAACGTTAATAACTCTTTCATACGACATTATTTTTTTATAAAAATTGCACCAAAAAAACGAGCGTTTTTTTATCTTTAAAACGAGTATACTATTGCTATATTTAAAAAAAATTAAACCCAGTTCTGTAAAACACAATAGAAAAACCACCAGTTACGTAAAACGCAATGAAAAAAAATCCTAAAAATGACATTTTTCTAAAACCCAATGCACCAAAAACACAAAGAAATGACTTATTTGTAAAACGCAATGGCCAGAAAACACAAAGAAATGTCTTATTTCTAAAACGCAATGGACTGAAAACACATAAAAAAGTGTTTTACCTAAAACGCAATGCACAACAAACACAAAGAAATGTCTTATTTGTAAAACGCAATGACCAGAAAACACAAAGAAATGTTTTATTTGTAAAACGCAGTGCCAGAAAACACTTAAAAATGTCTCATTTCTAAAACGCAATGACCTAAAAAAACAAAAGAAAGTGTTCTCTGTAAAACGCAATGGACTGAAAACACCTAAAAATGTGTTTTACCTAAAACGCAATGACTAAAAACACTTCAAAAATGTGTTTTACCTAAAACGCAATGACTAAAGATACTTAAAAATGTGTTTTTTCTAAAACGCAACAGCCAGAAAACACATAAAACTCTCTTATTTCTAAAACGCAATGGGCACATAAAACTGTTTGTGAACTGTTTTTGAATTGTCTGTGAACTGTCTGAATTGTCTACGAATTACGGTCTTCGAAATGAGCCAATTTATGGAAAATTAATTTTTCTGATGCGTTTTTAGTACAGCAATTTAGTCGAAAAAAATTTTTTCCGAGCTGACCAGGTCAGCTCAACCCCAGCCAGGGGCTCTGCCCCTTGGACCCCGCCAGGGGCTGTCGCCCCTGGGACCCCGCTACCAGGGGCTGCCGCCCCCGGACCCCGCCAAGATCGTAAAACGCAATGACTGAATAAAAACCTAGATCGTGAAAATGAAATTAAAGCCGGTTTCTTCATCAATTGACGAAACACTAGTACACAAGTCAACTGTTGGTGCAATGGATTTTTTTTGATGGTGCGGCTCAAGTATACCACCGCATCATCATATCTGCATTTGCAAATCACCACCAAATAAGAAAGGATCCAGCACCATTTAATATAGTATCGCACCTTTTAACAAATATAATAAAATAATCTACTAATATATTTTTCAGCATTTCCATCTCTCCCCCAAAATTGAGCTTCTCCCCCCAAAATTTTCAGCCAAAATACGTCGATCTCTTCCTTACCACCACTTTTACTCTGTTCTTCATTACTCAATACGCATCTTTCTCCTCTCCCCTAGAACCCTAACCAACCGACAGAAACCTCCACCCCAATCGAAAACCCTAATTACTAACCGGCGGCTACAAACCCTAATCGGAGTGTAAGAGGAGGATGTTGTTCTACCTTTTAAGTTGAGCTTGAACCGTCGGTCCACCTCCTCGGCGCCGCCGCACCACCAGGTAATCATGTTGCCTTTGATTGTCTCTAATTAGTATTATATATTTACAAATTTCTTGAGTTAGAATGTCAAAGTTATTGAGTTAAAGAGTAGTATAGTAGGTTATTGTGTGAATGTAAAGTAAGAAAGAGCTGAGTTAGAGGTTAATTGTTGTATTTTTTTGATAACTAGGTTTGGAGAGTAGTTGAAGTGTGTTGGTGTTTGGGTCTAAAGAGTAGTTGCAGGGATGGATACTTCAAAATTGGTTAGAAAATTGATTAATGAGATGAATATAAAATGACCCAAGTACCCAACCATCCGAACACCCTCTTATTCTTGATTGTGGTGATGATATTTTGGTGTGCTTTAGTGGTTGAACACTCTTGTGAGTCTTGTTCTTTCATTCTATATCTTGTCATGGACTCCTGAGAATATAGTTTAATCTTTTTTATTCGGTTCTCTTTTTGGTCACCTGCTACTTGCTATTTAATAATTACAGAGGTTTGGATTTTGCAGGTATCGGGCTCTAGAGTTACTTCAGTCGCCAATATATGGCTCTGCAGTTGGTGAGTTGATGCAACTTTGCAGTGATGTTTCTTCAAGTGTATTACAATTCTTGTGGATCTAATATTTCTTTCATTTCAATCACAGATTTATGGGCAATGGGCGCCATCATGGCTGAATTATTTACTCTTCGTCCTCTTTTCCCAGGTTCATGGTATAGTATGATCCTTGCAATCGTATTTGACATACTAATTACTTGTAAAATAGATTAACAAGAATCGCTTTAACCATACAAAATTACCTGTTAACTTACTTGCCCGATCACTCGATCAACAATTTTATTTTTAATTCTTGGCAAAGCTTTGCCAGTTTCAGGTCGCTTGTAGTTTTATTTCAATGCTCCGTGCCGCAGATAACTTTTATACCCAAATAGATTTGCAGTGAAGCGGATGACACCGCGACGACACCATATCATCGTTAACAGGTAGTTTAATCCAAAAGTGTATTAGCACTATTAGTTATATATTTTCTAAGGATCATTTTGTTAATATCACGTTATGTTTTGTTAGGCGGTTTCTACGGATTGGGATGCAAGATTTGAAAAGGTTAGTTCGGGTTGCAAGGCGTACGAAGTCGTCATTTTGATACAAGTTAGATTCTTTCTTTTTGGGATGCTAAGGTTTGAACATGTCAGTTCGGTTCTGTTCAGGTCACTGTATATGTTTGTGTTTCATTCCGGAAACATGGTACTTTTTGGAAACGTGTTTAATATAAGTTAGAAATTTTTGTTTGTTATTTGTTTTTATCATCTATATATATAATATATGAATAAAGTGTGGGACACGTGTCCCTCTATTATGCAACCATTTTAGGTTTTTGGCGGGAAAATGTGGGATGCCTATGGTTCACGCACGGGATCCGAATTAGTTGGCCCATTTTGTTTATTTTGACCCGGGTATATAATATACCTAAATTACGTAAATCATTCATTCTCCAAATTAAAAACCCTAAATCGTTTCATCTTCTTCCCAGCCCTGCTCTTGTCAAGTGAAGATTAATGTTCGGATTCAGCATCGGAAGTTAAAGGATAGTTTAAGAAGTTACAGATACGCAATTTGCAATTATTTAGTATCAATCTTTTTTGAAATTTATAATTACTATGTTGTTTACTTGGTTTTATCAATGAAATTTGTGATAATCCACCGACTCTGTCTGTTTTTATGTTACTAACAATTGCAAAATATTAGGTTTTGTTGTTTCATCTCTGTTATTGTTTCGATAATTCTTTTTAATTTATTTTTGTTATCAATTTTGTTTATGTTAGTATTGTTCATGTTTGCACGAAAAAACCTAAATCAATGATTCGTCTGTATTTACTTAGATTACTAACATTGTAGGTCTTTACATTTCTTCCTCAGATTTTGCCTCATCCTTATCTGGTTTTAGCTCAAATGGTCAAATGTCAAAGTGTACAGGTTACGGTTTTCAAACTCTTTCTTGATAGAATTCTGTTATAACTATGGTATGAGCAATTATACTATTAAAATTTCTTTATTTGCAACATCCAAAAAAAATGCACACATTGTTTATAAAAAATCATTATTTAGGTAACTGTAAATATGTTTATTATTTTTTTTTTATTTATTAGTTTTGATAGCAAACCAATAGTAACAGATTAGGAAATTAAAACCGTTACCCAAATTATTTTGTCTCCCAAAAATTTTTATTTTTGCAAATGATTTATAACTTCCAAAAATATCTTCCATTTATGCCATAATTTACTCAACTTTTATTGTATAAATAAGACCAGAAGTTAAAGACTCTGACTCGACATTCGAATTGTCTTTCTTTCTCGTGCTGTGTTTTTTCGAAATCTGAGGTTAAACCATTTTCCCTATTTTTAATTGTTTTATTCATTTTTATATAGATCAGAATTAGAATCAGTTACTAATATTATCTTTCTTTACCAGTGAAATGGAGAACAATCATATTACTATGTTCAGGTCACTTAATGCTCATTCCACCAATTATACCATCAAAGCTAAGATCATATCTATGTGGGATAAAAAAATGAATGGTTATGATAACCAGATCTATCGTGTTGACATGTTGTTAATGGATGAAGAGGTAAGATATTTAAAGTTTTTATATTATTATTAATATCCTTTTTTTATCAATAAATATACGTGTTCATTTTGTATGATTCGTTATATATAATTTAAATTTCAGGGTGCCTTCATTCAATGTAGCTGTTTACATAAGCTTTTCAAACGGTTCCTTAAGTTTTTGGTAGTTGATGACTGTTTATTGATTCATAAACCATCCCTAGCCAAAGATACGACCAAAATTAAGGTTACCGGAAAAGATCAGAAACTATCTTTTTATGCTTTCACGTCTGTTCTGAAAACTGATAACTGGTCTGGTCCTCGGTACTTATTTAAATTCACTGATTTTAAATCTGTGTTGAGTAAAAAAATTGAAGTGAATACACCAATAGGTAACTACTGTATACTTTTTATTTTTTAAATCTTTTAATTATGATTATTTGTATGTATTTTTTCATTATATTTTAATATACAGATTTCATCGGTTATTTGGTTGTCTCATATCCTATTGAAGATGCAAATAGGAAGGATGGATCTAAAACAAAACGAATGACCATTACCTTGAAGGATCTCGAGTAATAATGTTATAAACAAAAATTTAATATATATGTTTTTAAGTCACTATCTGTATTGATATATTATTATGCTATAAAATAATTCAGTGACTTTTAATATTTACAGAGATCAGAAGATTAGTGTAACGTTGTGGGAAAATTATGCAATCACTTTGTCAAACTACATGAATGACAAAAATCGACCTGCTCATGTGGTTATACTTGTCCATTTTGGAACAGTTAACATATATCAAGGTATTAACCCACTTTTTTCCCATATGGTAATCTAAAAATGTATTTTAATTATGCATATGATTATTTTATACCTGTCATCGCAATTAAATGTGTGTTACAATCAGGTAAACTTGGACTGACTAACATGTTTGAAGCAAGTCGTGTCTTCATAAATTCTGATATTCATGAGATCAAAGAATTCAAAGACAGGTATATCATTAATAACTTAATATTCGTTTTAAAAAAATGATTAAATTGTTAATTAATATATTATACTTTAATAGATATCTTGAGAAGGAGTTTTCTAAATCATCTTCAAGTAAGCAATCATGCTCACAAGTGATCTCGAATACAGAAGATGAGTTTCTAAATGCTGAAGATTTTGTTATGAACGGTTTTATTGCTTCTATTGATGTGGTATGTATATCAAACATATATATGCTTAACGTATCTTATATGTCATTTTTTCATACTTATTTGTTACTACAATGTTTATATACTTGATAGGAGAAAAAGGTTATCATTGTTGGTACTGTTATAGCTATTTCAAATGATAAGCCGTGGTATTATTTATCATGCAATGTTTGTAAGAAGCAAATTGAAGAGAAAACTGAGTTGGTTGAAAGAGATGATGGCAGTTTTGACGTGTTGGATGACAAGTCGTTTGAGTGTATAAACCCAGATTGTGATGCTGTTGACATTGTTCCTGTTCATCGGTATCTATACATTATTACAATTAATTTCAAAAGTAATTTTATACAATTGTTAACATTTTATCGTATAATAGATACAAGATACCTCTAAGGGTTCAGGATTCAACTGGAACCATTTCCTGTACTTTGTTTGATTATGAAGCTATTAAGCTTTTGAAAAAAACCTCGAAAGAACTGCTAGATATCTACTCGAAGGTACAAATATTTATCATTCTGATAAAGGTTTTTCATGTTTTATTACACAATTTATATATATGTTATATATCTTTCTCATTATACAGGTTGACACTTTCACCGAAGGATCGTTTCAATCACTTCCATCTGAGTTTGATGTGTTGGTGAACAAGAAGTTTGCATTCCAAATAAAAATTTCCAGTTTTAACATTACCAACCAGGTTGAAAACTATGGGATTTCTATGTTATCTTCTGATGAGGATCTACTTTCTGCTTTGGAGAAAAAATGGAAAGTTAATGAGGTTACGCTTTTCTTCCAAGCATAATAATATTTCGGTTATTGATAACTATATGTCTTTATTCATAAATTGAAACAGTTCTAATTTTTTGTAGTCTGACTTTTCTGAGTCAAATGTTCAGAGTTTGTCCGATTCAGTTGGTAATGTCAAAGGTTTAGGGAAGGTATTATACTTGTGTTGTTCTACACTTTTTTTCCTGTATATAGATTACATTTTTATGAAACTGATGGATGTTTTTATCTATGAATTAGTTTCAGGAATCTCAATCTGTGATGGGTGACAGCGTTACGCCAGATCCTATAGATGGTAGTGATCAAGAAGCGACGAAGTTCGAGAACATTAAACGTAACCTGGAAGATGTTTATGATGTTGATGCTGTTGATAGCTCTTCTACTAAACGTCGTAACAGTCCTGGGAAAGTTGAAATAAACGATGCTGTCGGCTTGGATCTCCTCACGCCAAAAATTGAGAAATAAGGATTTTGAAGTATGGTCTTCAAATGGTGTTGCATCATTGAACGTTTTTACTATTTTTATAATTATGCTTTTTGTGAAGACAATTTTATTACTTTGACGGTTATTATTGCTTCATATTTGATAATTTTTAATTTGACGTGAGTGTTTATTACATTTTCATATCGTTTGGTAAAGTTTGTGTTTATTTTAATGAGGTTAAAAGATCTTTGATATAAGTTTATAACATGGTGCAAAATGTGAATTTACCGATACTATAATTTATATACCATGTTATGAACAATATTTCAGACAAAAGTTGAAAAAATTTATTGTGTATTTCACGGTTATATAGCATTTATTATTCAAAATAATGGTTGGTAATGTTTAGGTTATAATAATTAAATATATAATAATGATAAGATTTTATTCTTATTTATTTTATTCATTTAAGTCCTAAAATCTAAACCCAAGATACTTATTGTTACATTCGTAGATTTGTAAATGATTTATAACTTATAAGAATATGTATCATTTACGTATGGAAAATTTCCCATTGAAATTTAGAACAATATGAATATGAAATTTCCCATGAAAATAACAAAATATAATTCTATATTAAAACAAGATGTGATCAATTCTATAATTGATATTTAGAAGGTATCTTAAGTATGGAAATTTCCCATTTTAACATTAACAATTCCTATTTTAAAATTCTTTACTCATATATAAACACAATGAAATCACTGTTTTTGTAATTGGTTTTAGAAACACAATGGTTGAGCTTCCTTTTCATTTGATACTTTTCCAGATATTAATAAGGATCGATACGAAATCAATACATCGATTCAAATTGGTCTCTAAACAATGGCTTGATGGTTTATCATCACGTGAATTTGCTTTTAAACGTGGTTGCTATGTTGAAGATTATCTTGTAATGGTTATTGAGTTTTAGTGTTTACAACTCTAATTATGGCTTATTATACCAATGTTCATTATTCAATAAACTCACATGTTTGACTTATTTTTTTTTTAGGAAATGCTCCAAGACCAAGGTTTGTTCATTTCTTCGTCTGTTTTGATGGAGTTGTGGCCGCGTGAACTCATTGAACTGTATGGACTTCATGATCAACATGCAAGTGAAGAGAACGTAAACGTTATAGAGGAGATGGTGATTATTGAAAATGGTGAACGTACTATATATCAAGTATACCATAATGACAATTAGCAATTTTCCATTGTTAAAATAATATGTTTATGGTTTAATGGAAAACCTTATTATGGTTCTTAATATTATATATTTCGGGTTTATTCGAGTTATGTATATTTATTAAAATATTTTAACAAATATAATGATTTATTATATAATTATAAGATCTGAATAATTTTTGGGATCACAAATAACTTTCATTACAAACTTACGCAATCAGAATTAGTATCAACTAATTATGTACTTATATTTTGTGCTAGAATTTAGCAACAATTTGCCTAATTTATCTATCGACTTTCTATAAATGAAGGAAGTAGTGTGTATAACTTTTTGTCATCAATCATTTTCTTTATTCAATGTTTTAGTTGCATTTTCCAGTTCATTTTTAGATCTGTGTTTTTTGCTTGTCATTCTTTCCAACAAGTAAGTTTGCATCCGTTTACCGTTTCATTGTCTGGAATAATTTACTTTGAAACTAAATCCTTCTGCTTATTATTATCCGTCAGGTATGTTTACCACTCTTATTATCTTATTTGATAAACGAATATACAATTGTTTATTACATGTTTTGATAAAATCAACGTTTTTGTTAGTTTGATGCAACACGTCAACAAGATGATTAACATTCATTTATATACTTATATATAGTAGAGCTAACGGATAATAGTTTCAATTTACATCTACATGTTACATAATCATGTAGCCAAAAACCTAAAACCATTGTCTTCATAACCAATTATATGGTTACCCCCCCAAAACCCTTATCATTCACAATCCATAAGCCAACAAAATATAACACTACTACCATCCTTTCACATATTGTTCTATTTTCGATCCACACTTTTTAACTCGAGCACCTGTGTAGACGTAACAAAGTTGAAGTGTAGCATGTCACCATTCTTCAAACTGTTTGCACACATAAATTTATCCCACTTCACCATTTTGTAACGCGGTTTGCCACCATTTGCTTCTGTTTCCACTTCATTACACATGATTTTTCCATCCAAAGTCTGAATCTTTAATGCATGAAGTTCTTCTGTAAGACCAGATCTCCTTGCAACCTCAACAGGAAGACGCTACAAAAAATATGTTACATGTTATTATTATAACTTACCTTATTAACTACTTACATTATCTTAAACATTATATTTCAAATTTCCATACCAATCTGTTTTCTCCTTTTCGAGTAAACTCATAATTTTCAGTATCAACTTCAGCCTTTGATTGAATTCCACTACCAAGCTTCCTTTTCTTTTCTTTTCCAATTTTTGATACCTTCTCTTTGTAGTTTACTCTCTGTGAATATAATTATATTTATGAATGATATGCATTTTATTATTGTGAAAGATGTTATTCAACAATAAATGAAAAGTGTTATAATACATGTGATTAAAATAAACTTTACCTCTCTTTTTTGAGATGATCGGCGATAGTTTCCAACTTTTGGTGTCACCACTTCCGGAGTCTTGTCAACCTCCTTTCCTTTTTTTGATGTTGATTCAATCACCTTTACAAAACAATAGTATTTTTCGTAAATCTATTAAATATACAATGGTAGGGATCAAAATTATAAATAATTAACGGTTTTAACCATTTGCAAAAGCTGTGATTATGTATACCAAATCTTTATTACCTCATCTTTGACGTTAACCTCAAAGCTAGAATCATTACTTTTAGGTGATGTAACTTGCTCAGAATCTAGAATTCCTTGTCTCCTACTCAAAATCTGTTAATTTTCATTTCCAAAGATGTTATCTTCATATTTAATGAATGTTCAATTTCATTTTTATTCGAAACTAATGCAACAGTAGTATATTATTTCATTAATCAACATTTTATTATATACTTTGAGTAAATTATAATCCAGTACCTCATTCATCACTAAATCTCCACTTGTCTCCCGTTCACTTTCAGATTCCCCAAACTTCTGCTGGAAAAAAATAAGCAGAAATATAACCAACCTGAATTATGTGATATATGTTGTTTGTAAGAAATAAATACTTACATAGCAAACACTTTCTTGGAATGTTCTTTTAGATATGATTTCACAAAAATCAGTATCTTCGGACTTTTCGTGAAACCCCAATTCAACTTCAATTCCTTTCCTGAATACCCTCAATTGAAACACAAAATTATCAATCTTCTCAAAGATCATTGTGTCATCCTCCATAATTTCCAACCTCTCACACAGTTTCGGCCATCCGTCCGTAAAAGCATATGTAACATGAATCTTCGATGCCATCACATCCCAGTACTTACCAGCTGCATATACTTGGTAAATGCCGTTTACCTCGTGATTTTTGAAAAACATGGTAACAAACTCACTTGGAATTACCTGCAAGTTATTAATGTAAGTATATAAGTATTACTATTAACAATCAAATTTCAATTCAATTATCTTATAAAGTTTGAATAACTATTAATTATTAAATAGTATGCTTACCGTAAGACCCAACTTTGCTAAGTTGTTCATTGTTATGAATGATTCATCACACACATTCTTTACGAAAGGATAAACCTCCAACTCTTTATCCCCCAAGCTTCTAAACAGCAGCCAAGTGTTTTTTAACAAATTAAGACTGTTAACAACAGCCCTCCAACCATCTGTTAACACTGGTAGATTATTCATGTGTCTAAGTCTTACAGTCCAGTGTCTACCGTCTTGATGATGAACCTCTATGTTCATGTGTTGCCAATCTTTTCCCCATTTTTTGATCACAAATGGAACAGGTACCAGCTGGGTTAACAGTTACATGAAAGAATAAAAAATAGGCTTATGTCAATATTACATATTACATACGATGTTTAGATCCATCAGTTTAGAGATGAAAGTACACATACCAATGATAGATCTTTAGGTTCTTCCATCAGTTGAACAAATGATGATACCATCTTTTAAACTGCAATGTACTCATATATTTTAATTTTTTCTTAATTTTGATGTTTTGATTTTCAATTATAAATATATTTTAAAACAGGTAGAACATATAAAAGACAAATATTCCAAAACAAGTATCATTTTCTGACTAAAAATCATTCTTGACAATATTATGAACATTTAATAATTAAACAGTACTGAGTTATAAAGCTAATTATTTTCCTATTAAGTTATCCGACCCCTAATTGTATTTTTTGTGTTAATCTCATATGGAATTATCTAATTTTTTTCAAAATTAATAACTTATTACAAAGTCAATGTTATTTAAACATGTAAGTAATCTTATTCTTAGTCAGATAGTTTAAAATTTATAGCAACCCACTAAATCAATGATAATCAAAACATGCAATCTTTAAATACTACTGATATATGATTTCATAATGTAACTCTGTTCTAACTTCATTCGAATTAAAGTTACTTATACATTTCACACATTATTATTACTCAAATAGTAGTGAATGAGTAGTATATCGATGATAAGGATCATACCTTTTTGTTTAAAATCGTCCGAGAAGGTATGGTGCAATCCCTTTGATTATCTTCCAATTTAGAAATTCTGATTTTTGTAAGCCCTAGATGATGAAGAAGACGGTTGTTTGTGTTTTAGTTTTGTAAGATAAATGATGTGTATATTGTAATGATGAAAGTTTTTATGGGGAGTAGTTATTGATTGATGGGTTAGTAAATAAACGGCTATTTGATGATTACTTTTTTTTTATTATTATTTCTTATGTATGTTTTTCAATTATATAAATTGTATATTTTTCATTGATATAATTTGTATGTTTTTCAATTATATAATTTAGGAGATGTTAAATAAGAGAAGATTAGAAAATACCCCTTTGAGTGATATCACATTAGTTCCGCAATCAATTAACAGTAAGTTTTGTTCTTACAATTATTTTTTACGTTAACGGTTAAATTAATTTGTTTCTTTTATTATATTTTTTTATTCCCTTTTATTATTTTATAATTATTTAGGTACACTTGGAAGGACACCATTGTCGAACATTACTAATGGTAAAATTTTACATTGTAGAATTCTTCAAATAGCTTTTTTGCTTTAATATTTTTTGTATTATACTGATAAATTCTATTTTTTTAATATATTTAGTTACAGATGATTCAGTCCCTTTATATTGTAATTCAAATGGTATGTCACATTTTAATGTAACGTTTTTTTATTGAAATTTGTTTATAATATAGATTTTTTTTATTTTATATATAAACTGTTTGTTTCAACCTAAAAAATTAATAAAATGATCATTTCAGCATTACTTGCTGCTCATAGAAGAAAAATGCGGAAGATTTATCTTGATAATAGGCGAACAAAGTCAAATAAAAGAAGAAGTGCACCAAGTGGTAGAGGATCCTCTAAAATTGTTAACAAATCTCTGTTAACCGACGAAGAAAATCATAATCCTAATCTTCCTTCGTCATCTAATACTTTTCAGACAGTGCGTAACTTTACATCTTTAACAACGACAACACCCTTAAGTGGCATAACAACTGGTAAGTAATCTGATAATATTTTAAAAGAATATATCATCTCAATTATTTATATATATATGTATGAAGTAGATTTGCATTACAATCAAAATTTTGTTTTACTAACATTTAATTATGACATTCACAGGTGCTATTACTTTTAATAACCAATCAACCCATACGCCTAGCAGTTCTCAGTTTTCTATTGTTTCAAACATTGTTACACAAAACAGTAACAACATTCTTCGATCTTCTTCTACGTTGACTAAGCTTAAATCTGGTAAACAAAAGGTTTTACCTAAGAAACGTATTATCGAACCTATTCCAATGGTAGATCTTACTTCTGATGACGACAATGAAAATTTACATTCCATTGAAGACCCTTATAAAGGTGTATCCACAGGTAATAACAATGTTACTTTGATTTAACTTAAATAATATTTTTTTAATAATTTATGAAAATCATAATTGAAAATGAATGTTATGTTTATAGATTATTTGGATCACGGTAATCAAATCCTTAGATGCGAGATGTGTCATTCATTATTATGGTCTGACGAAGGTGGTAAAGGTCGAATTACATTGGGTAAGTTAACTTATAGTTTATGTTGTGGTTATGGCAAAGTGGAGCTTCCAGAATTGAAAGAACCTACTTCAGTATACAAGGATCTATTTGGAAATTCTAATGAAAAAAGTAAGTACTTTTTAAAGAATATCCGACGATACAATTCTATGTTCTCCTTCACATCAATGGGTGGAAAGGTAGATTCGAGTATCAACAGTGGTAAGGCACCATATGTATTTCGTATTAGTGGACAGAATTTCCACACATTAGGTGGTTTGGTACCTGCACCTGGTAAAGATCCAAAGTTCTCCCAGCTTTATATTTACGATACTGATAATGAAGTTTCAAATCGGAAAAGGTTATTCAGGTAATATTACACCATAGTTTATAGTATTTTAGTATTTTCAATGTACCAATATTTTGATGTTAGATACTATCACATATTTACCTTATGCGTTTCTATTTTTTCAGTGAATCTACAAATAAGTCGGATTCTCATTTAAAGCAATTAGATATTCAGCTCATAAAGTTTATAAAAGACTTCCTGGATCATAATAATGAGTTGGTTAAAAGTTATAGAATTGCAAGAAACCACTTCAATGAGAATCCTAATGAAAATTTCAAGCTTCGTCTCATTTACAAAAGAGATCTTGACGGTCGTACTTACAACTTGCCCTCAACTTCAGAAGTTGCTGCATTGATAGTTGGTGATCTACATAAAATAATTGATCATCGTGATATTGTTGTTGAGTCTCATACTGAAGGTCTTCAACGAATCAGTGAACTTCATCCATCATATCTAGCACTTCAGTATCCAATCCTTTTTCCTAATGGTGATGATGGATATAGAATAGACATTCCTCATAGGGATGGTATACGTACGTTAAAGAAAATTCGACCCAAGTGTACAATGAGAGAATTCTTTGCTTATAGAATTCAAGATCGATCATCTGCCTTTTCTATAATTTTAAAAGCTCGGAGATTGTTTCAACAATTTTTGGTAGATGCATATACCATGATTGAGAGTGAAAGGCTTAATTATATTCGTTTTCAACAGAAACATCTTAGGTCTGAAACATATTCAAATCTTCAAAACTTGAAAAACGAAGGAAAAGATGATCTATCAAATACTGGTATACGTGTTTTATTACCATCTTCTTTTACCGGCGGATCACGCTACATGCAACAAAACTATTTAGATGCTATGGCTATATGTAAATGGTTTGGATATCCCGATTTTTTTATTACCGTTACATGTAATCCGAAGTGGCCAGAGATTAAACGATACTTGAGAAATACTTCAATTAAGCCTGAAGACAGGCCAGACATTTTGTGTAGATTGTTTAAAATAAAGCTCGATTCACTTACAAAGGATCTAAAGGACAAAAAAGTATTTGGAGAATTAAGTGCAGGTATAATTATACTTTTATATATTTTTATAATACCATAAATATTTATAATTTATTTTTCACCATTTACTAAATATCATTTTTTAATGTAGCCGTTTATACTGTGGAGTTTCAAAAACGTGGATTGCCTCATGCTCACATTTGCATTTTTTTGAAACCGGAATCCAAAATTTTGTCCGTTGATCATCTTGACAAGTTCATTTCTGCTGAGATACCTGATAAGAGAGAAGATCCAAGCCTACATGCACTTGTGACTGATTTCATGATTCATGGTCCATGTGGAAATGCAAATCCAAGTTGTCCTTGTATGGTTGATAGTAGATGTTCAAAAAACTATCCCAAAAATTCAACCCTGAGACCACCACTGATGCTGACGGTTTCCCTGTATATAGAAGAAGAGACAATGGAAACACTGTTATAAAGTCCAACGTTCAATTAGACAACAGAAGTGTTGTTCCTTATAGTCCGGTTCTTTTGAAAAGATACCAAGCTCACATTAATGTTGAATGGTGCAATCAAGCTGGTTCTATTAAATATTTGTTCAAGTACATTAATAAAGGCGCAGATAGAGCTTCCCTTGTAGTGTCAAACCGAGACGGTACAGAAAATGAACAAACAACAAAGGATGAGATCAAAGCGTATTATGATTGTAGGTACGTTTCAGCCTGTGAAGCTTCTTGGAGGATATTTGCAAATGAGGTTCACTTTAGGTTTCCTCCAGTTATGAGACTTCCTTTTCATCTTGAAGGTCAACAAAATGTTGTATTTGGTGCCGAGGACGATATACAAGAAGTTTTGGATAAGCCATCAGTTTCTTCTTCGATTTTTCTAAAGTGGTTTGAGATGAACAGAAACGATGAAAATGCACGGAAACTTACCTATGTTGAGTTTCCTACTAAATTCTGTTGGAAGTTAACAGATAGAGTATGGAAACCACGTAAAAGAAAGCTGTTACAGATCGGACGGATTCATTCTGTTTCACCTGCTGTGGGTGAACCGTATTTTCTTAGAATTCTCCTAAACAAAGTCAAAGGACCCAAATCGTTTGAAGATATTAGAACTGTTGGATGGTCCAGGTGTTTCCAACTTCAGGGACGCGTGTTATGCTATGGGTTTGTTAGATGATGACATGGAGTACATTGAAGCAATTAAGGAAGCAAATTTTGTGGGTGATGGTCGTTTACTCGTGCACTTTTTGTTACTTTGTTGTTTGTCAAACACATTGTCCAAGACCTGAATATGTATTTGAACAAACATGGAAATTATTGGGCGATGACATATTATACAATAGAAGAAGATCAACAAAAAAACAAAGGTTTCTTTTCAATATATTACCCATAACATTATTCAGATAAATTTTATTCACAATCTTAATCCTTATTTTATTTTTTTATCTTTACAGAACTTGTAATGTCAGATGAGAAGGTTGATCAAACAAAAGCTACTAACCATAAATGTTGCTTTGGGTTTGATCGTGTATCACATGCAGGCAATAAACGTTGACTGATCCATGATGAGTCATGTGATAATCTGATTCATAACACAGCCTACTATTAATATGCTTTGATTTAATGGCCGACAACCATGTGATTTCATATGTGATTGATGCTTATACATAATACATAACACATGATGATGGATTGGTATTGCTGATAGGTGAATGAATAATTAAAGTGATTGTATGATTAGATTAGGTTGATCAAATGATTGTTATAACCGATGTAAATGTTAGGCATACGATGATTAGGGCTGCCATGTGTGTGTGTTAGATAGGACCCCTTCTCAATTGGCGGCATTGGTCAGTCTTTATCAGTAAAAGATCTTTAAAAATAATCGGTTGTTGCATGTGAAAATATTAAAAAGTGTCAGGCCATTTAATTGAACAACTATCTTGCCGCCACTAACAAATAGCGGCCCAATGAAAATTTCTTTTGTTGCATGAAATAGAGTATGTCGGCCATAACAACTTAGAACCATGTGTATGTGCCGCCCATTTTATATAAAGGTCAAATGAGAATCATTTACACTTTTATAATTGACCGGCCATTTGTTTGAATATCACTAGATTGAACGGCCCTATCATTTTAATATAATCTGTGGCCCAATCGCAAACATGTCAGATCATTAAATAGATCTACTGTTTTGTAACGTGCATGTGATTTTGATGAGTTTAGTTAAAAGGCCACATGTGTTGATCATTTATTGGGCCGAACAAAGGCCCAATGGGGCGGCTTGTATATATGGAACTCTCACGTTATTAATTAATTGAGCCGTATAGCAAACTGATTGAATTGTTGAATTATTGGACCATAAGCGAAATGTATAAAAAGATGTAAGCAGTCAAGGGTTATTATGTGTACCTGATGAATGAGGTGAATACGTGAATTACAGCATAGCATGTACAATAATATGTGTAAAATGCTTGGGTGAAACTTATTTGATGTATAGGTAGAGAATGAAATTTATTTGCGCACGAAACTGATTATTAATGATAAACACGATAGGTTCTGGTTAACCAACTTGGAATACGTAAATTAATCTTACCGAGCAAACCTAAGGTGAGTTCACTGACTTTTCTCAAGCATGCGTCCCGGTGGTTTTGGGACAACTGGTAAACATTTGGAAGGGAAACATTGGGTAAATAACTTAATCGGTTTTGGTTATTGCCTGGAGGCAATGGGGTGATTAGTTGATAGCGCTATTAGGTGGGAAACCTCACACTGGGCCGTAAGGACGGGCGTGAACTAATTATCTGGGTATGGCTATGGTTGTTAGAGGCACACTCCTCGGATACATATGGGCACTCTCCCTAGGGTATCTAACGAAGGCAACATAGCAATCGGTCGTTAAGGGGTACCCACTCCCCGGATACATATGGGCACATTCCCTAGGGTATCTAACATGAGCAACATCGTAACGCAACATTAAATCGCATTAACATACATATGGTAACATAACCTGTTAACAAAACCTTGAACTCACCAGCGTAGTCTGACACACTTGTTTACATGCTTGTAGGTACTTATTGAAGGAACTTGGGAGCTTGTCGTCTGACGCTGCTAGAGTGGTTGTGGTCATGATAAGCAATTACATTGATTTGGTTTTGATACATTTATACGTACATACATTTATGCTTCCGCTCAGTACTTTGGTTTTGGTTTAACTTTTCAAACGATACATTTATTTCAATTGGGGTATCTCAATACATTATAAATCGTGTTTGATATGATTGGTGGCTCTTTGTTGGATCGTTGCACCTCCAATAGGGACATACCCTAGGTGGTAACTTGGGGGTGTGACAGTTTGGTATCAGAGCCACTGGTTATAGAGAACTCGGTTTTAAAAATGTTTTCATAAAACCAGACTATAACCGAATTGATCCAAACGATGACCATGACACTCAGCTTCAGACTGCAAGGTTCGTTCCTCGTTAGCTTATGCTTTATATGCCTAGTAAACGTAACTATACTTATAGCATGCACGATACGACATGGTAGACATCATGACACATTGATAGTGTAAATAACGCTTGCATCTAGTAAATCCTAATCTTGTTGGTAGTGCATATTTTGTGTTGATTGGGGTGGGAGAAACTTCAAACATAAGTTAAGAAGCATCGAGAGGAGCATGCAAACCGCCTTATTATCATGGGTGCACACATAATAATAACGCGTGGTGCATGCAAATCCCAATGAGGCTTAACGAGTGTAAGAGGGGTTCTTCCCTGTTTATGTAGGAACATGGTAATTAATCATCCCTAACGTGATAAACCTGAACACTTTTCTCGTTCTCGACTCCTAAATTTGTTCTCCTCCTATTATAGAAACATGAGTGGACGAGGACACGGTCGTGGTAGCATCAACATGACTCAGGCTGAGTTAACAAATCTGATAAACACACGTGTGGCTGAGGCTTGGCAGCCTACCAAGCCGGTATGAGCTGTACCAAATACTTTTTATCCTATATCGTGAACCCAACTCTTACCCTTGTGTCGTATCTTCTTTCACTCAGCGCACCCAAACAACCAGCCTGCCTGTACGTTCAAGATGTTTATGGACTGTAAGCCACAGACCTTCAGCGGAACGGAAGGGGCTGTGGGACTATTGAGGTGGTTCGAGAAAGCTGAGTCAGTGTTCGCTATGTGCAACTGTCCCGTGGGGGACCGCGTGAAGTATGCGACGGGCACGCTTGAGGATGGTGCCTTAACCTGGTGGAATGCCCAGGTTCAGCTGCTGGGTATTGATGCAGCAAACCTACTACTACTTGGGACGACTTCAAGGAATTAATGAGGGAGGAATACTGTCCTCGTGATGAGATACAGAAGCTAGAGAATGAGTATTATGATCTGAAACTGGTGGGTCTGAGGTTGAGGCGTATGTGAAGCGATCGTATGAGCTAGCTGACTTGTGTCCAAATTTGTCTCGACCTATTCTGAAACTTCAACTCTTCCTCATCATTCATTCCATCGATATCAGAGTTAGTTAAGATAGAAGAAACATCAAAAAAATCATCATTCATTGATTCATTATAATCTGGATCAGATTCTTCCTCATCGTTTTCATGATCGGTTTTATCATCGGTGTCTTGTCTTTCAATATTTGAAGGACCTTGTTTAGGTATGTTTCCAGCAGCAAGCGTGTATAGACGCTTCGGCACAGAATCTCACAACCGTTCAAGTCATAAACAATGAGCTGGAAATTTTGTTTTAAAAATGTACCTCATCACAACGTAATAATCCGGGTATATAGGTTATGTAATTCACAACATTGTCCATTGAATCGTACATAAGATACACCTTAAGATTACGGTCTTTTCTGATCATCACATCCAAAACTGTCCCACAAATTAACATGGACCTTGAATGTTAACTTGCTAATAGATGGTAAACGTATTGTATTTTCAACGAAATCAGCAGGAATTATCTGCGTATAATATTCATGCAGTTTAAATAACATAAATTTGTTAGTGAAAACCATATAAAAATATTGTTTGTATACTCACCAAATTATCATTCGACTCTTCTGTGAAGCGTTGACAGAAGTACTCAACATTGCTTATCGTTTTCTCGGTAGACATGGAGGTAAACAAAGGAACATTAGATCCGAAGATCGGATGGTCTTGCATATTCTTAAAAGGTGTTAACAAGTACGAATACAAGTCAATTTGCTTAAACATCAGAAAACAACCCTCCGTAAACGATAGTTTGGCTACAATCAGTTCCCAACCATCCATGAACACAAACGCATCTTTATGTTTAGTCAAAATTACTTCAAATTCCTTACCGTTCACACATTTGATAATGGCTTGATTGTTTGGTTCAGCATTCAATAGGAATCTGTTGCTATATTGATTTGGTATTTCCTTGAAAAACATAAGATGGATTAACATAAAGAAATGAGGAAAAAATGATGTACTTATAAGATTAATTATCTTACTAGATATTCTGAACAGTCGGAGGAAAATATTTTATAAAAAGACGTCATAGTTATCTGCGTTTGAACAAACATGAACTAATTAGATTAGGTATTCCGTTGAATAAAAAACATAATCAATGTACTGCACATAATCTAAACAACATATTCACATAATAAAATGTTTTCCACAATTATCATAATGCAAAAAAAGATGATGATACCTAATATAATCAATTTAACATATCTACAAAGTAAGACCTCATACCATAAACATTTAATATATAATAACGGTAATCTAACATATACTTACTAATATTACATCTTCCATTGTATAATACAAAATAAAAATTCAAAATCAGAATGTTTTAAACTTACCTTAAACATGTCTTTTATCATATATCACATTCAATACATCAAAATAACACATATCGTTCAACTAATCTCATTAACAATCACCCGAATGTGCTAAATCTATATATAAACATGAATAGAAACTAAAATCCATAATCGAATATTAGACCTTCAAACTTAACAATGCTTTCAAAGAGTTAACAAAAACAGTACAATGAAATTCAGAATTTAAGATATTGAAGCATACCTTTATGATCCGAATAAGTGAAGAAGATGAAGATGATGTAACCGATGAAAAAGATGGAGGTTATTGGGAAGTGGGAGGAAATCTTTCTATATGGAGAAGACATATGGGGAAAAAGATTTTGTACAAAGAAACCCAAATAATTACATTTTGTTAATTATTATAATATAATTTATTAACTTTACGGAAAAATGTTTATTTACACTTTCTTAATTATTATAATTTTAATATAAGTTTTTAATTTGTTAAAAAGATACTAAAACATTATTAAAATAGTTTTAAACTTTCTAAATTAAATGTATTAATTATCGAATCATCGATTCATTCCAATAACATAATAGTCAAACTCTTTCTAAAAAAAAAGATATATGGTAAATATAAAATTCATAAATCAAAAATAAATACAATCATCTTAGTATTTACTTTATATATAGATTTAGTTTAAATCGTAATATAACATTTTAAATTAAACAACTTCCAAAATTAAAATGTCATTATAAATACATGTTCAAAGTTGTTAGAAATTTATACATTACAAGATAAAAAACTTTATTTCACCTCGAATTTGAAAAGGTATTAGTTTAATTTTGATTTTTTTTGTACTCTATTCTACCAGTAATATATAAATTTATTAATACCACTTTTTTGTTCATTTTCTACATACAAAATTAACTTTTCGTTTATATTATTGTAGATGTCAACTGATGAATTTATCATGAATACTCCTTTGAGGAATATATATGATCTCTGGCAAATTATGAAGGTGTGTATATATATTTATAATGGCAAAAGTAGATGAACATTGTCTTTAAATTAAATATTTTTATAAATTTTATTTTATGCAGCCTCAATCTGTTATCATACTTGGTACTATTACTGGTATCAATAAGCATTTTGGTTGGCACTATATGGAGTGTCCTAAATGTTTAATCGAGGCTGGTACAGATTTTATAGACAGCCCGAGTATGGAGGAACAATTTTTCTATGTTTGCAACAACCCTAATTGTGATGAAAGTGTTATATATCCAGTTCCAAGGTAATATGATAATTTGTTATCTTCTTTAATATTTATATGTTTTGTAAAATAATCTGTTTGTATATATGTGTGATTCTATTTAACTTAATTAGATTCAAAATAAAAGTTCAAGTGGAAGACAACAGTGATGATGTTCCACTAATATTATTTCATCCTCTGGTTGATGAAATCATTGAAAAGGTTGTTCTAAAGTCGGCTGAACAATTGTTTCAAGAAAATATAACACCTGTATGTATAAATCATTTTTCCCTTTGTCTATTTTTTTCATTTTATTTTCTAAAAATTTCTTATTAACTTTTTCATACAATATTTTGATTCATAGGTTGTTGGAAAAGTAATCTTTCCCGTGGATTTAAACAACTTGATTGGAAAGAAGTTTGCCTTTAAAATTGAGATAACAAATTATAATCTTACTAACTTTGATGAGATGTATTTTGTCACGAACTTGACTGATGATGAGTCAATTATTAATGAGCTCAAAGAAAAGATGAAGATTACGGAGGTAATTTTTTTTTTCAATACACGTTTCATACTTATTAATAGTTATAAGATTTTTAATTATATTATTTTTTAATATATTTTCACATTTCTTTTAGGTAAATGATAAAGAATTTATAAAGAAGAAAAGTCACATCCCAAGTGTGAAGGACGATGATGTTAACACCAGTTGTGATACCAATAAAAATAAAAAACGTACATTGGATGACGTCTACGTGTCTTCAACTTCAAGTACTTTCAAGACTTTGGAGAAAGTTAGCAAGAAATTAAATTAGCTCATATTTCTATTATTTAAAATCAGATTTTTTGATTTAAACATTCAAATTTTATCAATCATTACATGATATTAAACATTCATTGGTATTTCAATATCAATGTCTGCATTTAACAGAGGGTTTTTATATTTTGTGTTGGTTTTCTTTGTGCTGAATTTCAATCGAATCTCGATTGAATTCCAATCTAATTTCAACTGAGATATCAACATTTAACTTGATTATAATATACCAACATTTAACTTGATGATATTTGCCTTTTTTTATATTAACTATATTAATATATATCTAATATATCGTATACTTAATTGTAAGGTTTCCAAAGATATGTTTTTATTTGAACAGAAACATAAGTTGGTTGTTAATAGTTATTGAAAAAGTTGTTAAAACATGTAACAAGTAACGACTTTAGATATAATTATTTTTAAATCCCTTTTTTAGCAACATCTATATATAAAAAAAATTTTGACATTTTTACAACTTAAAATATTTCTAACAATTTACACATGAGTTACAAAATTTTGACATTTTTTTAATAATAAAAGAATTAAGTGTATTACGTTTCATGTTTAATTATGTCAAAAAAATTGCTGTATTAAATTATAGATTTGGACGGCCCAATGATAGTTTGGACGGCCCAATGATAGTTTACAAATTAAACGTGTAGGCCAGTATTTGTTGCTATATGTGATTTTGTATTATTTTTTATAAAGTGGCCCAATCAATTTTTATAAAGCGGCCCATTAACCTGGTATAATTACATTTTCTATTACTACAATACCATATGTCAATAAAAAATATATTATTCAAATTTACTTATATACGTTTACACAACTTTCCTATTTAACTTAATATTTGTATTACTAATTTCAAAGATTTTATACACAATTTATAACTGTGTATCCAAAAATACCCCAATCTTTTCAAAATGCCAGTCAAAGCTGTAAACATATTTCAATTAAATAATTATATTTTTATTCTGTTTTCATATAATTAATAAGGTTTAAAAAAATACTATCATACTAAATGAGATTGACTATATCTATATACATTTAACAAAAGTTAACGGGGTTTATGTACATATGTTTTTAATCCTTTGCTATCTGGACCGAATATCCAGGCTATTACAGAGCATTATTAAACATCAACAAATATCACTTTTCAAATCTCCATACAATCATCACATACAAATATCTTCACCATATCCAAACATTATTATAATTATATTTCACTCTTAACCTAATAGTTAATTATATAAAAGCCTATTGAAAACAACCAAGAACTTTTTGTTATCAAGATCATGGGACAAAAACGATAATTAATCATCAAATTAGTTTGTACTTGGATTTAATTCTTGCTTATTGCTTAAAATCGCTGTGAAGTTATAGTCGGAACTCTTCATCTTCTTCGACGAACCATATTGACTATATGTCCGCATACGACAATCATTCATTCATTCTCCAAACGAATGAACCTAACTCTTAAAGATCTCCCGTAGTCACTTTAAATACGTTATATATATATTTACATATATAAATTTCATATTGTATAAGTTTGTATTTTCAAATTTAAAATATTTATTGTACAGTCATACCAATATTAGTCACTTTCAATACATTATATAGTTTTAAAATTAATCCTACAAACTTATAACATAACTCCACGAGATATGCAAGAAATGCGAACCGCCCATCCATGGGTATCCGGACTATATATAGGAGATATTTTAGTAATATCTCTCACAGAATATTTCACTTATTTATATTGCTTCATCTCGAGAACCAAGGAATCCTTTGATCTTCAACAAGTTCATCAAAAAACCTCAAAATCTACATCGGTAATATCCTGCATATTTCATACCTAAAATGTTTTTGGTGTATTGTTTTCATCTTATTTACTTTAAATGTAAAGCTTTCCATCTCCGATTATGTATCTATACATGCAATCGCATACCTGGATCTTTTGTTTGTCTTCATCTAATATTTCTGGTTAAATGTTTGATTCCATCTCCGATTGGTGTATTTTTTTCATCTTTTTTATTCGAAATTATTTGTTCTTTATGGTAATAATCTATGTCTTCAATTTTATACAAGTATTTTGTATAAGATTATCTTCAATCATATACTTGGATAGTATGTGTTTCTTGATGTTTTATCTATAGATTAAACCGGAAACCAAAACAATACTCGAGATTGTTTGGTATGGAGTGTAATAATCTATGTCTTCAATCTTGTACAATGGAATTTTGTTTATATTGTTATGGTACAGTGATCGAAAGTATTGGGTTTGACATAAACTTATTTGAAGATTTCGTGTTTTTATTAATGGATTTTGTTTTCATTAGGTTTACTGTTAATGGTTAGATTTGATGATTTTATATAAATATTTTCTATTTTTTTAATGTCTTTTTTTTTATATTTTTTGAACATCCTGTTTGAAGTATTAAAATTATTCTATTATTGTTATTGTATAAAATTTTACTATTATAAATTTTTTGATATTCAATTGATAGTTCTCAAGTGTTTATACAATAAGTTTTTATACAATCGTTTTTTGTTTATTGTTTTTTTTTGTTATCAGAGTATTAAGGATCATGGAACGTATTGGTGATGACATGATGTTTGAAGAGATCTTATCGAGACTACCTACAAAGGTAGTTTGTCAATTCAAGTGTGTTTGCAAACAATGGTGTTATGAGTTATCTACACCAAAGTTTGTTTTAATACATACTCGACGACTTTCAAACTTACTACAAAAGAAGCTGCTCTCTTTGAATGAACATACCATTGTCGTTGACGACATAGTATCTGGCAACTTGGAAGTCGATACCAGAAAAATCGTCACTTTTCCATACGATGTCCAGCCATCAAGATTAATCATTATAGGTTCGTTTAATGGACTGATTTTACTTTGCATTAGGAGGACTGATGCGAATGAGCTCGTCCTTTGGAATCCAACGATTAGGCGTTTTAAGTTGATATCGGACGACTATTTTAGTCATTATTTTGGTCGACATGACGATACGGGTGGGATGTACGTTGACGAGCACAACGATCTGAAAGTGCTTCATATTAACTGTTTCGCTGGCGCAGTTACTGCTCGTGTATATTCACGACATAATGACTCATGGAGAGAGTTGAGTTTCTTGAAAGGATGTTTGTTTGGTTCAAGTTTTTATTCATGGTTTCACGGAATTTATTCGGGCAAAACAATTTATTTCACTGTTTCCAATTACTGGATTCCACCTGGTGAATGTAACATTGTTGCTTTTGATGTTATATCTGAATCGTTCAGTATTCTTCGTTTTCCCGAGCGTATTCAAGTCAATCCTTGCCAAGTGCATTTTCTAACAATTTCGGACAGGCTCCATGGCATTGTTGTTCGATATTCTGATGAACTAACTGCAGAATTGGTCAAATATGAACATGATGATTGGATAACGGTATTTTCTTTCACCAATGCTCGCATAGTTCAACAATTGGATCCGCAGCAAAGGACGAATATAATTCAAGACAATAAGTGGTTGGTAACAAGTATTTGGGGAGATACTGTAGAAGTTCTACTGTGCAACGATTCTTTTAACTACATTCAACATGTTGACAGCTTTAACGGACCTAAAGGCGCATTATTTTTGGAGACAATCGTTTCGCCTTTCTGATAGAAAAATTTAATTAAATTGATACTATTTCATCTTTTGTTTATCGAACTATTTAATTTGTTTCAAGTGTCTTGTGTTTTACCTTTTCCTTAGTTTAATAATAAAAGAATTAAGTGTATTATGTTTCATGTTTAATTATGTTAAAAAATTTGCTGTATTAAATTACATATTTGGACGGCCCAATGATAGTTTGGACGGCCCAATGATAGTTTACAAATTAAATTTGTAGTCCAGTATTTGTTGGTATATGTGATTGTGGATTATTTTTTATAAAGCGGCCCAATCAATTTTTATAAAGCGGCCCATTAACCTGGTATAATTACATTTTCTATTACTATAATACCATATGTCAATAAAAAATATATTACTCAAATTTACTTATATACGTTTACACAACTTTCCTATTTAACTTAATATTTGTATTAGTAATTTAAAAGATTTTATACACTATTTATAACTGTGTATCTAAAAATACCCCAATCTTTTCAAAATGCCAGTCAAAGCTGTAAACATATTTCAATTTAATAATTATATTTTTTTTCTTTTTTCATTTAATTAATAAGGTTTAAAAAAATACTATCATACTAAATGAGTTTGACTATATCATAGCCGTTTTACAAAAGTTAACGGGGTTTATGTAAATATGTTTTTAATCCTTTGCTATCTGGACCGAATATCACCGCTATTACAGAGCATTATTAAACATCAACAAATATCACTTTTGAAAACTTCATACAATCATCACATAGAAATATCTTCACCATCTCCAAACATTATTATAATTATATTTCACTCTTAACCTAAAAGTTAATAATTCCACATGAAACCTTTAAACACTCATGGAGGCCAAATTGGAATATTACTAAAACCGAATAAAAGATTTTGTTAGGACGGGAAAGAACACACCAATTAGTTTACTAATTTTATCTATGTATTTGATTTTTCAAATATAATTTTCCCTATCCCGGGATGTTCCCGGGTGATAGCCTAGTTCATATATATATTTGTGTAATATTTTGGGTTTTTAGTGGATAATATAAATGAAAACTCCTGGAATATTAAATGGTTCCAAATATTAAATGGTGGTGTGGTTCCATTTATTAAATGGTGCTAATGTGTTTGAGGTACAAAGTCAATAAAAGGTGCGGGTGATTGAAAAGTGATGCGGTTTCCTCCAACCGCATCTTCTAAAATTATGATTTAATGGTGCATACATTATTGATGCGGCTCCAGCACCGCATGATCAATTTAAATTCACCGCACCTTCTAATCTTTTGTGTACTAGTGAAATTTGAATGATAGAAACACTTATCAGCGATTGAATCGAACAAATCAAGTGATTATCTTCAAAATCATCAGAAACAACGAGATTTTGAATGAAATTAAACTGGGTTTTCTTCGAAAAAAGCTGAAGAACACGTTGATCGGGTGGTTGAATCATTGATTGGTGACGAAAATCACACTATAATGTAGTGATTATTGAGATAGTAAGTGAAGAAAAGGATGGAGATGGTGGGTTTTGAAAATGGTGGGTTTTGAAGTAACTGGGGAGAAGAAGGAAGAAGAAATGATGAGATTGACTAAAATACTCTTTCTCTTTATTTTAAAATTTGTCACATGTCATAATTCTATGGCTTTCTATCATTTCTAGCGAAAATTAACTTTCTATTTGATCTTTTCCCATCATTCTTATATCACTTTGGAAAGCAAAAAGACCAAAATTGTATAATTATATATGACAAAATCAATTTAAAATTGACATGTCAAGGTTCTCGGCGAAAATACTGCGGTAAGGTAGGTATGTCGCGAGATTGAACCAGCCAAATTATGAAATGTGCCAATAAAAATCAAACGTTATATACTATTTTTTGAAGATTCAGCCAAACAACTATTGTCATGTATTTTTTTTTGTTAGAGACTGAAGCATTTTTGTTATTTATATACAGACTTATTCGTACGACCGTGGTTTTTTTCTCTTTTTCGTCAGTTAGTCTCTTATTTTATGTGTTCTCTTCAAAAATATATGTTAATACTGTAGTTTAAAGTTTCATTAGAGCTTGTGAAAGGGATTGGCGTGTATATCTCTTAGGGTGCTACTTTCTATACCCCCTATCTACTTTTTTCACCCTCTCCTCTCACATACTTACAGGTGGGGCCTGCGTGGGCCCGACAGTTTTCCTCTCAAAGGAGGGGTATAATCAGGAAGAGAGGGGGGGTGTATATAGAATTAGCCATCTCGTACGATAGGTGTGTGATATATTATCTTTTGATGGTCAAAAATATGATTACCTGCAATGAATGACTCAATATTCATCATCATAATACTCAGTAAATCTCATCAATAGCAAAGTAAAAGTAGGGTCTGAAGAAGGTAAGATACAGACAACCTTACATCTATCTCATAGGAATAGAGAGATTGCTTCCAGTGAGACCCCCGGCTCGATAGTAGCTTTGCATCAAGCCTTGGACATAAGGCACATAACACTCAACAATTGGGACAAAGACTGATTAGTGCATGTACCCTTTTGTCTTTCAGCTACCAACGTCACCACATGATGCATGATTAACCGTCCTTAGTTTTTAACGTTATTAGTGGACAAATATTGCTACCCCGAAACTTTAATAAAGTTACTCTACAATTCCTAAACTTCGTAAAAAAATTCTTTGACAACCATATTTTTATCTAGGGTTATTGGATTTTAATAATCCTAAGTTTCACCTGTTGAACGATAATAATCTCAACTTTAAAAATTCTCTCCAACGATCCCAACTTGTAAGAATTTGCCCCCCACTAATCTTTTTCTATCATATAAAAATTTGGTCTCCTCAATATATTCAAGTGCACCTATGTTGAAAAAAGATCAATGGGGGACAAACATTGGCGGACCTAGGTTATGCCCAAGGTGGGCGGGCGCACCCCTTGAAAAAAAAATTTAGTGTATATTTTAGGCAAAAAACCCGACCGCACCCCTTGAAAATATGCTTGAGCCACTCATCCGCACCCCCAGCAAATAATTCCTGGGTCCGCCACTAGGAACAAATTCTTACAAATTGGGATCGTTGGAGGAAATTTTTATAGTTAAGATTATTATCGGCAATAGGTGAAACTTAAGATTATTAAAAATCTAATAACCTTTTTATTGAGATTGTATTATGATTAGTATGTAGAAGTATTTGAAACACCCATATATAAAACTGTGAAATATTTCACTTACCGTTCCGTAACGCGAGCTAGGGATAAAAGCTGGTTGTCCATTAAATTGCTGAGAAGAAGCTTCTTGCCGGTAGCCTCGACTTCAAGTGGCCGTCTTTCTACCAAGGATATATGTAAAAAGATAATTTAATTTAGTAACACAAAGGCTAAAAAGTAATTTAAAATAATATTATTGATAGTGATAGTATTCTTTTTCTTTTTAAAGGATAGTGATAGTCTACTTTTTTCTTTCTAAAGGATGGTGTTAGTCGTCTTCTTATTCATTACAAGTAAATGATCAAAAAATAACTAATTAAATAACTTTATAAAACCTTTCAAAAAAAAACTTTATAAAAATTCAATTTCCAAATAAAAATCTCAAACAGAGATGACGTGATAGCCAATGTGTGGCTAGCCCAACATTTTTTTATACAAACTGTCGGGGCTTGAGCATGCGCGAAATCTTAAAATACATATCTCTTTGAAATAAAAATAAAAATGTCATACAATAGTTTATTAAGTGATGAGTTACCTTAATAATCGGGCGAAAGCCCAACATGTTAGGCCCAATACAGGTGGATCAATTTTGACAACCAAAACTCACCTCATTAGCGTTAAGGCCCAAATAATTTTTTATATAAAACTCCCTGGCAGCCATAAAAAAGTCGTCCTCTCTACTGTCACAATCTAAATCAACCCAATTTTTCATCAAAAACTATTTTCTCTCTCTTCCACTTACATAACTCAATCCAATTCATTTTTTTCACTCTCATTCACAACCCAACCAAAACCAGTATTTTATTAAATAAATATGCTTTGTAATTAATGTAAGATTAAATATATTACGTATTAATATTTAATCTATAGCCATCTTAATCATTTACATTATAGAGATCAAAATATATTAGAACCTATTATTTAATTAGTTGGTAATTGTTGATGGACCATATTACCCTTAGTAACTAATTAGGTTTCCTCCTGGGTGCTTATATAAGGAGAGTTATGTGGAGGTTTAGGGGTTACTCAGT
This sequence comes from Helianthus annuus, assembly GCF_002127325.2. Taxonomy (NCBI): domain Eukaryota; kingdom Viridiplantae; phylum Streptophyta; class Magnoliopsida; order Asterales; family Asteraceae; genus Helianthus; species Helianthus annuus. Next base: position 162,411,223 of record NC_035434.2, on the reverse strand, counting down.
TACACAATTACACCACCCCATTAGCCATAACATCATCACGAAACCTCCTCTCCATAACCGATACCCTTTTCGGTTTTCTAAGTCCCCATCATCAGTTAGCACCCTAAGGAGGAACCAGATCAAGATGACAAGCATGTCGAACTCCATTACTGGATTCTCCTCTGCACTATCTGCTGTGACAGGTATGATTTATATTGTTTTCCTTCATGCACAAACAGAACTGAACCAACATGTGGTATCAGAGCATATGTTGATTAGTCAGTTCTGTTTTGTATCCATAATTCTGGGATTGAAACTTGGAAAACGGAATTTTGAAACTTTATGAAATTAACAGCCGTTTCGAGTCATGAACATCGACTCGAGATCTTAGTTTTCGTGAAAAAATAATCATATGTTCATTCGATTTTAACTGGGTTCATGTTTTACAACCGAAATCTGTTTAGAAGTCTTAAAAAAAAAAAATTCAGGTTTCGGGTTCCAGAATTTTATTTTTTTATGATTAGGGTTCATCATGTTCATGAGAAAATTCGAAGTATTCTGTTATGTTTTGGAATGATTTAGGATTAATGGGTGTTTTTTCCATGTTTGATCTAATTTTATCTTTTAATTTTATTCGAAACTGTTATTAGATAAACAGTTATTATTTTCGAAATATGTTGACAAAATTAGATCAGCTTAAAACAGGAAAGAATATCTCTTAATCCCTTAGATTTCGAATTTTCAGTTATGATATCACAATTAACAGCTGTTAACGAGGTTGCTACTCGCAACCATGAGGTTGCTACTCGCAACCATAACGTCATCACTCGCAACCATGAGGTTGCTACTCGCAACCATAACGTCATTAATCGAGATCACGAGGTTGCTACTCGCAACCATGAGGTTGCTACTCGCAACCATGAGGTTGCTACTCGCAACCATAACGTCATTACTCGAGACCATGAGGTTGCTACTCGCAACCATGAGGTTGCTACTCGAGACCATGAGGTTGCTACTCGCAACCATGAGGTTGCTACTCGCAACCATGAGGTTGCTACTCGCAACCATGAGGTTGCTACTCGAGAGCAAAAGGTCATTAGTCGAGACCGTAGTTGCGACTCGCAACCATAACGTGGTTAGTCGAGACCGTAGTTGCGACTCGCAACCATAACGTCATTAGTCGAGATCGTGGTTGCGACTCGCAATCTCATTATTTTAGGCTGTTTAAATGTGAACTAAAGAAAAATGATTGGTTTGCTATTAAATGATTGGTTTTTGTAATTATTTAGTTAATTAATGAGGATCAAATAATGTTTTACAAAACCAAAATGGCTTTACTTGAATGAGCTTCTGATGCATCATTTCTGGTCAAAGCTGACTTGATGCATCTACTTATCATCCAAGTATTACGAAAGCTATGTTGTGTGTGCATCATAAGCATGAATGTCTTAATTTCTGGCCAAAGCTGATCTAATTCATTCATAGATGGCATACTCAACAAGTGCATAACTAAAGTGTTTGTCTCAATTTCTGGCCAAAGCTGATTTGTTACAACCACTTTGCACATATGCTTAAATGATTACACTTCTGGCCAAAGCTATTTTGTCTTCGTTTAAGTAGAACTTTAAGTAGTCTATTATTTTGATGTTAGTAATAGACATATCACAACCTCTTCACACAATGATCCTTATATTAATGATCCTCAATTAATTTTAGTGATCATTTTGTCTGCCTTATTCTTAGTACCCATATTTTTACTCACTATAATTTTCTTCTATAAATCTATATCTCATCCACTCTAATTCCTAAGCCTAAAATGTTTTGCTTTATTTAAAGTTTCTATAAGAATTAGCTCTTAAATTAAATCCTTGATTATCTCTTAAGACACGATAACCTTATTGCTCTCTTCTGATAAGGCACTACGGAAGAAAAGTAGAGCATGATGATTAGGATAAATCGAACATGATGTCTCTTATGATAATCGAGAACTCTCTAATACAATTGCTATCATTAAAGTTATTCCAGATTAATTTTTTCCTAAGACTAATCTATAATTGTGGAATAATTACAAGAACTCCTAAGGTACATGTCTTCATTTAACTAATTATAAATTATATGGTTAAGTGGTATATGTGAATATATTATAATGTACAATACCATGACCCATAAAGTTAAGGGCTTACGCATGGAAATAAGTACATTTTCCAGTACATTACATACTAAGTTTTCATTTGTACAATTTGATGCATTATAAATCAGCTATAACACTCAAAAGTACCAAAGTATAACGAGTGTGTTGATAAGCAACATATGTACATAGAAATAAATGTTTGAAACTGGAAAATAAGATGTTATTCACCTTACAACCACTAAAACCTTAAGAGAGGATTGTTCTAAAGTCCATAGACAAATTACAAGTGCTAATCCCAACGTTAAGGTTCTTCAAGGGAAAATCTCACTGCATAATTATGTCATTAGACTAGGCATAAGCAACGAGACTATCCATTATTGTAAAGAACAGTTGGATAAATTAATTAGATAGTAACTTACTAATGATATTTTAAGTCTGATAATTTTAATATTCCAATTAACACATGATTAGTTGACTCTAGTTCCATACGTTTTCTTACCAGAACTCGACAAATAACTAACATGGGAGTTAGTGACAAAATTAAATGTTAAGACTATAAGAACCATAATGAACAGTCTTCCAACAACGCCTTTCGATACCTTATATATTCTGATTAATCAGAATATAGTATCATAATTAAGCAATGTTATGAAGGTTGTGAGGTTTGCATAGTCAACATAAAGTCACACTTATCTTAAATTCTCATCTTATTTGTTCTAAATATCTGGATAGAAACATTACTGTGATGAAACTAGACGATACCTTACCTTTTCATAACTTTTGTCATCATGCAAATGAGAATTTGACAAAAGGAAAATGAGACTTATAAATTTCATCCATTAGAACCAAAATTCATGAGAAATCATAACATGGTTAATGAGGATGATTTTTTCATCTAATCTCATTTTCAGTGATTCTAAATCATGACATCACAGCCCTAAATATTACTTGGCTTAAGGAATAAGTATGGGTCCATCATAAGTCATTCATTGACATTCGTGGAACTTATTCCAAATGGAATATTCAGACATAATTCATTTATCATTTGAAAGACTATCAACTTGTATCTAAATTTTGTCGCATATGGCCTACGGTCTTAGAAGAACTCTATTCATATATGTAGTTAATCAGATTTCTATTAAATATGTCCTTAAAGTTTCTTATGATATCTGGACATTAAAGAAATCAAATAAAGTCTAACATATATGTGATAGGTTCCCACGTCACGTAGCTCATTGAAACTTCTCTTGTAGAATTCTAGAGATATTAAAGATCAGTGGGAGCATTAAGTGTCTTAATAATAACTTGCAATAGTTGCAAGAGGTGGGGAAGAGTGTCATTAAATTCACACCTCTTGTACAAGACATCGCTCCATCACGACACTGTTCAATCAAACCTTATCTCCTTAAATCTAATGCTACTCTTACAAAAGTTTCATTGTTGCTTAATTGTGGGCGCACTTAGATTTCTTACCTAAACTAACATAATCCTCAACAAGAGAAACTACAACGACTAATGTCATTAATTTGTTTTCTCTATTAGAATTTGTTGGTCGTTAAGTATTGACCCTAAGCATGCTGAGTTCCTAAAGATTTCTAAGGTTAGTGGGAGCAGTCAAAGTCCTTATTATGACTTGCAAGGAATACAAGAGGCGGGGGGAAGAGTATCATTAAATTCATTAAATTCACTCCGAATTTAACTCCGATTACACCTCTTGTACACTATACTGCACAAACTCTTACAAACTTAGAATGAAAATGATAGCAACCTAACCAAGAGCTAATCCATAAAACTGAAACTTCTAATGAACCCAATAATCAACTCAGGAGGTCATCTAGGTTTAAAAGCCTACTAACTTTGATGATTACATAACCTCCCTAATTGAAGTTGAAATGGATTTTGGAAATGTTTAATGATCCTATCTCTTCAAATTAAGCCATTAGTGTAAATCAATCATATGAATGGAATAAAACAGTTTTCTAGTAAAACTGATTTTATGTGTTTGTGTAACATTTGGGATTTGATTGAATTACCTTAGAGTGTTCATAACTAAACCAAATCCTAATATAAGTGTTAAGACACTCAAAAGCATGATTGATTGTCAAAGGTTGTACTCAGGAAGAGATAAGTTATTAAAGACTCTTTATTGCATATCTAACAAAAGATTTCTTTGAGGATCATCACTGTTCTAGTAGCTTATAATACTTTTAAGCTACATTAGATGAACATTAAAACGATTTTCCCTAATAAATGGCTGACACATTTACATGTTCATTAGATAACAACCTAAAGTTTCAAACTGAAGGTTAAAGAACACTTTATTTGTAAGCTAATAATATCCATGTATGGGTTAATGCAAACATCATAATGTGATGAAAAGCTAACGTAATTATTTTCATCAAGAATCAAGTGGATTAATGTACCTACCTCAAGATGAGTGGGAGCAACTAAAATAAACTTGTCTATATAGATGACATTCTTTGACAAGCATATGTTACATAAGTCAAAGCATTGTTAACACAAACTTTGATATAATAAAACTCAGAGATATCTCTTACGTGATTGATATCATAACATACTGAGATAGACCCAATGGGATATTAGTTTCGTTCCATAAGTTTAACATTAAATGGGTCCTTACATATGTAACAATCAATATTGCTCTCCTTTAGAGGATAATGGGATAAATGAGATTATTTATTTATGCTTCATTAATTAGAAGCCTTATGTAAGTTTAAGTCTATACTCGTTTAGATATTACTCATATTGCAACACACTAGATATGTCTAGATTAATGTGTAGCATCTAATGGAGTATTACAATATCTTTAAAAGAAACGAGAGACTGCAATTTAAAGAAGAAGTGAGAATTAAAACCGGTTTATTACTCTAACTTTGAGATATTCAAAGATTATAAAATGCAGTTTCGGGTATATCTTTATGTCAGCAGACAAAACCTATTTCATGGAGGAGTCATAATGCACTGATATTAACAACCTAAGTTATAACGACATAACATGGCTACTAAATGTTGTTGGAAATTTAATCAGTGGACTCATAAGTTTATTAACTCCATATAATGTTTTGAAGAATTAGTGTGATAAAGTCAGCCACCATAACTCCTTGAACAGTAACAGTTCAAGAGGTGTTGCATTAAGTTTCGATACGCAATTAATTATTCGTTTATGAACGAATTGAGGAAACTAAGTTTTGTATCGAATACATTCATGATATGCTTAAGGATCCTATAACTGAAGGGCTATTACCCATAAGTCTTATTAAGAGAGCTCATAGACGGGTATTAATTAATAGTCATGCGCAATTGCATATCGTACTATGAGTGACTAAGTATTAGTTAATTTTCCTCAAGTTTGATTTTGTATGTCTGTTAGAATATGTTCAACCGGTATAATGGCATATAGACAAATAAAAGTTACAAATCAAACAAAGGGCTTACGCGTATTTTGATCATGATGATTAGGTTTTAAATTAAGGCTATAGTATGATTAATGGGGGTCCTGAGTCACATAATGATTCAACGGCTGTATTTTTCTGCTATAGTACTTGTTTAAGGCTAAAATGAGTGTTAACTCCTGATCAGGCTTATCTAATACTCATAGTAAATGATTACTCGGCTAAGTGGGAGAATGTAAGATTAAATATATTACGTATTAATATTTAATCTATAGCCATCTTAATCATTTACATTATAGAGATCAAAATATATTAGAACCTATTATTTAATTAGTTGGTAATTGTTGATGGACCATATTACCCTTAATAACTAATTAGGTTTCCTCCTGGGTGCTTATATAAGGAGAGTTATGTGGAGGTTTAGGGGTTACTCAGTTACACAATTACACCACCCCATTAGCCATAACATCATCACGAAACCTCCTCTCCATAACCGATACCCTTTTCGGTTTTCTAAGTCCCCATCATCAGTTAGCACCCTAAGGAGGAACCAGATCAAGATGACAAGCATGTCGAACTCCATTACTGGATTCTCCTCTGCACTATCTGCTGTGACAGGTATGATTTATATTGTTTTCCTTCATGCACAAACAGAACTGAACCAACAATTAATTTTTAAATAGAGAAAAGAGAAGAAAACAATTAAATATTATATATTTTGGTTGCAACCCTTGGTTGAGCACACAACCAGGTTGTTCTTCATTATTATATATTTGATTAAAACAGTGACTTTGTTTTTTGTCTTACTAGCCACATGGCAGCTGATTGAAAAAACAAAATCATCATAGTGGATAGTCTTATACTAGTGCATACATATGATCTCGCAAATATTGTATATCTTTTCGTTTCATAATGTGGACCCCACTACTGCATAAAACCCGTGGGCCCACTAACGAGCTTGTATTGTGGTTGCACCCCAATAAGAGAAAATAGATACCATAGTAACATCATGATGGATCTAAACAGGAGCCATCTTCTCCTTGTAATGTTATCCGAGTTCATAACCTCACCGGTGAGAATTTTGGATCCAACATTGAGCAAAACAATATAACCTTAACCTTCAAATAATTACGTCAAGAAATTTCTAAAAGCATTATAAAGTTACGTGTAATACAGGTGTTCTTAAACTGTTGAACCTGATAAAACAACTCAAACTATAAAACAAGTCGATTGATATAAGACTTGAGATTATGCAATTTAGTTTGCGGTTTGGAACCTAAGCCTGTGGTGTAAATTGAATCACTCGTTTAGATTTATTCATTTATGAAATATGTAATTATGTATAAATTAATACAAACTAACAATTACGAAACAAGATAAGTAACTCTTTACCGTCGAAATGTAAAAATCGAACCATAGAAATTGGCATGTCCTTCCAACCCACCCGACCCTACCAGTTAGGTATTCTGTGTTTTGAAACCGTCACTAACGGCTTTCAGCCAGATTTTTTTTGTCAACACCAGTCAAACCGAATTGTGATTATGAACCTTATGAAAATAAGTTCCATGTGTCCAAATCCTCAAAGCGTAGTAAGAATGCTCGATTCTATCGCCATCGTAATCTCTATTATGTTAAACCAATCTCTAGTAATTAGATAACCAAACCTTTACATTGTCTCACGTGATAACCCATATTTGCATTTATCAAATACTTCTTTTATATCATTACCTTCACTTTATTAGTTTTGCGTAACTAAATAAATACTTTATCTCTGGGTAGGAGAACAAACCGCTCAACATCGTATTAGAATCCGGTAATAACACAAAACTCTTTAGGTCCAAATCGTAAGTTTTAACTCGTGACACTAGGAAACAATTTATCTTTAGTTTGTTTGCACATTATTATTTTCTATAAATTTGAGTAGACCAAACCAAGGGTGGAAGGGGTGCTCCCCAAATAGGGAATGATAAAATTTTCCCCTAACCAATAATATCATGGCATGTCAACTTCCCTATACACTCCTCATTTTACACTCGAACACTAGGGGTGTTTCTCACATGGGAGTGGTAAACAAATTTAAGAAAAAAAGATACATTTGTGATTAGAGAGTGGGGCCCACCGTTAACCACCTCTCTCTCCTCTATCTCTTCTCTTCCCCACATCGGTGAATACTCACCGTGGAATCACCTTACTAAACACCGCAAGGGTGCTGGCAACACCATGCCCCCTCGGTGAACTCCTCCCCGCACAAACTTACCGAACCCGCCAGGGGCGGACCTAGAGGTTACCGGGGGGTAACCTCCGCTACGGCTTGGCTCGGAAAAATTTGACGTTTTTAGTGTAAATTTTGTAAAAATTTGATGTTTTTTCGATTTCGTTACGGCTTATTTATAAAACGTTATGGCTTGGCGTGAATCTTAGATCCGCCACTGGAACCCGCCCCTACCACCCTAAAAGATCATAGTGACTACATCCTATGTTCAATCAATGATGGTCAAGCACTCAAGCATGTACAAAAAATAAGGTTAACCTATATGGTTCCACTTTTAACTTATGTAAAAAGTTTGCCGCAACATCTACACAATTATAGCTTCTTTATAAATCTGCACAAAGAAAAAGAAAAATTCTAAACTAATACCGCATATAGCACAATATAATAATATAATAAAACAAAACATAACTCTCCAAATACAAAATTCAGTAATTATAATTCATTAAAAATTACTAAGAATGATTTAAAAGTCATGTTTTCTAATCCGTTAAAAATTTCAAGCTAGTAGAAACACTAGCTTAATGCCTTGAACAACCATTGTTAATCAGTAGACAATCACCGATAGAGTGCCATAAGAACACGGTGAAAGAATGAAGGAGAGAAATGTAGATAATACATGGTCATAAGACTCCATGAGATTTTTGTATTTTGTATTCTTATCCTACGTGTCAAGTTCTATTTTGATGTTTTTTTTCCTATTGAACTTATTACTATTTTTAACAGTTAAAAGAAAGTTACATATGTAATCTTTGTGATCTAAGTAATATAGATGATTTCGTCAGTATTTTTCTTTCTAAGTTCATAAGATGATCATTGTATTATCATCAAATGAGTTTTTCAATATTAATCTAGTATTAAAAGAAGCATGACAAAGTTATGGACCAGTTTGAATTTGGCTGATCAAGCTATGGCTAGGAATGTTGGCCCGAACTGGATCTTGATCTCTAAATGAGCGTGATTAACAAACTTGAATAACAATAACTTGTAATAACCAAATGAATGTATATACAAATCGAATGAGTAAGTAAGTGATTACAAATGAAACTACTTGATCCTATTTATAGTTTTCTACGGGTACGAATGAACAGACACGTCTCTTCGTGAAAAGTCATGTCTCTTGGATGTGTGGTTGTGATCAATCCTTGAAGAGGTGTGATGAATCTTGTCCGTTCGCTCCAACCGGTGTGTCTCCTCCTTGGTCTTGCCTTGCACCGATTCGGAAGTGTTGTGAGGGTGGACACACCCTTTCGGTTTAATGATGGTAGTTACCATCTTCCATTTTGTCAACTTCAGCCCTTGTAGTTTGTAACCGCTAAGTAATAATTTATTCTAACTATCTAACTATGTATGAGATGTTAAGAGATTAACCGGTTTCATTCACCCCCTTAATCTCGAACATCCATAAGTTGCTTTAAATCTTGAATTCCGAGCAGTTCCCTCATTGTAGCAAACTTGATCCTTGCTAGTGCTTTTGTTAGTATATTTGCCCGTTGTAGTTCTCCACTTATGTGTTCCACAGTGATATCCTCGTTTTCCACACATTCTCTTATGAAGTGATAGCGTGTATCAATATGCTTGCTTCTTCCATGAAAGACTGGATTTCTCATGAGCGCTATTGCTGAAACATTATCTACTCTGAGTGTTATCTTCTCTTCCTTCCAGCCTGTGATTTCACTTAACAATCTTTTAAGCCATAGTGCTTGACATGCTGCTGCAGTGGCTGCCATGAATTCTGATTCGCATGATGATAGTGCCACTATCTGTTGCTTCTGTGTACACCAGGTTATAGGTGATTCTCCAAAGTAGAATACCAGACCAGTTGTTCCTTTTCCTTTGTCTGTATTAACTCCAAAACTACTGTCACTATAACCTGTGATCTTACATCCTCCTTGCTTCTTGTAGATGATTCCATGCTCTTTAGTTCCTTTGATGTATCGTAGTATTTGCTTTACTGCTTTCAGGTGTTGTTCCTTTGGTTCTTGCATGAATCTACTAAGTAGACTGACTGGATAACATAGATCTGGCCTTGTGTGCAATAAGTACCTGAGAGAACCTATCAGGCTTCTGTAATGTGTTGCATCTACTAGATCTCCTTCTTCAGTCTTTGTTAATTGAGTTCCTGGAGTCATGGGAGTCTTTGTGTCGTTGCAGGATAACATATCGGCGCCTTTGAGTATTTTGTTGATATATCCTGTCTGCTTGATGCCTATCTCACCCCCTGCTTGAATTACTTCTATTCCCAGATAGTATGCTAGCAATCCTAGATCGCTCATATCAAATTTGTTCTTCATCTGAGATTTGAAGATGTCTATCTCCTTCTTTGATGTTCCAGTTACTATCAAGTCATCAACGTAGACTCCAACTATTAGAGTAGAAGCTTCACTTGTTCTTGTATAGATTGCGTTCTCTAAAGTGCACTTCTTGAAGTTAAGTGACTTTAGGGTTTGATCTAACTTCGTATTCCAAGCTCTTGGTGCTTGTCTCAATCCATACAGTGCTTTTGATAGTCTGTAAACCTTTCCTTCATTTCCTGGCTTTACAAATCCTTCTGGTTGTGATACATAGACTTCCTCCTTGAGGTCTCCGTGCAAGAATGCAGATTTCACATCTAAATGATGTACCTCCCAACCTTGATATGCTGCTAAAGCCAACATTAGCCGTACTGTTTCCATACGTGCTACTGGTGCAAAGACTTCGTCAAAGTCTATTCCGTGTTGCTGAACATATCCTTTTGCAACTAGCCTTGCCTTGTATCTGACAATATTTCCGTTTGCATCTTTCTTAGTCTTGAATACCCACTTTAAGCCTATTGCCTTGTGACCACTTGGTAATTCTGTCAATTTCCAAGTGTTATTCTTGTTTATTGAGTCTAACTCAGCCTTCATTGCTTCAATCCATTTTTTGTCACTAGATGCTTCCTTGTAATTCCTTGGTTCTTCTTCAGCGAGGAATAACTCATGTGGATCTATTTGAATTTCTTCTGTCTCTTCATACAAGTTTTCGAGACTTCTTAGTCTTACTGGAGTGTCACTGATACTATTTGTTGTACTTTTAGAGGTAGATGGACCTCCACTTGATAAACTGCTTGAACTTCCTGGTGAGTTCTGATTGTACGAATGTGCTGGCGGGGTTACATAGGAGTCTTGTTCTTCTGTCTGATCTATTCCTGAATCGTCATGATGTGGCCCGCCACTGCCAGGACTACTTGGTTCATTTTCTTCTAATTCTGGTGGTTTGTCATCTTCTTGAATGACAAAGTTTGTCCATTCGGGATTCCCTGAATCTACCGTTTCCATATAACTATTCCAGTTCCATGGTTGACCTTCCATGAACTTTACATCTCTACTGACACATATCTTGTTCTTTGCTGGATCATATAATCTGTACGCTTTTGATCCTTCTTCTATTCCAAGGTAAACCATAGGTGCACTTCTATCATCTAACTTCTTTTGTTGAAGTGGTAGTACCTTAGCGTAAGCAGTGCAGCCAAAAACCTTCAAGTGTTCCAGATTTGGCTTTCTTCCTTTTAGTGCTTCATATGGTGTCTTGTTCACCAGGGCTTTTGTTGGAACCCTGTTTAGTACATATATTGTGTGTCGTATTGCTTCACCCCAAAAGTTCTATGGCATGTTCATTGCCTTTAGCATACTGCGAGTAGTGGATAACATCGTCCTGTTTCGCCTTTCTACTACTCCATTTTGCTGTGGGGAATATGGTGCTGTAAGCTGTCTTGCTATGCCGTTGGTTTTGCAATACTTGTTGAATTCAGCCGATGTGAATTCACCTCCTCTATCCGTGTCACACCCCGATTTCCACGTGTCTCACCAGTGGGTCCGGTGGGGGATTACCGTGACGATGTTGGCAACAATATAGTCAAACCACACAATTATATAAATGCACAGCGGAAGCTTAAGATAAATATATGAACTTCAACCTCTGGTTGTAATATCAAATGTATTACAGAAGTTGAATATATCCACAGCGGATCAAAATAATAATAAAGTATTGTTCATTCAGATGCAGCATCGAGTTTGCGAGACTATGTACGATGCTTAGGACGCCTATACCAGCCCATTTCGTATAGTACCTGCACTTAATCTTTTTTGGGGAAAATACGTCAGTTTACACTGGTAAATACATTCAACTGACACATTTGAAAATGTTTATTAAAATTGATTTGAATGCACAAGGCACAAACTCTTTTATAACTTGGGAAAATTATTAAAATCTTGTGAACGTTTTACATGTTCTTTTATGCGTTCAGTAGCCCGGGTCGTGCCGGGTTAAAGATTTATAGACACACCACATTGCGTAAAACCGTAGTATAAAAACCAACGGCTACGTCTTTTAATTTAATGTCGACAATATATACCGGGTGTACGCCTACACCGGGATGTCGATGGTCGTGGCCATTTCGTAAAATGATGCCAAGGATATCCGGGACAACGGTCATTAAACCCCCCAAAGGCTTTTAAGAAACAAAACTGTTTAAATGAGCCGATCATATTATTTAATTAACCACCTAAGCGATGGAAAAACATAATGCTCAATCAAGCGGTATTAATATACCGTAACCCAAGCCCATATAGGGGAAATAAGTTAAAGTATTTACCTTTGCAAGTATATTTCCTTAATTTGGATTAAATCACCGATAGCTTTTACTGGGGCTCCTAATCTGGAACGAAGGTTTTAATTAACCTCTTAGAATCCTAACGAGTCGTTATAATGGCCGTAGCCTAGACCGGTTGGTTCCGATATGTGAATACGGTTTAATCGCGTGAAAAGGCGAAAACCGAGAATGGAGTGCGATTCTGACCCAACAAGTTCAGAGACTTGTTTTATATGGGTTTATGGTTCACACTCTGGATTTTGGGGTCCAAATAATATAATTTGACCCGTATCGGTTAATTTATGAAAACTAGTTTCATAAGCCGAACCGTGCGCGCAATAGGCGAAACGGTTAACCATGAGAGTCGTACGCTTATTTCCTAAGTCAATATGCCTTAAAGAGATTGTGGTATCAGTAGGATACCTTCCGTGATGCCCGTAACGAGTTTAAGTTAATATTATGCCCCGTAGGGGCTTTTTGGTCATTTTAAAGACTTTTAAAAGAGCTTTTCGAGTTCTACTGGAAATCTGAGTTTCCCGAACAGCTTATAAAGCTTAAAATACTTTATTTATTATTTAAAATCAGTAGCAACTGGAATCGGGTCAAAAGACCTTGTAGAACTCATGTTTTGGCCGAAAAGGGCATATTCGGTATTTACCGAACCGTAGCCATAACCGCAGGTTATGAGCGAGGTAAAAATTATTAAAAATCTTTAAAATTCCCAAAATATTATTTTAATACAGTGGGTAAAAGTTTTGGTGACGAAATCTTGGTTTAGATAGGTGTTATGCTAATTGCGCCGTTAATTACTAAAGTTTACTTTAAATGCGCCATTTAGCATAACTCTCATTCTAGACCTCGGATTGACGTGAAATTTTAAGGACATGCTTATAATTTAATAAGCAAGGTTCTGGTCCGTTCACGTGTCCGAAATACTCGTTTTATTTTCAAAATGGCGTTACGGTCAACTTTTAGGCGATGAACGGAAATGCGCAAAAGACTCGGATAACTCATGAACCGATCACAGAGGTTTATACCATCATGTAACCTGGTCCTAAGAGAGTCCTAAGGTATATCTATACCTCACTAAAGCGGGTCAGAACTGAAGTCAATGCAAAAGTCAAACTTTTGCGACATTCGGCTCCGAACCGGTTCAATATAGCAAATGATCGATTCAAACGAGCGCAAACAAGTTTATACACTTAATATCATATTTTATGAGTGTCAAAGCAGGTTTCTTAGTATGTATATTACAGATTATGCATAAATCGCTAAAATAGCTTTCTGTTGACTTTTTAAGTGCGCGTTTGACTCGATATTTGACATAGTTAGAGTGGTGATCAGGGGGAACCCTTTTAGAGGTTTATTACCCACATAAATACCAACTCAAAACCACTTTTGATTCGTCATAAGACTGAACCATTTGCAAGTTATTGTAATGACAACCGTTAGTTACGACGGTTGTGTTTATAAGCTATAACTATGGAAATGCAAGACCATATTGATTGTGAACGACTTACAGAAGTTGTTTCTTGCTTATAGAGCAGAGATGGATGCTTGGGAGCTTCTTAGAATGATCAGAGAAGTTGATTTGTGTTGTGTGAATGTTATGAGCCAAATGTGGCTATTTATAGTGAAATTTGGGCTCTAGGATCATTACAACTCATGCTACACTGAGTATGGATGATGGGCAGGTGCCCCTAAGTGATATGGGTCGAGTAGGGGGCGCCCATGCTTCATTGATTGGGTGTTGGTCGTTCATAATGCTCAAAAGGCAAGATGTTACAACTTTCTGCATCTGGACGTCCCACGCGGCCCGCATGGGAGTTCCATGCCATTTTAATGCGAGTCGCCTAAGATTTGAATATCAGGCGTGTAAAAGAGAAGGCTCGCGGCCCGCCTCAACTTAACCATAACCATCACGCGGGTCGCGAGAGGCCTGGTTTCCAGAAATTTTAAATCTTTTGAAATGATTATCAGAATCTGGTAATTAATAACGAAATCTTTCGTAATGATTTGCCTGACCTTTCGGGTTTGAAGGGGTAACTTTGCGATTTGGCCCTCGGTTAATTACGACTAAGGACCTCGTGTTATTTACCCGCGTTGTTAAGTCCCCGGTTAGTTTATTAATTATTCGGAAAGCCTTAACTTTCATTGTTGACGCTTTTAACCCTTCTCATACGAATTTGAGTATAACTCTCTCGTTTTAAGACGGAACTTCGCGGAATTTGTACAGTATATTCTAGTGAGCGTATAATACTGTTACGAAGCCTTGGGAACGTTAAAGGGTCACTCAGAGGTATAATTAAACATGTTGACACAGTTAACCCCTGTAGCTCGTAATCTCTCACTTTCTTCCGCGTTTCGCTTCCGTACGATCTATGATTTATTCGTTTGAAGGTACAAGCATTATTTAGGGTTACTATACAGTATATTTACCCTTGTTGACATTTATAACCCTCGAGTTTATATACTTTCAAGGTTTGTCAAAATTAGTCCTTTATTTATTATAGATGCCACGTGTAATCAAATGACACGTGTTAACACATCATTGGACACAAAAATTCGAGGTGTTACAATCCGTCCTTAGCATTTTTAACTTGGTCTGCGCTTCCTTTTCCACCTTTTCTTTGAACTCCTTAAATGTTTCGAATGCTTGATCCTTGGAAGTTAGTAAATATGCCCACATGTAGCGAGTACAGTCGTCTACAAGTAAGAATATATACTTCTTCCTAGCATGTGTTGGTGGAGTTATAGGACCACACAAATCCCCATAGACTAAGTCCAGAGGTTTTAAAGATATGAACTTCGCCTGATTTGGAAATGGTGCCCTACTATGCTTCCCTAATAAGCATGCGTCACAAACTTGACTAGCATGACTTATTTGGGGAACTCCATGTACCAAGTTCTTACGAGTCATTTCCTTAATAGCGTCGAAGTGTAAATGGCCTAACCTTGCGTGCCATAACCATGCTATGTCTTCGGTCTTTGATAGTAGGCAGATTGGTTTTCCAGTCTTCAGTTTGACTTTGTACAGCCTGTTCTTCAATCTCTTGACTCGCATTAGTAGCTTTCTATTTCGATCTCGGATAGTGAGTAGATCTCCGTCCATAACCACTTTGCAACCGATTTCTGTAAGTTGTCCGAGGCTCAATATATTGCTTTTCAGACTTGGAATGTAATATACCTGTGAGACAATCTTTTGTTCTTGGTTCAGACATTCCAGTAGTATTGAACCTTTGCCTTTAATTTCTACGTGTGACCCCTCACCAAACCGTACTTGTCCTGTCACCGTTTCATCTAACTCCTTGAAGTGACTTCGCACTCCTGTCATGTGGTTGCTGGCCCCGTTGTCTAAGTACCATAGATTTTTATCTTCTGAGGCGTAACTGGTTGGTTTTATACGTTCCTCGTTTAGCAGAGCCCTTTCTTGAACATTTTCTTCTTGTATTGCCATTAGCAATACGGGTGCTTCGTCTTCCTCGACGAGGTTTGAATGTTCTTGTACTTCGTCTTTCTCAGAACAGTCCTTCTTGAAGTGTCCAAACTTCTGACACTTAAAACATTGGATCTTACTTAGGTCGGTTCTTGCAAACTTCCTCCAATTTCTAGAATTTCCATTTCTAGATCTAGATGTAGATCCTTCGTTTCTGGGACTTTGCCTATTTCCGTTGTTTCGCCAATTTCCACGTGTTTGGTTAAATCTACCACGACCGCGGTTTCCAGATTGCCTTCCTCTGGTGTTATCATTATGTGTGAACATAAGCCTATCTTGGCTTTCTCCTTGATTTCCTTTCTTTAACTTGAGTCGTTCTTCATACGTCTTTAGTCTTCCGACCGCTTCTTCTAGCGTCATGGTTTCTAGATCGGAGTATTGTTCCATGGAGGCAACGATTTGAGTAAACTTATCCGGTACGCCATTTAGGAGTTTGCGTACTAGAGTCGGTTGACTCAATGTCGTTCCTACTTCAGTTGCTCGGGTAACGATACTATTAATCTTTGCGGTAAACGAATCAATAGTGTCGTCATCCCTCATTTGCAACAATTCAAATTCTGACAATAGCGTGTGCATACGTGCCTTTTGTACCCGATCAACACCAACGTGTCTAACCTTTAAATTATCCCAAATTTCCTTTGCAGTTTTACAACTTGCAACTTGCAATACAACGTCTTCTAGTATTGCTTGAAACAGATATGCAATTGCAGACTTATCTTTCTTAGTGTCTACCGTTGCATTTTCTGCCGGTTCAATTGTTTCCCACAAACCATTCGCTTCAAGAATCGTCTTGATACGAATAGCCCAAACCGTATAGTTTGTTGGTTTCAGAATCGGACACTGAAACTGGGAAAGAGAATTTCCATCTTTTTGTATTATTATTGGATTTTGTCCGGATGTTCCTGACATATCTTCCTGCCGAATAATCTTCACTTTTACTAAACTTTTCTTAGTTTCAATAGATCTCAACAAACCCCACGATTACCCAAATCGTGTAACAATCAAATAACCAAAACAATCTAATTCGCACTAAACCCCGGAATCAAAACAAACCCTAGATTCCTAACCCTTCGGTTCAACCGATTATACTAGAACCGAGAATAAAAAAAATTCTGAAATGAACTTTTGCGAATTTAAACGGAAAATGAAACCTGATCGCGAATTCCCTGCGATGCCTTGCGATTCCCACGCTTAGAGCCTGATGCTCTGATACCAATTTGTTGGCCCGAACTGGATCTTGATCTCTAAATGAGCGTGATTAACAAACTTGAATAACAATAACTTGTAATAACCAAATGAATGTATATACAAATCGAATGAGTAAGTAAGTGATTACAAATGAAACTACTTGATCCTATTTATAGTTTTCTACGGGTACGAATGAACAGACACGTCTCTTCGTGAAAAGTCATGTCTCTTGGATGTGTGGTTGTGATCAATCCTTGAAGAGGTGTGATGAATCTTGTCCGTTCGCTCCAACCGGTGTGTCTCCTCCTTGGTCTTGCCTTGCACCGATTCAGAAGTGTTGTGAGGGTGGACACACCCTTTCGGTTTAATGATGGTAGTTACCATCTTCCATTTTGTCAACTTCAGCCCTTGTAGTTTGTAACCGCTAAGTAATAATTTATTCTAACTATCTAACTATGTATGAGATGTTAAGAGATTAACCGGTTTCAAGGAATCCAGATCGACCAAAAATTTGACTAGAACATGTTAACCATTAAAATGTATCCTCTAAGAGCCAACTTACGATTTGTACTACACCACTCCTAACGTTCAACTTATTGGTCTACAACACTCTCAAACTAACTGAACCCTAATCCAGTTAGTTTTTTTTGTTGATGTGACACTTGTGTGGTGACATGGCATCTGAAGTGGAATTTTTTGACGACTTGACGCCTGACTTGAATTTTTTTGATGACGTGGCGCTGTCTTGGTGAC
This sequence comes from Helianthus annuus, assembly GCF_002127325.2. Classification (NCBI taxonomy): domain Eukaryota; kingdom Viridiplantae; phylum Streptophyta; class Magnoliopsida; order Asterales; family Asteraceae; genus Helianthus; species Helianthus annuus. The sequence continues at coordinate 162,393,382 of NC_035434.2, read as the reverse complement.
GTGGCAACTGATGCCAACAAACCGGGTTAGTGTTGGGCTAGTTTGGGAGTACTATCGGCCAATAAGTTGAAATTTGAAAGTATTGTTGTACAAATCAAAAGTTCGAGTTATTTAAATCCAATATCACTCCGTTTATCTATTCAAAGAATTGATATAACATGTTGGGCGACTAGACGTGTCGATCAACAGGACCTCAATCGACTTATGCTTACTGAATCGTTAAAACTACAACTTGTATAACATGTTTTAAGAATACAGTACAACTATAATATGTATCTTTTGTATACAAGCATTAGTTAAAGAACATGCACAATATTAATTAGTGATATATATACACTTTAAATTGATGATGTCAGTATTTTTTTTCACAAAGCTATAATATTTAACTTAATATAGTAATATTATCATTTTCCAAAGTCCCATGTTTCCATGCATTAATCCAGGATTGTTGAATTCATTTGAAGAAAAGAATAAAATGACTCGATTTTAATCTAATTAATTATTTATTTGAATATTAATAAAATAACAAAAAGGAAGTGATCATCAGCCTTTGATGCTCTCCCGGGAAGCATGAAACCACACGGAATCTTTGATTTCACTTGAAAGCAAACTTCTCCTCACAAGCAATTTCCTCATTTTCTTTATTTCCATTTATAACACCTCTATTTTATCTCACTTATAAAATTGCCCCCTTCTTATACTACATGTTTGATTACATTTTTGTCACTTTGTATCAAAACTTTCACAAGTTTAGGATAACCATGTTGCAAGATCTTGATGAAGACTTGAATGATTGAAGTTTGATAGATCAGAAGATGTCGGTCGCTATAGCCGTCCGTTGATTTCATAACCCATATCGATACTCGTGAATAGCTTTAGATATTATCAAAACACGGGATCGTAATATTTAACTTTAACTTTAATTTCTTAAAGGGGAAATTAGTTTTGATTGAGTTCTAATCTTTGACATTGGAGGTTCTTTGCATAGTTTTCCTATAATCGCAAGAAGTTTATTTTTCGTTAAATCTAAGTAAGTTTATATAACATTTAGTAATTAGTAATTGTGACTATCTACGATTTAAAAGCAAGAGCATATAATACGCGTACATACCTTAGTAACTAATTTGCTCTTGCTTCAAACACATCTATACCTAATAAATAAAGAACTGGTTGCGCCACATCACTAGTAAAAAAGCAGTTTTTTTGGTGCTAGAATTTATGCCTTTTTGAGAGCTTTTTGAGAGAGCGCCAACAAATATACCACCAAATAAGGAGACTGCTTTGATTGGTTCATTTGGGTTATCTTTACATTTTTAAAAAATAACATATAAAAAGGTTATTGGCGATGGATTTTCTATTATGAACTTGTCCGTAAAAATATACATTATTTGAACAAAAAACTATACAAACAAAAAATGTATAAAATCTACAAGCATATTGAAATAAAATTACATGTTCATGGGAAGTTACAAAGAATGAGATTCATACATGATTTCTATAAAACCATTTCCTAAAACAACAATTTAAACACATACAATCAAACCAAATCAACATAGTGTATAATTGTACATCCTTGGCACTTCAAAGTATAAATGACGTCCATCGCCGTTATAGTTTTCTGGCGAGTATCTTCGGTGTATTTGATGGCATCACGCATAAAATTATCAAGAAAGATCTTCAAAAATCTCATGTCTCTTCGTAGATAAGGCCATTGATATGCTTTACGCCACATCGTCGGTTTCTTGATACTGTGGAAGCCGTTCCGGAAAACTTTCTGGTGATGCTTTGCTCCTCCTTAACATTTTTCTCTCTCTAAAAACGATTTTGATTTTAACATTGTGTGTATCTGTATATATATGGGTATAAAGGTTGTGTTTTTGGAGTCTTAATTTAATCCATTGATTGAATTGGATAAGAGCAATTGAAAACCGTAGAATTATGATCCATGTGATGCCTAACAAAATGTTTTGATTTGTTCACTTTGTTGGTGTTATTAACAACTTCACCCTCAAAAAATCAATTTAATGGTGCTATTAACAACTTCACCCTCAAAAGATCAATTTAATGGAGTTGTATAACTTCTAAGCATTTAATGGTGTCTATTTTTTTGATGGTGTGTTTATTTATTAGTGTAGCCAAAAATTGAATTTTACACCACCAAAAAATAGTTTTGTACTAGTGTGTGTTATAATTATAGGAGCCCAAAATCCTTTTTCATGCTTCTCTTATTTCTTTCTTCGTATTCAATTTCTTAATTAAAAAGCTAATTAAAAAGTCAATATCTTATCTTAAAGTATTGTTTTGTAATTCATAAATTTTCAGTATTAACTATTTAATATTTATTTTATTCAAATCGTATAATACTCAGGTTCTAACATGATATTATAAAATCCAATTATTTTCTATCTATAAACTTGGGTTTGATCAACTTGATTTGAAAGTTAGAGGGTTGAAGTTGAAGAAAGCTTATTGTATAAGGGAGGTATAGAGTTTTGCAATAACATCTACTTTGGGTATAACTTGTACCAAAAGCGACAATTATTGGAACCTTTTGAAACACAATTCCTATTTAATGGATAACGATAACCATACATATATTATTTATTATTACCATCATTATTGATTGCCACATTACAAACTTCTACACCATGTACCACTAAAGACACAAGACAAAAACATGAAAAGGACTATTCTTCATATAAATATTTGTATATATGAAACCATGAATGTGTCATGTCTATACTTCATCGTTGTACAAATAGCGAGGAAAAACACTTGTAAATGTGTATACGTTATTGATGTATAAGTATTCATTCTGTTTTTTGTTTTTTTGGCCAAATATTTCACATGATATTCGATCTGACTAATATAAAAGATAATAGGTACGAGATGACAATACAAGTATTCATGATGCATGATATGTATGAATAAAAAAATAAAATGATTCATGTCGAAACAAGTAGTTTTCTTATTACAAGTTGGATCATTTACTTTGATTAAGTTATTATATACAGAAAACTAATAACAATAGCTATTTTGTATAAAATAGTTATAAGATTTACATATATAAAAACTACACGACATACATGTGATATTCAACTCATTACGTACTTTAGTTTTAACCAAATTTTTTATCTGATCAGTTACGATTAACAACTCATATTCATTGGTATATACTCTACACGAGAATTAAACCTCACATCTTACACTTCCGTCACAAGTTTCTCGTATATGCGGGTGAATAGGGGCGGATGTATTATGGAACAAGGGGTGGCCTCCGCTACCGCTTGGTCGGAAAATTTTTGACGTTTTTAGTGTAAATTTTGGAAAAATTTGACCTTTTTTCGATTTCGTTACCGCTTATTTATAAAACGTTACCGCTTGGTCAGAATCCTAGATCCGCCACTGCGGGTGAATACCTACACGATGATATTCGTAGCATACCTTTTTGTTCATTTGTATTTACATATCTGATACCGAATAACACTGAATCACAAAATATTTTCGAAAAGTGGTAACAGTAAATATAAAATAAAAAATCCGAGGTCCGTCACAGTATACACATACATATTTGATAATAAAGAATCCAAGGTCTGTCACTACGTACATACATACATATTTGATATTTTAACTCTTCTAAACACTGATGAATAATGATAAGATTAACGTGTTTAATAATAAAAATTCTAAGGTCTGTCACTACGTACATACATACATGTTCGATAATTTGAACTCTTCTAAATACCGTTGAATATTGATAAGATTAACGCGTTTGATAATAAAAATTCAAGATCTGTCACTACGTACATACATACATATTTGATAATTTGAACTCTTCTAGACGCCGTTGAATATAGATAAGACTAACGCGTTTTTATTTACGATTGCTTATGCTAATAATATTCCATTTGGAGATACTTAAGGAAGAGGGAAACAGTAGTAGTTTAGAATATAGAATGGTATATACTGGTGGCGGTAGAGTGTAACGTAGAAAGATGACGATGATGACAGAATAATCGTCATGTTCCGTGAATTTTTATACCGCCGGAAACGTGTGCGTTAAAATAGCCAACCCGCAAAAGTAGGAGGGGTGATAATGAAAATTAATATTATTATTTTTTATTTGGACAGGTGTAAGCCCCTGGAATTTCGCCACATGCTCCGTTTAAGTCTTCTGTCACAGTTTGCAAACCGTACTCCATAATTCAACCAATTATTAACTGGAGTTTACGTCACCATTGTACATGTGCTACTTCGTTGCGTACAAGTAGCAATGCATGTTTGCATGTCGTACTCAATTTGTATAGTTTGTAAAAGAAATTGTTCATTGAGCTTGTATAGTTTGTAAAAAGAAATTGTTCATATATATATTAATTAGTAAGATTAGTCACGCTATAATTAGCAATTGAAAAGGTACATAATAATAAGTACAATAACATATTATATTTGTTCAAACTCATTTTTGAGAAAAATTTGCATCGAAATGTAAATCAGTTTAAATTTATAGTGACACGTATATAAATATAAACATGTAAAACTTGATTACAAAGTCTATAAAGTTAAGAGGTTATGAGTGTTTAAGCTGAAAGTGAAGAGTAAAAGTATAAAAAAAATCATAAAAAAGGACAAAAAAGTAAAAAAAAAAAATCTAATAGTGCTTAAATTGTCTTATTGTGTATTTTGTTTTTTTTTTTTTTCATAATCATACTAAATTTTAGGGTTTTTGAATTTTGTAACAAACTTTTGGTTTTTATAATTTAGCCACAAGAGTCAAACGAGTTTAGTTTTTTACGATTTAAGGTTTAAAATTGTCATTATTGGAACCGGTATCGTTATTTGCCTTCATGGTTTTCGATTAGCCGCACCGATAACCCTAAGTGCACAGTTACGGATCTACGCTCTGCTCCGCAACACGGAGGCTTAACACTAGTTTATATTATTTAAAGAAGAAAGTCAGTGAATCTGCTGATTTTTATGTATATTTGTGCTAAGTATTTCACTCAAACAAGATTATTTAACTTTTCTACAACAAATTAACCTCCTGCTAAATTTTCTTATATTTGCACTTTACTATCAAACTAGAATTTACGTGTTTGTTAATATCATCAAAAGACAGAGACGTAGAGGGGAACACTTTTTTTTCCTTTAATAAAAGTTTAAGATTGTTAAGGAAGGTATTTATAGAAGTTTGACGGTATCAAGAAAAATATCATGTATATGTATAAAAGGTAGGAATATGGCAAGATATTATGCCTTTAAAAGGGTTCTAATAATTCGTAGCAAACACATGATATTTCTTCGAGTATTTTTATCACCATAAAAGTAAAAGTTTACGCCGAACATATAAAAAAGTACAGAAAATATAGTCATACAGACATATTAACAATCTTTCAAAACCTTCAAATTAATTAAAAAGTAAAATACCAAAATAGTCCTGTTTAGTTCAATCTTATCACTTTATTCAAACCATGAAACCTTTTAAATATGAGTCCCTAAGTTTCAATTTTGCTGTTATTTTCATCTAAAAGGCAATTTAGGTTAGATTTTTCTTTTAATCTCCACCTTTTTTGTCGTGTTCTCAGTTTAATGAAGGGTAGAATTATCTTTTTATCCCTTAAATTATATTAATTAGATTGAGGAACACGACAAAAAAAGGTGGAGGTTAACAGAAAAATCTGACCGAGTTTGCCTTTTGGGTGAAAATGACATCAAAACTGAAACCTCAAGGACTCAGATTCAAAAGATTTCATTTTTAGACTAAAATGACAAAATTGACCTATACACTGGGACCATTTTGACATTTTACTCTTGATTAAAACATATTGTGACCCAGGTTCGACTTCCATTATCCCCATTGTTTTCTGTGGCATCCAGGTGAAGGGCGAATACGAGTGGCGCCGGTTCGTCTTGGATGAGAGGCGAGATTTTACCGATTATTCCACTGTCATGCCTTCGGGCGGGTGGAGGTCGGGTTTTCGCGTATCTGGAAGAGCCAAGGGGCTGGCGGCGGTCGAATACCACAACGCCCAGTGTCACAGTGGTTGGCACGTCGTTTCTTGCCGTTCAAAAAAATAATATTCTAATGAATAATAAAGAATAAGATTAATCAAGATTTCAGGCTATACATGGATATTGAATTTTGTATGATTAAAATGAAGGTACTTTAAGATATGGATATTCTCATGTTATGCTAGTTTCGTATTGAAATTTTATATTAGTCTCGTGTGTGAACAAAGTTTACTTTAACGTGTGAACTTGTTATGTTACTCACAAACTAGCACTAGCCTTGTTTTCTTTATCTTGAAAAAAGCTACAACACGTTACTAGGAAATTGGAAATAATACAAGTAAATACGATGTGACAAATTTGATATGAACAATTGAACATCTTGTGCCAATTGATTGCTAATTATGCATTTATTGAGTTTAATGATCATGGCATCATTATACACCAACAACCAAACTTAATGTTAAAATTCAAATAAGTTATTTACACATTACACAATTTAAATGGATTAATTTCCTATCCTAGAAATGAAACCAATAAAATACAAGTCACTCACTATCTACCTTTTGAGGGGAACTATATTAGAATATCCTAATCCACAATGAATGTTAAATGATCAATTAAATCAAGTATCTTTGCCGATTATTATTCCAACAAAGAATCCAAGTCTGAAAGCGCAGATGGGACCGGTTGATCATCTGGATGATCACACGGCCTTATCCTCATATCATGCATCGATGAAGAAGATATTTCTCCAGTCATGTCATTACTAATTCCTGTATCTTGTGATGTCATACTAATCTTGCTAGACTGGTTGGTGTTATTTGTAACATACGGCTCCACCTTGCATTCCCCGACTCCTATCTTAGCATCGCCCTCGAACTTGCTAGCGCTATCCATGTCACGAGTTGGCCAGGACGATAAATCCGGGAAATTTGTACTAAAATTGTTAGCAAGGGTCGATTGAAAGTTACTTTGATTGTCATTAACGAATGGACTCATCTGGAAGGAGTTGGTGTCAAAGTTGTAACTATAAGGAGCATCAATGAAGTTTTTGTAATCTTGGTCGCTTTGAAGTATTTGAGACTGGTCATGAGGGAAATAGGTGAATGACGGGTTTTCTTGATCAACCAATCCCTTTAACTTTTTAACGCCAGAACTTTCATGATCTCGGTGAATATAACTTGACCCGGGTCTCTCCGGGTCAAAATGAGAAGCTTGAGGGTCCAACAATGGTGGCATCCATTGTGGACTATCCATCAACTCATCCACAAAAGAGTTCATTCTCACCATCCTATTATCCGCACCAGGGTTTCTTTTAATTTCAGTGTTCTTTTGAACAACACGACATACTACCCATTCATCCTGAAATATAACATCCACCAAATTTATAAATATAAGTATTTGAATTGAACTTAATTTCAACTTGAGTAAAATGTCATTTTCGTCCATAAGGTTTAGTCACTTTTGCGACTTTCGTCCAAAGGTTTGTTTTTATCCAAAAAGTTTGAAAACTTGTCATTTTCATCGCTGATGGTCAAATTTCGAGGGACGAAGGTTGCAATAAATTGGTAAACCTCAAAGATGAAAATGGCAAAAAAAAAGTCCCCCCCCCCCCGAAAGGTAAAGGACTGAAATACACAAAAAAAAATCATTTTGGATGACAGACAAATATACCCAAACCTCATGGACGATTTTGACATTCTTTTTAACTAAAAAGACATAAAAAAAAGTTGTTTTATGGATTAAGGAGTTGTACCTTGGAGGCTCTAGACATGTTGTAATATGAGAAGTCACCTTCTAGTCTAAACTCATGCATGACCCAATTAGTTTTCTCTCCTTTGGGAGCTCTTCCTTTGTAAAACACAAGTGTCTTCTTCATCCCCACCAACTTTCCACCACCTTTCCCTTTTTTCAGTATCTCTTTATCTTTTCCGGTGGCCTTCCAGTAGCCGGAATCCGTAGCTCGGTTCGTTCGCATGCCAGTCGGATATTTTCGATCTCTTTGACAAAAGAAGTACCATTCCTTTTCCCCCATCTTTGCTCTCTCTACAACATGTTTCATAATTATTTACATAATAAACCCTAATTCAACAATCAAAAGCCATACAAAAGGAACTGTAATTATTAAAGCTTTGAGTTTTGACTTTAAACAATAAATCTGAACTATAATTAAAGTTGCTTGCCTATATTTATATCTAGATAATTAATTCCTAACCTAATTGGCTAATTATGCTACAGCATCTTAGTAAATATGGTAGACTATTGAGAATCATGACACAATTTCAAATTCATTTAACAATCAAAGATTTTTTTTTTCATAAGTTCATATAGTATTACAGCATAATATATTGCAATTTCATATAACAATTTCACAATCATAAACAATTCAACTAAAACATTGTAAGCGAATTAGCGATCGACTTATTTGAAGAATTTACGATAATATGAATCAGTTGTGGCCTGAAATTTATTTGAATCTTACCGGCTTTCGTCTTCAAATTCATTCAACAACGATAAAACAACAAAATCTTCACAGAACTTCATTACAATATGATGCAAATTTTTATTCACACAATGATTACACAATTATAAGCAGTTTATGAAACATGACTATCGATCGAGTAATTTGAAAAACTTACGATGATTTAAATCAATTTTGACCTAAAATTAATCTGAATCTCACCAGCTATCGTCTTCAAATTCATTTAACAATGATCAAACAACAAATTCTTCATAAGCTCACAACACTTCAGGATAATATGATGCAATTCATATAATAATTCAATAATTAAAAGTAGTTCAGCTAGCAATCGAGTGATTTGAAGAATTTACAATGATACAAATCATTTTTGATCTAAATTTTATCCGAATCTAACCTGTTATCGTCTTCAAATTCACATAGATCGATTGAACAACAAAATCTTCATACAATTTCAGTATAATACGACGCAATTTCACACAACAACTTCACAATCATAATCAGTTCAACGAATGATTCGTATTAACCGAAACTTAATCTGAATTATCCTCTTCAAATTCATTAAACAACGATCAAACAACAAAATCTTCATATAATAACTTCACAATTTCACAATTATAATCAGCTCAACTGAAACATATCGAACGAGTTATCAATCAAGTGATACGAACAACTTACGATGCAAATCCCACGGTTCACACTTATTCAGATCAACTTCTCCAATAGCACTAGCAGTAAACCTCCGATCAACAACTTTCGGCGTGAGATAATGCGTAATAATCTCCTCATCCGTCGGATGAAACCTAAATCCAGGCGGCAATCCGATTATCGCATCGTCTCCGTCGTTCATCACCGTCGATGATCCTCCTCCTCCGTCCATCCGTACAACGACCTACAGCTACAACTATCAATCAACGAACGAACGAACACACTCGCGTTTCACAGGATCAGCTACCTGAAATTTGAACAAGTGAACACAAGTGAATTGATCTGATATTGAAATCTGTACATACAGATCTCGCCGGAGAAGATGACGGTTGGTTTCTGTTAGTTCGTTGAGAAACAAGTTACAGCAGTTTAGAAAGAGAAAAATGATGGCTGGTGATTGGAGTTAAATAGAGAGGTTGCGTGGAAAGGAAGTTACCTTTTTGTTGGACTTTTTATCGCAAAAATGTCATTTTGGAGTATATTCTTATTCTTTTGAAGTGTATGTATACGTATGGATGAGGTAAAGTGGGAAGTGAGATATATTTTTTATATAAATAAACGATTTGTATGGTTTTTTATTTGAAATTGTAATTGTAAATTATTCATGCAACATTCTTTTGAGTATGTATATACGTATAGATGAGGTCAAGTGGGAAGTGGGATATATTTTATTTTTTTATTAAAAATTAGGTTAGAACCCTGTGTATTACACGGGTCGCATAAATATAAATAATAAAAAAGGATAATTTAAAAAAACTCGTATATTGCACGTATTAAATAAAATATAATCTAACTTATAATAAAAGACTCCAAATAATGACACATAACATTCTCTCCTTCAACCTCATAAATTTTATTTATATTTATTTAATAAATTTCTTTTAATATTTACCAACTATAAATTAGTAACTTGTTTTGGCATTAAGGTGTTATACCCCATGCATGGGGAGTTTTTCAAAAAAAAAAAAAAAAGTTAATTTTTCATTTGTAACCCAAAGGTTTTTTCCCTTTTCATATTAGCTCCTAAGATTTTTTTACTCTTAATCCAAACTTTTCATCTTTTCAAAATTAACCTATCAATTTTTTTTTTCAACTTTGGTCCCCAAACTTTTAATCTTCACAATTTTTTCGTTTTACGTTTCGTTCTAAATTTTGTGAGTTAACATGCCGCAATGTGCGTGTGAGATTCCACGTTTTTTTCGTATATTTTTTCCTGTTTTACAGGTCCGTCGCAACGCGTTTTTTTTCTTCCCGTTTGACAGGTTCGTCGTAACCCGCTGGTCCTAAATCGACTTTGTTATTCTTTTCTACATTTTACGCTTACGCTTCGATCTAATTTCTTAGCATTGACACGCCAAAACGGGTTGTGCGGTTCAACGATTTACGTCTACTTTTCGATTTGTGTTATTTTTTCCTTTTTTATTTATTTTGTTTTTACAAGTTTTTCCGATGTTGGTGGTCGCTGGCAGTGGTGTGACATTCGTGCTACTTGGCATACTTTTAGGTAATTTTATTAAATTTTATACTAATAGTTTGTTTCAAGTTTAGCCCTATACTTCATTTACTTACAAAACTATTTTTTACGAGCATATTTTTATAGACGCCTTAGTATAAATTCGATTTGCTCTACGTTTCGACGTACACATTTTTAGGAAACGAGTTAGGTCAAATATAATACATTTTCATTAGAAACATTTTTAACGTGCATAGTTTATTTACGTTTCGGTATAAATTCGAGTTAGTCTACGTTTAAATGTAAACTTTTTTGGGTAACGAGCCAGAGGTTTCCTTTTTCCTTTTTTTCAAAATCTCTAATTCATCTATTTTGATTACATGTGTCAGTTTTTTCTTTATACCCGTTACGTATTAATTTGCACTTGCTTATAATATATTTGTGAGATCTGTTGGTATTTAGAGCTTAAACAATAAATATTGTAAGATAATGAACCAAGTTTTGAACCATTCTTCTTCAATATCTCAGGTTGTTGTTGGTAAGGTATGAGGCCGATAATGATGCAGATCTTGCCACTGTCTATCAGTTTCGTAAGTTGATTTCTAACATTTAGGTTAATGATCGATGGTGGTTCTCTTCCTCGATTGCACAACCAGTAGCATATGGGTTAGTCTCTAATTTTTTGGTTTTGATGTAGTGGTTTCGTCTTTAAAGATGCTTTTTATCAAGGTTCTTGCGATTTGGTTTGATTTCGTCTGCGCCATTGTCTTCGATTGCCGATTCAGTTGTTGGTCGTATGTGTGAATTCTGGTTGCTATCTATTTATGCGGTGTTATTGTTTGGTGCCTGATTTTTCCACTGTTTGTGTTGATATTTTGTTGGATTTTTTGAATTGTTTTCAGTTTTTTATACTATGGTTGTTTGCTGAAGTGAAGCAGTCAGGTCCCGAGTTGTGGGTTTTTCAGATAGAATGATGTGTGGTGATGGCACCATTTTTCTGTGTGATTGCTCGCTCCTCAAGCGGGCCCTTAAAACTAAGACCCGAGAGTTGAGTCCACGTAGGACGAAATCATTCAACCTTGATCGTACTAAGCGGAATGTAACAAACACTTGGCTTCTAACTTATGTGAAACCGAATGCCGAGCATTCTATTGTTCTTGCTTTGTAAGCCCCGGCCGCAACGCGGCGGGGGGTTAAACCTAGTTAATATTAATTAATAACCAATATATATATATATATCGATTATTTTTATCCTTATCTTTATCTAAAATTAATAAATAACTTCAATTTTGCAGTTTAAACTCTTTGATTTTTTACTTTTAATTTAAAGTTTTTCATCTTTTACAATTTAATCTCAACTCTTTTTATTTTCAATTTTGGTCCACCATACTTTCCATCTTTCCCAAGTTTTTCGTTCGTTCTAAATTTTGTGAGTTAATGCACCGCAACGTGCGTGTGAGGTTCAACATTTTTTCGTATATTTTTTCCCGTTTGACTGAACCATCGCGTCACATCTATTTTTCTGCGTTTGACAAGTTCGTCCATCACGCGGGTCCTGGATGGACTTAGTTATTTTTTTATGTTTTACGTTTCATTTTAAACGTCTCAGCAACGAGCGTGCGCGATTCAAAGATTTTATGTTTTGCTTTTCGCTCGGCGTTATTTTTTCCCATTTTTTTTATTTTGTTTTTACGAGCTTTTCCGGTGTTGGTGGTCGCTAACAATGGTATAGTATTGCTACTACTTAACACAATTTTATGACAACCGCTGCAAAGCAGGGGCTTAATTCTAGTGTCATATATTAACACAAATTCTTATCTAATTTTTTGTTTAAAACTATTATTATTATTTAATATGATCATAATAAAATCAAACGTTTGAGTTATTATCTAATTTTTGTTTTTAAAATTATTATTGTTATCATAATAAATAAAAACGTTTATTTTTATCTAAATATTTATTCTTATCTAATATTTTGTTTAAAAATATTATTATTATTATTTAATATAAGAAATTAATAGAAAAATAAGGTAAGAAAGCATCAGAAAGTGAAAGTGAAGTGTCCAAAAAAGATTTTTAACTATTAAAGATTTGTGTAAGTTTTTGTATGGTTTCTTATTTGCTAATGTAAATTATTTATTTATGCAACATGTGTTTTTTAGTCGTCTTTTTGAAGCTTACTCATCGACTCGTCATTGTATTTAGTTGTATAGTTATCTTTTGTAGTGTTTTTTTTAATGCAACATGTTTTTTTTAGCTTTATCTTTTTTTTTTTGGAACGGCAACTTTCATTCAGTGGCGGAGCTTGACCAAAAGATTTTGGGGAGCGGAAAATCATGGGACCTAATTTATATATTATATACATTTTTTGGACGAAAAATCGAAAATTTTATACTTCTAGCCGAAACATTAAGGGGAGGGGGTTGCACCCCCGGGTATCAAGTAAGCTACGCCTCTGCTTTCATTAGAACACCCCATAGCAAGCCTTTAGGAACGGGCCCAAAAAACAATTACAAATAAAAAATAATCCAGTGATTCCAATCTAAATTACAATTCTTTGCTTGATTTTTAATCCATAAATAGCTAAGCGACTTTATTTCGCCAAGAATCTTTTGTAGCTTTATATGCTTGTCACTTTTCGACTCTTCATCATATAACTTTAAACACGTTTATCACATTACTTTCACTTGGGTTATTTGAGAAGACTAGACATGTCTTAATTTCTCATTGAGTCGTTGATAAAATATTTGAAAAGGTTGATCGAGCTGAGGTTATGTTTTTGAAGTGCAAACATACTAGCAAAAGGTGAGTGTGTTAGAACACGATTTACATCACCAAACGTTGAAAATGTAAAAGCCATGAATAATGATGGTTTAAACGAGTTGTTAGCCGGTCTAAGTGTATCTCTTGTTAACATTCCCCAACTAATCTACTATCTCTGTCTAATTTAGTGGTAAAAGTATTAGGATGTTTGTAAACCTTAGAAAATAAACTTTAAATCCTTTAGAAAGAGCATCAAACTCGAATATTTCTAAACTAGCAACAAATTGGATACCAGCCCCGTCATTTCACGCTACGATAATCAATGTTGCTATTGTAAAGAGTTTTGATATGGTTAAATAACCGTCATCGATGAAATACCCCTAATGTATACTAACCTTTATGTTTGTTTTATTTATACGAGTTGTAAAATTGATTTATAGACATGTCTAAACTTTATGCGGCATATAGTCATCATATTAACAACAATATACGGAAAATACATGATGTATTTTTGCTTTTGATTTGAATTCATCCACAAATCATACATTATTATTATTACATTTATACTATGATACATGATGAATTAATATACCCTACAGAATAGTAGATTCACGTGCAATGAAGACTTAAGCATAGTTGATGAATTGCTTCTTAAATCAACATCCTAAAAAAGAACTAGTGGGATGACTTTCTCTATAAAAATAAGACGAGAAAGCTGTTGCAGGTTTCTTAGTGGTTAGATGGGGTTGGTGGGTCTGGGTGGGGGTGTGTTTAAGTGGGCCCATATCATTTTCGCATCATCCTTTTCACATTTGGGCCCATATCACCATCATTCACTTGTTTTGCAGTTCTATATTTATGTCCCTTAACTTTGTGTGGTTGGAGGAACTAAACCCCAATGTTTTAGAGTTTGTTATATAACACTCTTAGCAGTTTATTAGCATATGAATGGTAAAATCACCAAAATGATCTTCTTTGTAACTTTAATCAGGATCTACATTTGTTTCCAAGTTTACCATATTATGTTATGAGATGTTCAATGGTTTTTCTTAGTGCTGCAAACCAGTGGCGAAGCTTGAATTTTTCGGTTGGGGGGGTGAAAACGTATATACCCAAAAATTTCTATAGAACCGGGGGGCGAAAACGTATATACCCACAAATTTCTAAACGCAAACTACATATATAACACTACTGAGCGAAAAATTTAGGGGGGGGGGGGCGGGCGCCCCCTTCCCGCCCCTCTTATCCTTCGCGCCTGCTGCAAACGAATCAAACGTTAAATGAAAAGTTTATGAATCATTTATTATAAAATTTGTTTGTGTTCATTCGTTTAATTTCAACGAACACGAACAAGAAATTTCGTTCGTTTAGTTAAATGGACGGAGATGAACAGAGAGCAGGTTCGTTCATTTATGTCCGTAAATGTTTGGTAATGTGTTCGCTTATGTTTGTGTTTGTGTTCGTTTGTTTCAAGCCTAAAATGAGAATTTATGTCTGTTTGTCCTTGTTTATGTTCATTTGTTAAACGAACGAACGCAAACGAATTTCCCACTGATCGAACGGTTCATGAACTGTTCGTTGAATATTCGTTTCATTTGCAGCTATAAATATGAGAATTTTGTTTTTTTGATACATTACTTTATGTTAATTATAACCATTGGGTGTCAGCCCAATAGCCACCAGCCCGCATTCTAACCCGGAGGTGGCGGGTTCGAGTCTTGCTCGTTCCCAATGCCCCTACGGTAGCGGATTTACCCCCAGACTCAGTCTTGCTGGGTGGCGGTCTGCGAGGTGGGATCACCTCGACGGTTGGGAGGACCGTGGAATATCCCCCCTACTTTATGTTAATTATGTTTATCGAGATTATGTCAAGTATGTCTAGATAATTAGGATAGTATATTTTGGGTGGATCTAAGTAATGTTCGTGATGAAAGATGTTGATTTTATTAGAAATCAATATATGTTCATTTGTGTTCATTTGTGTTCAAGAACGTTCATTTCTATTCATGAATGTTAGTTTGTGTTTGTTTGAGTCCGTTACCTAAAACTACGAATGAACACGAACACGTTCATTTCCTTAATGAATAATACAAACAAAAAATCTTGTCCGGTAAATGTTTATGAACAGTTTGTGAACCCATTTATTATCTTAACGAACGAAGACAAACAAGGTCTTGTTCATGTTCGTTTGATTCATTTGTAGCCCTAAATTTTCTATTGCGTCTACTTTTTCACTTCTCAGGAATCATACATCACATCTCACTAGCATAAGCATGGTCTTTCAGAAAGTTGGATGTTGTAACATTCTACACGCGTATACGAGTTCTTATATGTATTTACTAGGTTAGAACCTCGTGTATTACATTGGTTGAATAAATGTAATTTTATATATTAAATAATAAAAAGTTATATCTTTATGAACCTCGTATATTGTACGGGTTAAATAAATGTAATTTTATATATCAAATAATAAAAAAAGTTATATCTTAAAAACCATGTGTATTACACAGATTAAATAAATGTAATTTTGTATACTTAATACTAAAAACGCCGAATCTTTGAAAAACCCGTGTATAATCGGGTTGAATAAATCTACCAAATAATTAAAAAATTACATCCTAAAAAACCCGGTATATTACACGTGTTGAATAGATCTAAAAAAGAGTTATATTTTTAAAACCCGTGTGTATTACACATATTATATCTTTTTAAACCTCGTATATTGTATGGGTTAAAAATGTAATTTTATATATTAAATAATAAAAAAAGTTATATCTTTAAAAACCATGTGTATTATACAGAATAATAAATGTAATTTTGTATACTAAATACTAAAAACGTCGTATCTTTAAAAAAATCTGTGTATAATTGGGTTAAATAAATCTACCAAATAATTAAAAAATTACATCCTTAGAAACTCCGTATATTATACGTGTTGAATAGATCTAAAAAAGAGTTATATCTTTAAAACCCATGTGTATTACACAAATTAAATAAATGTAGTTTTGTATATTAAATACTAAAAACGTAGTATCTTTAAAAAACCCGTGTATAGTCGTGTTGAAAAATCTACCAAATAATAAAAAAAAATTATATCCTTAAAAAACCCCGTGTATTATACGTGTTGAATAAATCTAATTTTATATAGCAAATGATAAAAAGTTATATTTTTAAAAACTTCGTGTATTACACGGGTTATATAAATGTAACTTTGAATAGTAATAATAAAAAAATTATTTTTAAAAACCTCGCGTTTTACACGAGTTGAATAAATATAATTTTGTATATCAAATAATAAAAAAGTTATATTTTTATTAAATTAGGATAACATTTAATATTAATTTATTATTTATATATTTAATATAAGATAAGTAGGAAAGGGAGGTATTTGTTTTAAAAATATATTAAATTAACAATTTAGATTTGAGGATAATATTTTATTAAAGTATAATAAGACTTAATATTAATTTATTATTTATTAGTTAATATATGATAAGTATAGATTTAAGGATAAAATTGGTTTCTTTTATTATAGTAGACTAGCGATAAGACCCGTCTGCAAACACGGGTGGTTTTTAGAAAACCAGACATTAACGACGAACGACTATACATTTTTTAAGATATAATTAAAAATAAATTATAAAAAAACAGAACATAACAAATAGAGTTAACTGCCATTTTCGTCCCTGTGGTTTGGTCACTTTGGCCATTTCAGTCCATTTTTCAAAAATGCGCCATTTTCCTCCCCGACGTTCTGGAAAGGTGCCATTTCAGTCCAAAAATCATAACCCAGTTAAGTCGGTTAGTAAATAAGGACTGATTGTGTAAATTTGTAACATAAAGGACTGATTGTGTAAATTTGTAACACCGCCACCACTAGCCCTGCCACCACCACCACTCCGCTGCCACCACCACCACCACCGCCACCACCACCACTCCGCTGCCACCGCCACCACCACCACTCCGCTGCCACCACCACCACCACCGCCACCACCATATGAGTCGGATTCGGATTGCACATTTTAACCTGTCACCTGTTATCCCGTAATCCGTCACGAAGCTAACATACCAACCTCACACGATGAACACCGAAGGTAAAGTTAGCAAGGGCCATTTTTTGGGATTCATGACATGGATAACACATAATAATAATAATGTTTGATGATTCAAAAATTAATCACTGCTCTGAACTCGTAACCTCTTGAAAACTCCATGAATGCAATCTCAATCAAGCCATCATTTCCACCATTAACACACCTTCAATGGCGTAACACAAGCTCCGATTGCGTCTTCCATCTTCAACCTCACACCCTACCAATTCCATACACTCACCTTCCACTCACAACGCAACCGCCGGAGCCTCTTTTCCGGCCACATAACCATGTCGTCTTCAACCGACATCCTCTCTCACCACACAGAACTTACAACGGAGTCCGATTTCGAGCAAATTGTTTCTCCCGATGGCACTCTATCTATCTGCGGCTTCGGTTCCCTACTATCCGGTACTCTTTGCACTGTTATCGATTAATAATAATATTATCATACTCAATTGTTTATAGTGTTTTTATGTTTATCGGTTTCTGTTTATTGATTTAGAAGAAAACCTAAATCGAGCTTCAATTGATTTCAAATGTAGATTTGTAGACGACAAATTGATACGGACGACGACAAATTCATCATCATCATCATCATCGCCTCTATTAATATTTGAAGGAAGCAACAGTAACAGCAGCAACAACATTATCATCAACAAAATTGGTGGTGGCGGTGGCAGCAGAGTGGTGGTGGTGGTGGTGGCAGCGGAGTGGTGGTGGTGGCGGTGGCAGCGGAGTGGTGGTGGTGGCGGTGGTGGCAGCGGAGTGGTGGTGGTGGCAGCGGAGTGGTGGTGGTGGCGGTGGCAGCGGAGTGGTGGTGGTGGCGGTGGTGGTGGTGGTGGTGGCAGCGGAGTGGTGGTGGTGGCAGGGCTAGTGGTGGTGGTGTTACAAATTTACACAATCAGTCCTTTATATTACAAATTTACACAATCAGTCCTTATTTACTAACCGACTTAACTGGGTTATGATTTTTGGACTGAAATGGCACCTTTCCAGAACGCCGGGGAGGAAAATGGCGCATTTTTGAAAAATGGACTGAAATGGCCAAAGTGACCAAACCACAGGGACGAAAATGGCAGTTAACTCTAACAAATAAATAGCAATCGAGCACACATTACAACACGATTTACAACACGGTACCCACATTTTATTATTTTAGCAATCCACTTCTGTATGATTAGAAAATAACTTTAAGACCAATAAAAAAAGTCAACAATTACACATTACAGGCAAATTATTATTTGGAATACAAGTCATATTAATGTAATAATAAGTTTTAGTTGTTTAAAACTAAGCTTACAATCGTTTAAATAAAGGAAGCATAAAGAACCTCATAGGCTAATGAATGATGGGCAATACTATAATTACTTTACTACTAAATATACACACAAGTTCATACAAAATACATTTAACTACAAACTGTATTTCAACAATGTCACTTCAAGTTTCTTCATATAATGAAATGAAAAGTAGAGGTTTTTTAACACAAAAACTGTGCAAAAAATACCAATCAGAATGTGATCGTTTATAACGGGTCAAGTGGATTAAACATAAAAAAATTAGCCAAAAGCGCATCTTCACACTGATCTTAATTAAATTAAAATAACTCGAATATAGCAAAGATTACAGTCGAACACTAAACACCAACCACTTGTTCTGCTGACAAACGACCATTTTCTTCGTGGATTCAGGTTCATGCTCCCCTTTAGAACTACTATCATCTGAGCCCTCATCATGATTATCACCACTCCCCTCCTCTGCTTTAGAGGTTGGTTGCACAGCAACTTTTGTCTCAAATGCATCCTTAGCATCATCTTGTATACAAACAGTTATAGGTAACAAAAACACTTATGTTTAGGATCAAAACCTTAAACCAAATACAAAAGCTCACACACTGCAAGCGACTTTGACCTTTTGTATATAAAAAATAATAATAATTAGAAATGTAATGGTATTTACGAATTTTAACTTAATCATGTTTGTTATTCATGTTATCTCTATATTCATTTGTTTGGATATAATGTTTAAACTGGATTTTTTTTTTATTGTGTGTATATTTTCTTTTAGTGCATATTATGTGTATATGTTCTTGTGAATTGATTCATTACGAAAAGAATATTAGTTTACATCACATTGAAAAATATTATGAAGATGGTGGACACTTTGAAATGCAAAGTTAGTACTTTCCTGTTCACTTTAGGAATGGCAATTCGGGCAAACATGCAACGGGTCAATTCAGAAAGAGCTGATGGCGCAATTTGTTTTGATGTAAGTTGTTAAATTTTTTGGTGAAATGTAATAATTAATAAATTTAACTCTAAACTTTCTTTAAGAGCATTCTCATCCAATCTATCAAATTATACATACATTCCACTAAAAAACAACTCCTATATCAATATATTTCCACTAAAAACAAATACTTTTTCTCTCTCATTTTCAATTAAATAATATTATCATCACATTTTCTCTTTCCTTCACTGACAACCACTTTCAATATATATTAAAAAAATTATACTGGGTGAACAGTGTCCCCCAAAATATACAGATGAACAGTAACATTTTCTTTCTCCTCCACTCACAACCACTTTTTATACCCTTTACAATATAAAAACTCACCCTCACAAGTTTTGATGGATTGGATGAGAATGCTCTAAGTCCGGCTTCACCAATGGTTTTCATTTAAATTAACATATAGCTATTTGATCCAAAACCAATAAAAAAAATCCAAAAAGAATAACCATTTTAGCCATTAGATCATATTTGAATAGACAATTGAGAATCTTATTAAGATTTTTATCTCTTCTGTATGTTTCACTTCATGAATAACTATTCTTCACTCGTTTTGTTCGTTTCGTGATTAAATGTTACAAATGTAGTTGTTTTAATTATCAGGCTACTTGGTGTGGTTGATGGAGGATGGGTCTCCACGTCAGCGCCACGTAGGATGAGTATGACTTGTGAGGATGGGACAAAGAGGATGAAGCTAAGAAAATGGGGGATGAGCCTAATATATATAGAGAAAGTGATGCGGGCCCAAGCGTGGAAGAGCGGGCCATCCGGTACTTGGAGGCCCAGGATCGCGTCACAAAAGGGGCTTCATTGAAATGGCTTTAACTTGGGCTACGGGAGTCCGTCCGGGCCGAAAAAACGCTTATTTCTATTAGTTTTTTTCCATTTTTATGTTTTTTCAAGTATTTTGGGCATTTTGTTTTTGGGCTTGTGTTTGGCCCGTTGTCTTTTTTAGGCCCGTTTCGAATTTCTGTCTCTATTTATGTATTGCCCTAATCATTTGATGAATCAGAATTGAATTTTGAGAAAAACAGTTTTTCACTTCAAATTCCGAGCCCTTTGGGTTGAATTTTGGGGTTGGGGAAGAACGACACGGGCATTCACAGAATCAACGTGTTTGATCTTCATTATCGTACTACTCACTACATCAGAAAGTATAATGTACTTCAAGGCTTAACCTACATTAACATACATGACAAAAAATATAACGTGCGTTATTATCATAGAACGTGCGTGATTATAGTCCCATGCGTGATTATGTGGTCCCATGCATGATTATGTGGTCCCATGCGTGATTATACCCCTGATCCAACGGTTACCATTGTCTCCTACGTGATGTATGATAAGGCTTTTTGTATGTTAACCTTACTCTATATATATGTGTGTGTGTGTGTGTGTGTGTGTGTGTGAGAGAGAGAGAGAGAGAGAGAGAGAGAGAGAGAGGGAGACACATCCTCGTCGTCTTGGGTCCGACGATCTCGATGCCGACGAAGCTAAGGAAATGGAGAGGGGGGTCGGCGCCGCCCCACAACGTCCCGGGACGACCCGCTTAATTTGATGAAGAGTGTGAGACATGGATATTTAAGTGCTTATCTTAAATATTTTATGCGGTTTTATATGATTATATGTTTAGAATTGGATTACTGCGAGTGGTTGTATGTTTGCAGGTTAAACGCGTGAGATGAATGAAGTTACGGCGTTTAACGATGAAGCAGGATATGTGAATAAAAGTGATGGTTATTATTTTTTTTTGAACGGCAATCGCTTTATATATAAATATAAAGAGCCAGCAAGGGGCTGAGAATACAAACAACAACCAACCACACAAACAACAAAACTTATAGAATTTCAGCTACATCAAAATCCAGCCATTTATCCTAAGTCGGATTCGGGATTTTTGACTGATTACACACCCACAGGAAGGCATCCTCCTTAATGTATTCGATAGTCTTTCTCGTATCGATGAACCTCCCATCAAAAACTTTCGCGTTCCTAGCTTCCCATATTCTCCACACCGTAGCCAAAAATACCGTGTTCACGAGACGTTTCCACCTACTTGAGCCCGTGCTCTCCCTCAAAACTCCAAGCAGATCCTTAAGGTTGTTTGTATCACTGGGGAAGGGGATTCTAATCCAGGTAAATACCTGCCACCATATCCCTTTAACCACAATGCAGTTAACAAACACATGTTCTGGATCTTCAATGCCATACCCGCATCTTTCACACAAATTCCCCGAGACCGTAATCCCTCTTTTTACAAGCTCAGTTTTAGCCGCCACTTTCCCCATCTCAGCTTTCCACAATAGGAGATTACACTTCGGAGGCGCCCAAGAATTCCACCGGAGCGCGATCTCATTCCTATCATTTGTATCCAAACATGCAATGTCGTGACGGATAGACCTTGTAGAGAATTCAACCCCATGCTCATTGACCCAGATCCAACGATCACTCCCATTATTAGGATTAAACTGATTCAAAAGTCGCATCAAATCTCCTGTTTGGGTCCATTCATTGCTCGAATTTGGGTCTCTGATCCAGGCCCAATCCCAACGAAGGTGCCCCCCTACATCAGACATACAAGAAGCTACCTAACAGTTTTTGTCTTTTGCCAAGCAGTACACTTCTGGGAATAAGGACTTCAGAGTATCCCGGGTTAACCACGGGTCCTTCCAAAAACGAGTTTTCGCCCCATCCCCAACCTTAACTTTTAGCTTGTCGTTAATATTAACCCCCCTATTCAGCCATACTTCCTCCACCATAACTATGTCCTTCCACACACCCGACATTGTCTTCTTGCAGGGGACAAGCCTATTATTATGATCCGAATTATGAATGGCCGAGATGACCGCAGCCCATAATTGGTCCGGATCTCTCTTATATCTCCACCACCACTTGGATATCATTGCAATATTAAACTCGCCAATCCCACCCATCCCTAATCCGCCAAGATTCTTCGGCTTCACCAGTTTTTCCCACCGTATCCATCGGACTTTATTTCTTGAACCCGACTTTCCCCAAACAAAGTCTCTCCTTATACCCTCCAATTTTCTAATGATACATTTCGGGGCAGAAAACAAAGAAAGGTAATAAGATGGAAGATTTCCAAGAACTGCCTTGGCAAGTGTCACCCTTCCTGCGAACGAAAGATGTCTTGCCTTCCAAGAGGAAAGTTTTTTATTAAATTTCTCCACCACCGGTTGCCAATATTTTTTCCTCTTCATGTTCGCCCCAACCGGAATCCCAAGGTACACAAACGGGAAGGACCCAGCCCGACAATTGAGGATCCGAGCCATATTTTCTATCTCCTCGTGATCTACACCCACCCCGAACAGCTTACATTTTTTGTGGTTTACTTGGAGCCCCGACACTAAGTTGAGACACCTAAGGAGGCGGCTTAGGCTGATTACGTTGTGTTCCGTCCACTCCCCAATGAATAACGCATCGTCAGCATAACACAGATGCGAGAGTGTGGGCCCATTATTTGGTAAACTCACCCCGTGAAATAATCCCATCTCTACGGCTCTTTTCATAAACATATTTACTACCTCCATTGCTAGGATAAAGAGGAAAGGAGATAACGGGTCCCCTTGCCTCAATCCCCGTTTGATAGGAAACTCAGTCGTCGGCGAACCATTGATTAAAACTGACCCTCTCCCGGAATTTAGGCAACCTTTGATCCAGCTAACCCATAATTCTGGGAAGCCCATGTACCCCATAATTTTAAATAGAAATTTCCAGTTGAGCGAATCATAGGCTCGCTGAAAATCGACTTTAAAAATTAGAATCTTACGCTTGCACTTCTTCGCCCATGATATCGTTTCGCTGACTATAAGAGGGCTGTCTAGTATATATCTTCCTTCCACGAAAGCAGACTGAGTCGGAGATATTAGTCTCTCCATAACACTTTTAAGTCTATACGTGAGTGTTTTGGAGATAATTTTATACAAAGAGCCAACTAACGATATAGGCCTAAAGTCCGTAAGGACCTGTGGGTCTGTGGTTTTTGAGATGAGCGTGATGAAAGAGGCGTTGCATCCTTTAGAGATCTCCCCCGTACGATGAAATTCCTCCATGATTTTTGTTAACAACGGTTTGAAAAGATCCCAATATATTTTAAAAAATTTTAAAGTGTATCCGTCTGGGCCCGGCGCCTTTCCACCATCACATCCCCTTAGGGCGCTCCAGATTTCATCCGTGGTGAACAGACGAGTGAGCCTGTCCGCCTGATCATGGGTTAACCTAGGCAAACCCAAGTTGAGAAAATCGGGTCTTCTTCGAATGGGTTCCGAGAACTGCTTTCGAAACCACTTACTAACTTCTTCTTTAATAATCATCGGATCCGCCACCCAAACACCGTTAAACTTCAAACCATTAATCCTGTTATTCGCTTTATTCACGTTGATAATTCCATGAAAGTAGGATGTATTCTCGTCCCCCCATTTAATCCAGTTAATACGAGCCTTCTGCTGGAGGTCTTTTGCTCTAGCCATATCCAATTTCTTGATTTTCAGTCTTAAGTCGACCCTCAATTTCTTCTCAGCTTCATTGAGTTTGGCAACCTCAGCCATATTTTCAATGTTTTCCACGGCCCTCTCTAATACCCTCCTTTCCACAGCATCCCTTGTCTTAACAGTATTTCTCCACTTTTTTATTTCTAATTTTATCTCTTTGAGCAAATTAGCCAGGAATCTATCAGCTTTCCCCATCACCATATCTCTGCCCAATTTGCCCAGTTTCCCCTGCACAATAGCGTCCAACTCGTTGGATTCTAACCAACTGTTATAGAATTTAAATGGAGGAGGGCCGTATTCAATTTCAACATAAGACAGCCGCACCGGGCAATGATCGGATAGGCCTTTCCCAAGCACCTCTAACTTAGCCCCCGGCCAATGCCTCATGAACTCAGCACAAACAAACATCCTATCCAATTTACTTAACTTAATATCAGCGTTGTCGGAGATGTATGTGAACTTACCCCCCTGCATATGATATTCCAGCCACCCCGCACTACTGATGAAATCATTAAAATGTTGGGCTGAGGCAACATCGAACTGCGAATTTACTCTTTCCTCCTCACATCTAACATCATTAAAATCTCCCATGGCCATCCATATCCCCTCCAATTGGCTTTTGATCTCTAAAATCGTAGCCCACAATTGCCTTCTTTTACTCAAGTCATTAGGAGCATAGACGTTGATAATGTTAACTTTATCCGCCACACCATTTAAGAGACCTGTAACAACCACAAACCATTGCCCTTTAATCACCGAGTCAACCGTAAAAAGAGTCGGATCCCAGATTGAGACCAAACCCCCTGAACGACCAACCGCATCTGCTGAGGCCACCGCCATAGGGGATCTGTCCCAAAAACTACTCCAGAAGGAGTCCTGTAAGCCCGCTTGATGCGTCTCTTGCAGGCCAATAAACGTCGCCTTTGTCTCTTTCTTCAATCTCCGAACCCACGCAGGCTTGTCCAGCCCTGTAACCCCCCTGATATTCAAAGTAATAAAGATCATTGAGAATTGTTCAAAACCCTTTCCCCCTGAACCATCTTCCTTAGGTGATTACCAAAACCCTCCATCGCTATCCCTAAACATTCGCCGTATTCCTCCGTAGCACCAATTTCCTTCTCCAACTCGTCGTCAAACGCTGCCCCTGCATCTTCCTTCTGACCACTAGGCTCTACTCCTTCTCTATCTTGATCAGAATTGGTCCCAGATGTCTCCTGGTCTCTCGCCTCTCTGGTTTTTCTGTAATCTTTTGCCTCCTGATTGATGATTTCCTCCAAACTAAAAGGGTCGGTGTCTACTGAATTATTCAAATCAGGAGTTTTAAACAAACGGGCCCCTTGTGTTGTTTTCTTATGTTTATCTTTGGGCCGTACAGTAACATAACTAAGCCCAACATCAAACCCCCTTGATTGGGCTTCAGGAGTAGGCCCGAATTCACAATTTGACCCAACTCCTTGTGTACCTGCAGAAGGGGTTTGTGGGTCCCTCTCTCCTAGATCTCCAAATCTTTTTGAGCATTGTGCATCCATACTGACAGGCGTGTGGAGGTTGTCTTGCATGTTTTCCATGCACGTCTCTTCCTTATCCACCCTCTCGACTTCCTCCTCTCCGACTTCCTTGATAATTTCCGATTTGATAACTGGTGGTGCCGGAATATGAGATTTCGACTTCCCATTTACCGGAAACGAAGGTGACCAGATGTCTTCGATCTCCTGGACCCATACTTTCACAATGTGATCTTTCCAAAGAATTTCCACCTCCATATCCACCGGCTTCCCAGAGTGGACCAAAACTGCCGTTTTATTATCTGACAAGTCGTCATCATCAATGGAAGCCTCTGATCTGACTAACAATCTCCCGCACCTTTCTCCAATTCTATTCAAGACATGTCTGTCCCATAAGCAAATCGGAATCCCAATGACTTTTATCCAAGCTACTCTCTCGAACACTGGTGGATTCCCGTCCCATACATATAATCTCGAAAACCATATCGACCAGCTCTCATATTGTGTTTTTAAGAACTCTTCTGCCTCTTCTACTGAACTGAAAGTAATCAATACTTTTAGTCCACCAACATACCTGATCTCTGTTCCCGTATCCACTGCCTCCATCATTAAGTTCTCCAGTTTCTTCAGAATTTCAAGCTCCTTTACTTCTCCTATAAGTGATTTGAACTCCCACTGTTTCTTGGCCTCTGTATTCATAGGTGGGAGCTCAATACGGAAGCCATTAGGTCGATCTATCTTCTCCGCAGAAACAATATCACTATACGAGCGACCTGGCATTAAACCTGGTCTAGCCCTACTCCCCACTGCCACATCCTTATTATTAATTATCGGAAACTCCAATCTCGAAAACACCGACCTGTGCTCCCTCTCTTCCTGTCTCTGGTTTTTGGACCCATCCCTACGGAACTTGGCCAAATTAATCCCCACTATAGCTCCATCAATCTTTATCCCCTTGAGGTTGTCTAACCACTTCTCCGGTGCCCCCACCTTAGAGAATCTTATGAACCCAAACCGATTTCCCACCCCGTCTTTTTTCCTTGGAATGAACACATCTTCCAGATTCTCAAAGTGTTGAAAAGTTTGCCACAATTTGTCTACCGTGCAGCCACCCGGTAAATTGGAAACAAAAAAGGAAGTCGTGTTCCTTAGTCTCTCTTCCCTTATCAAAAACTTCTTTTCTTTCTTTGCCTCCCTCTTGCTTAGAACAGGATGCCACTGCTCTTCTCTTCCCTTGCTCCCATGCTTAATCTTGTATTGCTCTTCTTGTTTTCTCCTCCTTAGCTCTTGTTGGTCTCCCAGATCTTGCCCTCTTTGTTGTTGACCCTTGATGTCGCCTCTTGCTCTCCCCATGACAAATTGTTGTATATTTCAGTAATAACTTTTTGATGTGATGGTTATTATTAAATCAACATTAACATTATATATCATCACAACACTAAAGGCTAGAGTGCACATGCAAAAGGCATTGGGGGAAGCACATTTCGAGACATACATGCATTTGTGTGTGTGAGAAGTTATCATCATCACCACAGCTCAATTTTGGGATCCACGTAAGTCAACAAGCATGCAAAGTGGCGGCTACATCATATGATCACATCATAAATCATGCAGAAGTTAATTGTGGGACTTTGGGAGGCACATGTGGTTGATGGAATTAACATGTGACCTGTGGTTTCGTGTATGGTGTCACAAAGAAACAGAAACATGAACATGTGGCTTACGTATGGCACATGGGGCCTACGGTTTGACAAACTACAATAATGAGGAGGTGCACGTGATTTTGTTGTGGGACAGGTTTTTTTTAACCTCGTGGGCTCTCAAAAATCACTTCTGGGCCCATCGAAACTTGGCAGCCAATAACATATTTTGGAGCTTCTATCATCGTGGACTTTTTGGGGGGGCTTTGATAACCACTGAACATAATCAAGATTATTGAGGATCATTATTCATCGATTGTGGAGCAACCAGATATCACAACTTTGGGGGCTCTCAAAAATAATCAATCATCATCGCACATCTTCCGCAAGATACCGACTCGATTATGCATTCAACCGTCTACCAAGCTTCGGAAGATTGTTCACCCATCATGAGTGGCTAGTCGACCCGTGACCGTCTCCGGGGCTAGGGTTTGTGTTAGAACTTTGGGTTTGCTTATGTTTACAACTTTTTGGATTGAGATTTAACTAATCATTCGGTTAGTCTATCTTATTGTTATTTGTTTCGATTAAACATTATTAGATTATCGTAATCATTCGTGTTCATCAATTATTTGGTTTGTTCATCAACAACCGAGATTAAATTCTAGGATGTCATTGTTTTAAACCTTTAATCATTGAACTCGATTATGTTTATGAAATCTGAAATTGGTAATTAATTGGACTACTATTCATTTGCATCAATCTTTCGGTTTCGATCGTGGATCATTGCAATCAAATATATTGTCCGTTAATTATTTATCATAACAAGTTTTACAAATCATGTCTATGTGATTTCCAACTGGTAGTAACTAAGTAAACCGATTTTCTGCATAACCTGAAAACCCGGAGATTGGTCTCTCTTCTCATAATTGTTTACAACTCTAATTTATATTTGTTTTCATAATTCCTGTCAAAAACTGCAAAAAGCAATTAGGATTAGGTTTTAATTTATCTATTAGTCATAAACAACGAGCTTTCATACTTTCCACTGATTCCCCGTGGATTCGACACCCTACTTGCCCTTTACTAGTAAAAGGTGATTAGGACATTTTCACTTATATTTTTGACCGACCTTACGACATCGATCAAAATGGCGCCGTTGCCGGGGAATCGGTGCGCTTAGTGTTTAGTAAGTTGTTTTTCTTAAAAAAAAAAATTAAAAAAATTAGAAAAAAAAATCCAAAAATATTTCTTTTAGTTTTTAGTTTTTTTTATGTTAGTTTTCTACGCGGGTATGTTAGTTTGTTTGTGCAGGAAGTGAAATCTTTGGATCATGGATAGAGCTCATCAGTCATGCCCTTGTTGTGGAAAAATTCACATAGATGAAGATTGCCTAGTGTTTTGGGCTGACCTAGTGTTTTGGAAAGAAAAATTGATGTCTGGATACCAGGCACCTTCATATCAGGGACACTATCAGTCAAATGTCAACCACAGGTATGAGCAAAATTTGGATTACTATGAGTACGAATCCGAGGTTGTGCCCTTCTCAAGATACGAAGAAGATTATAATGGTCGTTACCATGACTACTCTGAGTCAACATACAATGATTTTTATATGCGGAATCAATGGTGTAATCATGGTAATTACCAAGGGAGTTCAGATCAGCCACACCAAAGTCAAAATGATTGTCAAGGTAAACACAAAAATTCTAAACTTGATGAAATCATGGATATTATGAGGGAGGTGGCACAAGAGAGTAGGTTGAGAACTGAGGCTATGGTCCAACGATCGAATCAAATAGACGAACAAATTGCAGCATTGAAGGTGGTGAAGGATAATACCACATCCATGCCTGCATTTGTTGAAGAAACACAAGAAATACCAGTTTTGGTTGTTGAAGATGAAGAAGAGGTTGAAAGTCTTCATGAACTTGAAGTTATAGGTTTAAACCCACATGAAGACTTAGCACCCACTGAAGAACTAGAGACTGATGTAGTCTAAGTTTATCCCGAACTGCTGCATACTTTGATTACTTCAACTAACAAAGTGGGGGATGATGGCTCGAGTGGGAATAAGAGAAAGGTGAGTAGAGAAGATCTCGGACAAGGTATATTGAAGTGGCTAAGCAGTGATCCAACAGACGTACTCATGATAGGAAAGAAGGTGAAGACTCGACATGTCAATTATCGAACACACCATGGAAATTCGGCAGGCAAATATGGATTTCACTGGTTCCGTA
This sequence comes from Helianthus annuus, assembly GCF_002127325.2. NCBI lineage: Eukaryota > Viridiplantae > Streptophyta > Magnoliopsida > Asterales > Asteraceae > Helianthus > Helianthus annuus. The sequence continues at coordinate 162,363,691 of NC_035434.2, read as the reverse complement.
CTGATTCAACAAATATTGTTGGCACAAGAGAGCAGATAGGAAGTTGGAATGTCAATTACCGAGCATATGTAGGAAACTCGGTAGGTAAATGTTCAACTCGACCACCATGAGGGTATATCAGGGACGGTCTGGCTGAAGACCTATAAACTTAGCGCTCTCGGGAGGCAGCCCGAGGATGTAGAGTAGTGTATATTTGTTTTGTTTTTGCGTGAGTACTTTTGCAGGTTATCGGGTTATTGATCTCTACGGATGCAATGGTCCAAGTGTGGGGATGTTTGGTGAAGTCCCATTACGTTCTAGTTGCAATTGCGGACGATGCGCGGGATTAGAGTTCAGTCAGAACTGTCCATACTCAATCTCCATTTGGACGGGGATGATTTGCACACTAATTGTAGAGATTGACCTGAGTACTTGTTGGACACGACTGCGAATGGAATGCTATACGGTCGTGGTGGAACATGACGCATGAGGATTCTACATGTTAAACCAGGGGAGTCTGTTCCACTCTTATTATTGTTTTTTTTTTTCGTGTTTTTGGTGGTGTTAAATTATTTATGTGTTAGGGAATGTGTTTATGTCTTTTGTTTTAGGATTGGTTGCTCATGATGTTTGTTAGTTGGTATTCCCGGGTTTTACTGTTGTTAAACATGGTACATTGGGGACAATGTCGCCCAAGTGTGGGGATATGGGAACCCGGGAAGGGTAAGATTTGGGACAGAGGCTTGAAAGAGGTTGAAAGTGATTGAAAACGATGAAAAGCGGAAAAAATTGAAAATTTTGAAAATTTTAAATCATTTTTCATCGCCTTAAGTGAACTAAATGGATACAAAAACCGAACGTTTCAATCACTAATGGGTCCCTTGCCGGTAGTAAACTAACGTAGTCCCTTGTCATGGTCATTCCTTTAAGTTTCATGAGAGTAGGTCTGACAGGTGTTTTTATGATAAAGGTATTGAAAAGAGATGTCTATTTAGGGGTAACATGCTTTAGATTGCATATGCTACGTGTCGGCAGCCTTTTTACCTTTCTTCGGTGAGAATTTTGAGCCTGTAGAATGATAGAATGCTTTACATATTGAATTCATTTGTTGAGAGCAGGCCGCATGTTGTTCTGTGTTAGAACTTGTATGATTTGATACACGCTGAGACTGTGGTTTAATATGTGCACGTAAATGATAAAGGCATTAGGATATCTCTTACACCTATTTGTTTGTTTGTTTTATGTTTACCGAACTATTACCCTTAGTAGCCCTGTTGAGCCTATTTACCCTTTCGTTTGTCCACCAAATGTGAATTGTTTGATACCGACCGTGAATGACAAATTATGAAAAAAAAAAAACAAAGAAAAGAAAAAAATAGAAAAAGAAAAGACAAAAAAAAGTTTTGTGAATAGTGTCATGGTGTTTTGGGTAGAAACCAACCCAAATATGTTAGTCGTTATGTGTTTTGCGAATAAAGTTGTCACGGTTTTGTCGTTTGTTTGTTCACCACGAAAAAGAAAAAAAATATAAGCAAAAAATTTTCCTACCCTTAGCCTAAGCCCAAAACCGAAAGTCCTTTTGATATGCGCCATGTTATACGATCAGTGGAGGTGAGATTGTCATACAAGCTTATGATTATAGAATTTCATGTTTGGTTTTGAGTGTTATAATTGCTAGCACATTACACGCTAGTTCATATTTTTAAACCGAGAGGAGAGTTGATTGTGAGGGGCGTGTAGCATGTGTATAATCCTAAGCATGTTAGTGTTGAATAGACAAGTCTTGAGTTTTAAAATTGCACCAATTGCTTGTCGGACTGTCAACCTCGATTGTGTCAGTCTATGGATTGGGTATGACTTGGGACTTAAATTGTTGCATCGGTTTAGGGGTTTAGAGGTGTTGTTACTATGATGAGTAGTTCCATAACGGTTTGCTTGAGGACAATCAAAGGTAAGTGTGGGGATGTGATGAAGAGTGTGAGACATGGATATTTAAGTGCTTATCTTAAATATTTTATGCGGTTTTATATGATTATATGTTTAGAATTGGATTACTGCGAGTGGTTGTATGTTTGCAGGTTAAACGCGTGAGATGAATGAAGTTACGGCGTTTAACGATGAAGCAGGATATGTGAATAAAAGTGATGGCTATTATTAAATCAACATTAACATTATATATCATCACAACACTAAAGGCTAGAGTGCACATGCAAAAGGCATTGGGGGAAGCACATTTCGAGACATACATGCATTTGTGTGTGTGTGAAGTTATCATCATCACCACAGCTCAATTTTGGGATCCACGTAAGTCAACAAGCATGCAAAGTGGCGGCTACATCATATGATCACATCATCAAATCATGCAGAAGTTAATTGTGGGACTCTGGGAGGCACATGTGGTTGATGGAATTAACATGTGACCTGTGGTTTCGTGTATGGTGTCACAAAGAAACAGAAACATGAACATGTGGCTTACGTATGGCACATGGGGCCTACGGTTTGACAAACTACAATAATGAGAAGGTGCACGTGATTTTGTTGTGGGACAGGTTTTTTTTAACCTCGTGGGCTCTCAAAAATCACTTCTGGGCCCATCGAAACTTGGCAGCCAATAACATATTTTGGAGCTTCTATCATCGTGGACTTTTTGGGGGGGCTTTGATAACCACTGAACATAATCAAGATTATTGAGGATCATTATTCATCGATTGTGGAGCAACCAGATATCACAACTTTGGGGGCTCTCAAAAATAATCAATCATCATCGCACATCTTCCGCAAGATACCGACTCGATTATGCATTCAACCGTCTACCAAGCTTCGGAAGATTGTTCACCCATCATGAGTGGCTAGTCGACCCGTGACCGTCTCCGGGGCTAGGGTTTGTGTTAGAACTTTGGGTTTGCTTATGTTTACAACTTTTTGGATTGAGATTTAACTAATCATTCGGTTAGTCTATCTTATTGTTATTTGTTTCGATTAAACATTATTAGATTATCGTAATCATTCGTGTTCATCAATTATTTGGTTTGTTCATCAACAACCGAGATTAAATTCTAGGATGTCATTGTTTTAAACCTTTAATCATTGAACTCGATTATGTTTATGAAATCTGAAATTGGTAATTAATTGGACTACTATTCATTTGCATCAATCTTTCGGTTTCGATCGTGGATCATTGCAATCAAATATATTGTCCGTTAATTATTTATCATAACAAGTTTTACAAATCATGTCTATGTGATTTCCAACTGGTAGTAACTAAGTAAACCGATTTTCTGCATAACCTGAAAACCCGGAGATTGGTCTCTCTTCTCATAATTGTTTACAACTCTAATTTATATTTGTTTTCATAATTCCTGTCAAAAACTGCAAAAAGCAATTAGGATTAGGTTTTAATTTAGCTATTAGTCATAAACAACGAGCTTTCATACTTTCCACTGATTCCCCGTGGATTCGACACCCTACTTGCCCTTTACTAGTAAAAGGTGATTAAGACATTTTCACTTATATTTTTGACCGACCTTACGACATCGATCATAATTATCTAGTGCTTCGAGTTTAAATTATGTGTGTATATACATATAGACAAGGGGGTGTATTTGAAGGCTTTGAAAGTATTGGTTTGTCTTTAGGGTTACAACTGCCACCTAATTCAAATACTCTTTGAACTCCAAAAGGTGGACATCTTGTATTCTTCTTTTCAACACTTTATCATATGTCACTTTATGAAACTGAAATATAAATACAATTTAATTAAAATCCAATTTATTATTATTATATTATTAGTCAATAAAATACATTATTCATCTATTTGTTGTCAGTAACATATTTGTTGTTAGTAACATGATCATAGACAGAAATGACCATTTACAATAATAAAACATAACAATTAGGAACTTTCAAGAAATTGACAACCGGATATACTCAGTTTATATTTCTTATTCTATAATAATTAGGAATTTTCAAGAAATTGAAAACCACAAATCTCTCTTAACAATACTGTAGGGATTAAACCTCTAACCTCTTTCTATTCTAAATTTTATCCAACTCACCAATAACTATTCTCAAGAGGATACTCTCTCTCTCTTAGTTTATGATACTATATCAACTTAATAAAAATAATACGTTTTTATGTTACATAGTAATCTGATACTTCAAGAATAATTTTTATTCAAGTAATACTTCTACATTAGTTATGTTGTCTTTTTTAAATTCTTACCATGAAAACTTAGTGATATAAAACTTAGTAGATAAAGATAAAAATTTTACACTACATAGACAAGGTTGAAGGATATTTTTACACTAAGAAGAGGGAGTTGAGCTTGTACATTGGTTCCGCCACCAGTAATAATACACATACAAGCTAATCCAAAGTTCCAAATATCTTATCTGAAAAAATTAAAAGGGGTGGATCATATTATATAACCCTACAAAAAGTAACTTGGGTTGCGTCGTTAGAATGAAAAGTTGCGACTTTTAAAAAACCACACATAACCCTACAAAAAGCAACTTAGGTTGCCTCTATAAAATGAAAAGTTGCGACTTTCAAAAACAACACAAACATACCCCTTTGCTTAATTATTATTCTTATACATACGAATAGAATGAAAAGTTGCGACTTTTAAAAAACTACACATACATACCCGTTTGCTTAATTATTATTATTATATATACATATAAAAAGTAAATTAAGACACGATGATTTGGTAAAGACACAATGGTTTGGATGAAGGGTTACCACACTACTTTTATATATCACACCCATCACAAAAAATCACAACTTTTAAATATATCAGAGCATTCACATTCTACCATCAAAATATGTGAGGGGGGATTTTTATATTGTAAAGGGTATAAAAAGTGGTTGTGAGTGGAGGAGAGAGAAAATGTTACTGTTCATCTGTATATTTGAGGGGACACTGTTCACCCACTATAATTTTTTTAATATATATTGAAAGTGGTTGTGAGTGAAGGAGAGATAAAAATGTAATGATAATATTATTTAATTGAAAAGGAGAGAGAAAAAGTATTTGTTTTTAGTGGAAATATATTGATATAGAAGTTGTTTTTTAGTGGAATGTATGTATATTTTTAGTGGATTGGATGTGAATGCTCTCACACCCTTTAAAAAGTCACAATCCTTTAAACTATTTTTAAATTTATCACACCCCTTACATAAAAGTGACACCCCTTTAAACTATATTTAAATTATATATATCCATTTTGAGTTATAACCTTTGTTTAAGCATTTCGTCAGTTAAAAAAGTTATTGAAAAAACATAAGGGGTGTGATAAAGCAAGTGATGTACAAAATAATTGTGGTTTGTGTGATGAAACGGTGTAACAAATAAGGCGGTGTACCAAATAAGGCACAAAACGGTGCGTCGGTCCTATGAATTCAAAAGGTCCAAAACCATTTTTACAATGCATTGTTACGCGTGTACATCTAAATTCACTACAATATATTAAAGAGTCAAATTTTGTGTTTGTTTTTTTTCTAGATATAACCAATACTGACAAACCCATTTTATTGGAATTCTATGCATATCATCTTCGTTATTTATATATTCAAACCGGTTTCATTTTGTAAACGTAACTTCAATGTACAGAAGCATTTCTTTGCTTTTATTTAACTTTTGTTATTTTTTTATATTTGAAAAAAAAATGAGAGTGCTATTACAGGTATTATTTTATTTAACTTTTGTTAAATTCTTCGTGGCATGGATGTATGTTGATGAAATTGACTGAAACAAAATTTGAATATTTCATTTCGTAAAATTGTTTTCTGCAATAGGGAAAAGGCTTTATAACCATGTATGTATGGATAATCATGTAAGTTTTATAATATATATATATATATATATATACTAGGTTAGAACCCCGTGTATTACACGGGTTGAATAAATGTAATTTATATATAAAATAATGAAAAAGTTATATCTTTATGAACCCCGTATATTGTACGGGTTAAATAAATGTAATTTTATATATATCAAATAATAAAAAATAGTTATATCTTTAAAAACCATGTGTATTACACAGATTAAATAAATGTAATTTTGTATACTAAATACTAAAAACGCCGTATCTTTAAAAAACTCGTGTATAATCGGGTTAAATAAGTCTACCAAATAATAAAAATATTACATCCTTAAAAACCCTGTATGTTACACGTGTTGAATAGATTTAAAAAGAGTTATATATTTAAAAACCATGTGTATTACACATATTAAATAAATGTAATTTTGTATATTAAATACTAAAAACGTCGTATCTTTAAAAAACTCGTGTATAGTCGGGTTGAAAAATCTACCAAATAATAAAAAAAAATTGTATCCTTAAAAACTTTGTGTATTACACGTGTTGAATAAATTTAATTTTACATAGCAAATGATAAAAAAGTTATATCTTTAAAAACTTCGTGTATTACACGTGTTATATAAATGTAAGTTTGTATAGTAAATAATAAAAAAAATATATTTTTAAAAACCCCGTGTTTTAGACGAGTTGGATAAATATAATTTTGTATACCAATTAATAAAAAAAGTTATATTTTTAATAAATTAGGATAACATTTAATATTAATTTATTATATTTATATATTTAATAGAAGATAAGTAGGAAAGAGAGATATTTGTTTTAAAAATATATTAAATTAACAATTTAGATTTGAGGATAATATTTTAATTAAATATGATAAGATTTAATATTAATTTATTATTTATTTAATTAATTAATATAAGATAAGTATAGATTTGAGGATACCTTATATGAATGATATATGTCCAAAATTTGGTTTCATTTATTATAGTAGATAGATTATTTTATTAAATACTTATATCTCGTCGTTGGGTCAATGAATATTCTATCCGTCAACATTAGAGGGTTGGGGAACGATAAGAAAGGTGAATGGATTCGTAAGTTGCGAGCTAAGAATGATGTGGGATTTGTTATGTTACAAGAAACTCAATTCTCGTCGTTGGATGGGGTGGATTTGGGAAGGTATTGGGGGCATGGAGATTTTCGGTATGAAAGTGTAGATGCCACGGGACGATCGGGTGGGCTTGTGTCGATATGGGATCCGAAGAGGTTTGTTTTATTTTCGGTGATTAAAAGTAGATATTATTTATCTGTCTGTGGCAAAGCTAAGGATAGTGGTAAAGATATAACGATTGTTAATGTATACGCTCCTCAAAAGTTGTTGGAAAAGAAGGCGCTTTGGGTTGATCTAGATCGGCTTATTGTTTCGGACTCCAGGTACTGGATAGTCGGTGGTGATTTTAATAGTGTTAGAGATCGAAGTGAACGAAGGAATTCTAAATTCATTGTGTCTGCTTCTAATGATTTTAGTGAATTCCTTGAAGGTGTTGGTCTTCATGAATATGGTTTAAGGGGTCGAAGGTTTACTTTCGTTTACGGGAACAAGTGTAGCCGTATCGATAGAGTGTTTGTGTCTTGGAATGTCTTAAACGAGTGGCCAAATGTTGAATATCGAGCTCTCGCAAGGGAAGAATCGGATCATAGTCCGCTAATTTTAAAGGTCGAAGATCGAAATTTTGGTGCAAAACCGTTTCGATTCTTTAACTCATGGTTATATCGGGATGGATTCGAGGAGGTGGTGCTAAAGGCCATTGCAGAATTTAAAGGGGACGGCCATCCGGATGTTGTGTTAATGTCCAAGTTCAAGTCGATCAGGAATGCGATTGTGAAATGGAAAAATACTATGAATATTACTGAAAAGGAGGAGGAGGAAAACTTGTTTCAAGAAATCAATGATTTGGACAATTTAATCGAACAAAGGGACCTCACTGATGCGGAACAGTGGGTTTATGTTGAGGCTAAGAAAAGAATGAAGGAATTGGATGAGTTTAAAAGAAAAGATATGCGACAGAAATCGAGAGTCCGTTGGGCTAAGGAAGGTGACGAGAACACGAGGTTTTTTCATGGTGTGGTTAACAAGCGTAGGGTGTCGAATAATATCCCGGGTTTGTCGATAAAAGGAAGTTGGGTGTCTAAACCCTCGGAAGTTAAAAAAGAAGTATTTAGTTTTTTTAGAAACAAATTCGTTGAAGATATGAAGGAGCGGCCATCCTTGAACTGTTATGATTTGAAGACGATTAGCCAAGATTGGGCAGAGGAGATCATAAGTCCGTTTTCAGAAGGTGAAATTAGAGATGATGTGTTTGAATGTGGTAGTGATAAAAGTCCGGGACCTGATGGATTTAACTTCCGGTTTATAAAGAAATTTTGGTCGTCTTTTGCTCATGATTTTTTAAGATTTTTCAGGAATTTGCAGAAACCGGAATTATCAATCGTGGGGTAGGTTCCTCGTTAATTACATTAATTCCTAAAGTTAGCGATCCAGTCGAGCTTGGAGAGTATCGGCCTATCAATCTTATCGGAGTGATAAGTAAAGTTATTTCTAAAGTTCTCGCGAATAGACTGAAGAAGGTGATGGGTTCTATTACTCATGAGACGCAATCGGCGTTTCTATCGGGAAGGTATATTCTTGACGGTCCATTAATTATTAGTGAAATTTTGTCTTGGGCGAAGTGTTTGGGGAAGGAGTTATTTTTATTTAAAATAGACTTTGAGAAAGCCTATGATAATGTGCATTGGGAGTTTGTTATATCGGTGATGCGCCAAATGAATTTCCCCGATGTATGGTGTAAGTGGATTCGTGGTGTATTGGCGTCCGCTCGATCCGCGGTTCTGGTAAATGGTTCTCCAACGTTCGAGTTTGGGTGTGGTAAAGGGCTTCGTCAAGGTGATCCTATATCCCCATTCTTATTTATTATAGTTATGGAGGCGTTTTCAAGTATTATTCGGAAGGCGTGCGACATTGGGTCTTTTGATGGTGTGAGATTACCTAATGGGGGGCCGATTGTTTCACATTTGTTATATGCGGACGATGCAATGGTTATGGGTGAATGGTCTTGTTTTAATTTTCAAGTTCTTAGGAGGATGTTGCGTATATTCCATCTATGTTCGGGACTACGGATCAATATTCATAAGTCAACACTGTTCGGTATAGGGAAGACTCCGGAAGAAGTGACTCTCGAAGCTAGGAGTTTGGGTTGTAGAGCGGGGGAGACTCCGTTTAAATATTTGGGTATTCAAGTGGGAGTTAATATGGGCCGAATCAATAATTGGGAACCGGTGTTGAAGGTGTTTCAAAGTCGGTTGTCGAGATGGAAGGCGAATGTTTTGTCTATAGGTGGAAGAGTTGTGCTCATTAAATCCGTGCTAGAAAGCTTGCCTACGTACTACTTTTCATTGTACAAAGCGCCGGTTGCCGTGATAAATAAATTGGCATCTATTATTAAACGTTTCTTATGGGGAGGTAGCGATGAAGTGAATAAGGTTCATTGGGTGGCTTGGGTTAAGGTGACGAAGGCGATAAGCGAAGGAGGTTTGGGAATAAATAAACTTGAAGCGAGTAATAACGCTCTTTTATTGAAGTGGCTTTGGAGGTATAGAATCGAGTGTAATGCTCTTTGGAGGAAGGTGATTGATTCTATTCATGTTTCCGGCCGAAGATGGGACGCATATCCTTCTAATAAAAGGTTAACGGGTACCTGGTCCAAAGTGGTGAAGGTTGGGTATCGATTGAAGGTTAATGGTGTGAATTTCGTGAACATGATTAAGGGTGTCGTTGGAGATGGTACGAAGGTTCGCTTTTGGATTGATCCGTGGGTTTCTTCTGAACCGCTTAAGGTGTTATATCCATATATATTTCGTCTCGATAATAATAAATGGTGCAGCGTTGCGGAGAGGATCGGGTCTCAAGATGATGCAGGCACGTTATGTTGGGACTGGAAGAAGTATCCTGCTTCGGCTGAAGAGGTGGCAAATCTCATTGCTTGTCAGCGGCTTGTTAGCGAGGTCTGTATTAACAACAGAAAGGATCAATGGGTGTGGAATAAAGGGGTAAACTTGGAATATTCGGTTAAGGAGACTAGGAAGTGGTTAAGTGGTGAAGGTACTACTGATGCGATTTGTAATTTTAAGTGGTGTAAATGGATTGTCACACCCCAACCAATGGCGGAAACATCGGGATGAGACGAAGTGTGAAGATTGCTCGAGACATCATAACGCTATTTGTGACAATAATTTAATAATCCAAATTTCATTTCCAAAATAAATTGTCAAAACATTACAAGAAAAGCAAATAACAACATTGTTCAACATAACATAAACAAAATTGATACAACACTTTAAACCTAAACGTCTAAGTGAGTATCTAGGCATCTTTGCTATCCGTTTTCATTTCATCATCATCAACCTGTAACATGTTTAAAAATACAATTCAATGCAAAAGCAAAGGCGAGTATACAAGTTTGGTACATACATAGCATAAGATAAAAGTGTGAACAATTCCTCATAGCAAGCATGCGATTCAAGATAAACATTAAATATGGCATGTGTCTAACATATCAAACCAAGAAAACGCAACTTGCTCATGACATAACCAAAGTTTCAGTAGAGGCGGGTCGTTAATCCTATAGCGCTACATATGTCAAGGTTTGGCTCGTACGAAGTTAATGATAAGTTCAACACATAAGAATCACCCAAATTTAAAGTATCAAGCCATCACATATACAAGCATGTTATAGGAATGTTCATGTGTTTAGACAAAAGTTCATGTGTAAGTTTCAATAGGTAAACATGTTACACCCCAAAGTGGTAAAAGTAAAAAGGGGAAAAGTACGAGTATACTCACGGTTTACAAGTCTTGACTTGGAAGTTCCGAGAGTAAGTTTGGTGGATGATCTAGCTTGGAGCACCTAGTCCTTCTACACGAGGAAACGTAGGTGTGTGAGTTTGGCGTTTACGGAAGATTATAAATTAGAGTTCAAAATAGCACAAAGTAGGGTATCAAAATAATCATCTTTGACTTATACTCTTATATGACACTACGTAACCACTAGGGTTATATTGTATTTCATGGGTAGTAAGCCCATTAGAATCATACTTGGAGTGTTAAGTCTTAGATGTCATTCTACTACTTTAACATATAAACACAAGTTTAATATTAAAGGTTCGAATGGGTGTGTATATATATTTAAGTATTACATATTATTAAGTCCAATAATTCAAGTAGGAGGTAGAAGATTAAGATCTTCGTTTAGGCACCTCGAGTCATTCATGAATGTCATGTATGGGGTAGGAAGAACATGCTTCCGTTTAGGGACCCCTTAGATGTTCACCACTACACTTGATGTAAAAACAACCAAGGAGGGTCATGAACTAAGGTCATTACAAGTAAGTAAAGTAAACTATCTATTAGAAATCATCAAACCATGTGAGGATTTTATGTTTGGAACAACCCAAGTTGTTCCATAATCACTCATAAATCAAAAACTATGTTTGACATGATTTGTGGGTTGAAACCCTAGACAAAACACAATGTTTATGAGGTTTAATCCTCTGATATTGAATGTCTCAACCATGTTTTTAAGCTTACCCAACCATAGGAGAGGTTGTAAGCATTAGGA